>NC_031997.1:3672704-3745776 GCF_001879085.1 Nicotiana attenuata | reverse complement strand
CATGTTTCCGAGCAAAGAGGGGCAGCTGTGAGCACGTGATTTTTGCCCTATGTATGAATTATTCCCAAAATTCCAAACAAAATGATTTCTTTGCAATTTTGTGAAGTTTGTGTTATTTTCTGTTAATTGTTTGCATTTATTTGTGTATTTTAATTCATATGAAAAATATAAAAAATACAAATACTTGGCATTTGCATTTAGAATTTAATTTCACATTTTTAGGATTAATTAGTAGTTGAGTTACTTTTAGGAAAAGGAAAATAACAAAAATGGTCCTTTTTGCATTTTTAGTTTTAATGTGTTTTAGTTTACATTTTAATTTAGCATTTAATAAAATCAAAATATAAAAATGAAAATCACAAAATGAGCTGAATAAAAAAAAAAAAAAAAAAAGAAAGACAAAAAAAGGCATTAAAAGAGGGTTGATTAATATAGAACCCAAATTGGGCCATTTCAGTCAAAATAACTAGCCCAAAAGAAAAACCCCTCTCCCAAACCCGGTCTCCCAGTCCAGCCCAAATCACCCCAGCCCGGTCCGGTCCCACTTACCACCCAAAACGATCCCGTTTGGCCTTAATCAATCCTGGCCGTCGAGGTTTCATGATCTAACGGCCAGGAAGCTAGGGTCGCTTAATATATATATGTCCAAACGCACCCCCCTACCCCCTCGTCACCCGTCTCTCACCCCCAAACCCTAGAGACTCTCAGGCCACCACCCTCCGCCGCTGTCCGCCGCTGTCCGCCTCCGGAAATCGCCTACGGCGGCGGCGGAGTTCCAACTGCCTCCAAACAAACACCCTTAAACCGCCTTCCTCTCCTCTTTCCAATGCCCCAAATATTTTCCCTCGAATATTAGCCAATCTGCTCAAATATTCGAAAATAGTGGCGCCGCCTCCACCGCCCACGGCGGCGCCACCACCAAATGGCCTCAATTTAACACCATACACTCCCCTCACTCTCCTCTTCCAAAATCCGCAACTAGAATCTTTCAAATCCGAGCGAAACCTTAATATTTTTAGATCTAGGGTTTTCAAGTCAACACTGTTTTGGGAGTTTTTCAGTACTCAGATGATTTTTGGTAATGTGATATGTTTTTTTTAACAAAATAAACATATAACATTAACAACAATCAATCTCGAGAATCGATCAAGAGAAGGCATATCAGTGAGTTTGTTCTTTTCTTTCTTCCTCGTTTAAATTTTTTTTTTCCTTCTCTACTATTGATTCTGTTTTGAGTTTTGGGTTCAATATATTTTTATTTATTCTGTTCTTGCAATTGTTTTATTTTTAGTTTAGCTTTTGTTTTGGTTAACCCTGTGTTAGACATTAGTTTAATTGGTTCTTTAAATATGTTTGGATAGTCTTAAATTCTTTAGGGCACTTTTGGTTTCAATTTTTTCTTCAGTATTTGATCCTTTACTGTTATTATTGGTTAGTGGTAATTAATTAGTTTAGTTTAGTTTAATTCAGTAATTGCATTAGTAATTCCATGTTCAGGATCTAGCTTAAGTTTTGTTCTTCATGTCAATACTGTTCCCAGTATTCATATACGTTTTAAGTGGTCTGATTTTAGGTTCAGTTAGTCGACTCATAATTGTTTACTGCAATTTGATTTTAATTGTTCCAACCTCTTGATTAGCTAATTTGTCTAGTTTGATTAGCCCTAGAAATAGATTGTTTGGTTATAGCTGATGGACTAGTTTAACTTGGTCAGTAATTTCAGGGGATGCTAAGGGTAGTTTAGGCATGGGAAAAGGGTAGTTTAATCAGATTTGGTAATTGTTGAAGTAAAGTAAGGGTAGAATAGGAATTGTAATGGGTATAGAACCTTCTAGGATGGACTATAGTGCAGATTTCAGTAAACTTAGGGTAGTTACTTGTGTAACAAGTCAGAAAATAAAGGGTAAAAATAGAATTAAAATAGGGACTAATGGGTAAAGGGAAAATCTGAAGTTGGACCCTAAGTTCATCTATAAATAGGCATTCATTTGCCTTGATTCACAAGTTTTAGGAGCTCCAAAATCCCCCCCCCCCCAAAACGTCCTCTCCAATTTCAGATCTGATTTGAAATTCAAACCTTCAAAATCCAAAAACAATAGAAATCTAATAGAAAAATCCAAAAAAAAATTACTGTTACATTAGTGTTATCTAGGTCATTTTCAGATTTAATCATTAAATTCAATTCCCTAGCTCGTATAGGATGAAAGCTACTTGAATTTCCTTGGGTTTTGTTCAATATTTGAGGATTGAAGACAGTTTGAGTCATCTAGGCAGTGGATTTGGGAGATTCGAGTCAACTGTGATCTTAGTTTGAGTGTTTGCTTTCCTGTGTTCATTTCTGGGTATTTGGATGCTGTTTTGGGGTTGATACATCAGTTTCATTTGGTTTAAAATATTTCTGGAATTACTGAGTCACTTCTGGGCTGAAAAATTGGCTGTGTTGATTGCTGTGTTACTGTTGGATTACTTTTGCTGATTTTCTGAGCTCTGCTGATCCTCTCTTCTTCTTCCCCCATTCTGTTCACCAGGTACACACACTTGGACTCCAAAATTGATGTAGTATCGAGATTGGGCATGAAACGAAAAATATTCAACTGATTGTTTGCTGGACGATGCATTTGTAATTAAGTAGATATTAATGATATGTACTGCATAATGAAGTCTGCTTAAATCTATGTTTAAATGAAACTCGGACTGTGTAATTTGTACCTAACGAGACTGTTTTGAACTGTTAATTTGTGGCGATCAGCTGTAGAATTAGTATAGCTTGGTACTGGTTTCAATTTAGCACTCTGTTAAACATAGAAAATCAGAATAGGTTTGAATACATAATTGATTGAGAGATCAGCCCGTTTCAATCTCCATTTCAAAGCTAAAGTGTGCTTTTCAAACAGTTTTTGTATTACAGTAGTTAGTATCAGCATACCAGTTTAGATGTCATCTGTTTCGTTTCCTTAAGCTCATTATTTCAACATAGAAAAAAAAATAATTGCATGTCAGTGGTTAATATCAGTAGTTTTACTTAAATTAAATCATGCATCATCAACAGGACTGATTTGAATTAATTAACCCATTTGTGAGAGTTCTTAGAGTTGTATAATAGCCTATTCCCAGGACATTTGGGCCTCAAGAGGTCTGATACGAGGGCCCAAGTCCGTGCTAAGTCCCCTCACGTTTGGACTTGGGCCTAGGCCTTACTGGCAGCTTGTTAGCAGAGCATGGGTATAGTACTCCTTCGTTGGGCTCATCTCAAAGCCCAATGGGTGGCCTTGACACAGAATTACCATTCGATTTATTTCAGTTCAATAACGAACTTTAGGACTTTTCTTGTGCTGTTAGAGACAAATGAAAAATATAGTTGCTTTAGGATTGCTCTTCAATGAATAAAATTACACGGGCCTCGCAAAATTGCGGGGGCTTCGATAACGGTTTATAAAAACTTAGATTTCGGGATAGGCCGCTTAGCGAATTTCACGGCCCTCCCCAAAGGCAATAACGCGTTAGCCCCTTTAAGCGCGTATTTTAATAAAGTTACCTCCCTAAACTCGGGTGCACATTTATGTGACTCAAATCCAAATCTCAACGAAGTCGAAATGTGTTAACAATCACGGGTGCACTGGTGCGACGTGGTTCGAGACGCATTTTCACGACATTGCAATTCTTGTTAAAAGACATAAAATAAAAGCGGTTAAAATAAAAGGCACATAGGTTAGAATATGTTTTAAAATCAGATAAAAGCAAATACAACAGTTGAGCGACCGTGCTAGAACCACGGAATCCGGGAATGCCTAACACCTTCTCCCGGATTAACAGATTTCCTTATCCGGATTTCTGATTCGCGGACTGTTAACAGAGTCAATAATTTCCTCGGATCGGGATTCAACCGGTGACTTGGGACACCATTAATCTCCCAAGTGGCGACTCTGAATATTAATAATAAATCCCGTTCCGACTGTCCTTTAATTGGAAAAACTCCTTTGCACCCTCACAGGTGTAGTAAAAAGGGGGTGTGACAACCACACTCAAAACAACCTCTCTGCCGGTGTGGCTGCCCATACTGAGTCTGAACCGGACGACTAGAATAACCGATGTAAGCACCTCGTGCAGGAGGTGCACTAGAAGATAGTTGTCCAAAATGAGTACTTTGAGGTCCCTGAATAGCCGGAGCACTGCGAGTAGCCTAGCGTGTAGGATGAAATGGTCGACTAATAAAACCTGCCATGATGAGCTGAAGCTGTAGAGCGGGAACCACTAAACCCTCCAAAGTCTCAAGGCCTCTTGTCCTCTCTATCCTCCCTCTCCTTGCCTTGCATACGCCCCAACCTCCGAGCGATCTCCACAACCTATTGAAATGGAGTATCAGTCTCCAACTCCGTGCCATCGCAAATATGAGATGGTAACCAAGTCCCTTAATAAATCGGCGAACCCTCTCTTAGACACAGTCATAGTCCCCTAGTGCAACTGCTCGAACTCGATGTGCAAAGCATCCCTGAGGGTCTGTGGAACAAACTCCCTCAAGAGTAGATCAAAAAACTAAGCCCAAGTGAGTGGCGTTGCATCAACTGGACAACTCTCCTCATAAGCCTGCCACCATCTATATGCCGAGCCTATCATCTGGAAGGTAGTAAAGTCGACTCCGCTCAACTCCACTATGCCCATGGTGCAAAGAATACGTTGTCACTGGTCTATAAAACCATGTACATCCTCTAAAACTACGTGAGCTAAGGCTGAATTACAGTCACATGTTGTACCATCATAACACCTAGAGCCTGATCAACGTGAGACTGCTACTCTGGAGTACGGGGAGGGGGGGGGGGGGGAGGGGAGGGGGGTTATGAGCTCCTCCCCTAGCTTGAGAAGTAGTTGATGCAACTGGGTTAAATAACGCCTAAGACAAAGTACCAAACATGCTCAGGAAATGTGCCAAAGTCTCCTGAAGTCTAGGGGTAGAGATATGTGCTTGCTCTCCAACTCGAGCTAATGGTGGCTCCACAGTCGCGGCCCCAGCATGGCCCCTAGATGCAGCACGTGCTATGCCTCTGCCTCATCCTCTACCCCGACCTCTAGCAACACCACTATATGGGGTAGCATTGTTAGTAACGGAAATTCGTATCCTCGCCATCTATGAGATAATAGTAACACAAAGGTTCAGATTCCAAAATCAATAAATCCGCACGATAAGGAATGGAAGAAATGGAATTTCCTAATAGTCTCGTATCCTATAGAAGTAAGTACAAATGTTTCATACCGATCCGCAAGACTCTATTAAACTTGCTTATGACTCGTAGAACCTAGTGCTCTGATAAAAGTTTGACGTACAGTTCGCTTGCTCTCCTGGTGACACGCTCCTTCTTTTTAAGTGAGGTTCTGGGGTCGAACTTTTATAAAGTACAGTTTTTTGTGCCTTTTCTGCTTAAAATTAACAACAATAATTTTTCCTGTAACTTAGTTCCATGGTGAGTTGTCTTACTAATTTTTTTTTCTTTCTTCTTTTTCTTGGGCGCACTTGGTCGAAACCATTTAAATAAAGATAGATAAAGATAGAGTTTTAAGTGATTGTTTAGTATTTTATATAGAAAAAGAAGTATTAGTATTATTTCCGGTAAGGATATTATGAAAACATTTAAAAAAAAAAAACAAAAAAAAAATCACTGATAAGATTTCGTTTTTTCTTAAATAAGATTCGAATTATTGTTGTTTTAATTTATATCGTTACAGTAATTTGACAATTGTTCACTTTCTTAAATATCGACACTGCTTACGAAAAATCCTGCGTACGCCCCTGATCATGATGGCACCTAGTTCCTAGGTAAGCTTACCACATAGCAAGATCAACAGAACCAAGCACCAACTTAAATAATCTCAAAACCAGTACTACCGAGTCATAAGCTCTATAGAGAGTGCATGCGAAATCTCAAAAATACAATATTGTTTGGAACTACAATAAACAATAGTAAGAAAATTAGCAGAAAATGACTCTGAGGCCTGCAAGTAGAATGACAGGTATACCTTGAAGTCTCCACAACAATCTCAACTTAGCTCACTAACGACCGACACGCTCAGAGGTACCTTAATCTGCACAAAAATATGCAGAAGCGCTATATGAGTACATCACAAACGGTACCCAGTAATTATCAAGACTAACCTCGGTAGAGTAGTGACAAGGTTCTAGTCAAGGCACTAACTAGACATAAAATCTATGCAGAATATCAATATACAGCTAACAATGGAACCCAAAATTTATATAAAGGAAACAATAACATGTGATAACACAACAAATTAACCCAAACACAGTTAAAATACAAGTGATTCAATTAAGGAAAACAATGATAGTTCACATCCTCAAGCTGTTCCAATACAAGAATAACATCAAGAATCACCTTGAGGTACCACACCTCATAATCACAAATCATTAATCACAAGTCCCCGTTATGATGCTGCATGAGCTTCACATTTTAAAAATATTTTTTTCCAAAATAACTTCACGCGCATTAGCCCCCTTATCTCGCCGCGTGCGCTTCACAATGAAGTATTTGTCCTTCCTAGCAACACACGTATATGCCCCTTTATCTTTCTGCATGCGCATCAATATATACACCACCCTTATTATGCTGCATGCCCATCTCAATCACAACACAATAATAACAATCACCCGCATCTCACGTACACATGTGCCACAATATCACCGCTAATAACTATACCAATGCCACAATAAGATATATCCCAGAGCTTAACAACAATGTGTACAAGAATTATAACAATAATTTAAGGATTGGGGAGTGAACAACAAAAATAAAAGCATGTTTCATATAACAAATAACTCCAAATCAAATCATATTAATATCTTATGGCCAAATCCGATCACAACCAATAGATACGCCGTTTACACACTCATCACCTTATGTACACATCGTTTCATATAACACAAATATTACAAATTAGACCAAGGGAAATTTTTCCCACACAAAGTTAGGCAAGATACTTACCTCAATCAAGTTAATTCAATCCACTAATAGGCCCTTCCCGAGCAAATCAACCTCCGGATGGCTCGAATCTAACCACAATAACTTAATATCATAAATAAAAGCCATCAGATATGATTTCGAATAATAAAGCTTTGACGTTATCAAAAATTAAAATGTCAACCTTGGTCCGCACTCGAAAACCCGAGATAACTCATAAAATTCTGATCACCCATTCCGATACGAGTCCAGTCATAGCAATTTCATCCGACTCCTACCTCAAATCCGCCTTCAAATCATCAATTTATGTTTTGGAAAAGTTGTTACTAAAATTTCCAATTTCTTCAATTCAATTCATCAAGCAAACACTAAAATCGAGGTTGGTATTATGAAATATAAACAAATTCGAGTAAAAAATACTTACCCCATTCTAAATCGTGAAAATTCCCTCCTAAATCGCCCAAATACGATCTCTATAACTCAAAATGTGATAAACGAAAATAAACCCTCGCTCAAGATATATTCTGCTCAGCGTTATCGCTTTGTGGACCATCAGCCGCACTTTCGATACCCCATTTGCGATCAAATGTTTGCATCTGCGAGTCCCACTAATTGCCGGACCACGCGCACCTGCAGTCACTCACTCGCATCTACGGAGCCACATATGCAGAATCCCCTCTTAGATGCGAAACATCCAGCTCTAGCCAAAGTCCGCTTTTGCGCATTCTTGTCCGCATCTGCAGACATGCAGATGCGAAAACAACCTCGCATATGCACACCCATCTAGACTCCACCCAGCATCACATATGCGGACCCATGTCATCTTCTGCATGAATGCACCTGCGTTCCTTAAGTCGTAGGTGCGGAAGCACCACAATTGAACTTTCCAAACAACCATAAACAATCCGAAACTCACCTTAGGCCTCCGGGGCCTCGTCCAATCACACCAACCAACCCCAAAAAATAACACGAACCTACTCGAGGACTGAAATCACACCAAACAATATCAGAACTACGAATCAGACCTCAATTGAAGCCTAATGAACTAATGAACTTTCAACTTCCAAAACACATGCCGAACCATACGAATCAACTCGGAATGACCTCAAGTTTCGCATGCAAGTCCCAAATGACACAACAGAACTATACCAACTTTCGAAATCACAATCCGAATCTGATATCAAGAAAGTCAACCCTCGGTCAAAACTATCAACCTTCCAAATCTTCAATTTTCCAGCTTTCGCCAATTCAAGCCAAAATAACCTAGGAACCCCTGAATCAAAATTCGGTCATACGCCTAAGTCCAAAATCACCTTACGAAGCTATTGTAACCATCAAAATACCTTTCCAGAGTTATCAATACAAAAGTCAAATTTTGTCAACTGTTACAACTAAAGCCTCTAACCAAGGGACTAAATACCCCAAATCAATCCAAAACTCTCCCGAAACCAAATCAATCCAAAACTCTCACGAAACCAAATCAATCAACACCTCAAGTCACGTAACCACAATTACACATATGTTGAGCATCAAATAGGAAAACTGAGGCTAAATACTCAAATCGACCGACCGAGTCGTTACACAATCGATCATTTAGATATACAAAATTCATAAAAATAAACTACATCAAACTAAAATTAAGTTCTTCAACACACTAAATTATTTTTTAATATGTGACAAAGGCTAATAAAAAAAGAAACAACACTAATCCCCCCCCTGTCCGGTCATTTGATTCTTCAGTCATTTTCTCCTATTATTCTCTACTTTAACCAGTTAAATTTCTTCTGCAACTTATTATTCTCTTTCTCAACATATTTAAACTTCTTCTTAAATGCCTAAACCTCCTTTTTAGCATAGTAAGATTTCCCTTCAAGTTTCTATACTTCATTTCGTACTCTCTGGTACCTTTTTAAAGATCCAACATCAGTGTTTTTTTAGTATTCCTGCTGATAGGGTTTATCAAACCACTCTTAAAAATCATATTGATCTTAATCTTATACCTCAATATTTATGACAATGAGTGTATCAGCTGTTAGACAACTTATAAGAATAATAAAATATACATATTCATTACTCACATAGTATTTGCAGATCTAACGCCTGTGACCGGGATTGGAGTGGCCCCTTGAGCACCCTAAAATTGCATGCTTTCTGTAGTAGCATATGGGGTGACATCATCACGAGGTAACATTGACCGTCACGCTGAGTGCGACATTGAAGTGGAAAGACAAAGCATTGTAAAAATAAGTTTCTTATAGATCAAGTGTTACTTATAGACCGCAAAGGACGTCTTAATGATTTTGTATGCAACAACCTGTGATGAGAGGTTATAACTATCAGATAGGATTATGATTTATAGTCAACCAAAAAGAATGTTTATTACACGACAAGTATTTACCAAGGATGTCTATTAACAACTCTCAAACTTCTCGAAGATTTTGAATTTTTTTATCAACTCATAGAATTGATTGTGTTTATATTGATTCTTTTAATTAATTCAAAGGATGGTGTCCATATTTATCACACCTACGTAACCAACAAAATCAGTGATTGTCATTTAACTCGTACATGGTAGAGCAATAAAATATAATATTTTATGGACATATAAAGGGATTGATTGTAAACAGTAGGTACATAGACTCATGTTGTTACAACAATCAAACAACTTGATCTGTAGATCAACACGAGACAACATTTACCCTCTCCAGAAGAGCAGCAACACATGCATTTTACTTCTTATAAAAACTCATTTTAAAATGCAAAAACATAAAGATTGTAAGAAAAAGCAAAAGAGGAATTTAGAGATACAATAATGTTGTAGTTCTTATGGTTCAAAATCCTAAAACAGCTGACGTCATTGTTCAAAATCCTAAAACAACCGATATCACAGTTCAAAAATACAAAAGAACAATGTCACATTAATAATTCGAAACATGAACTTAAAATGTACAAGGCTAGAGATGAATGAGTGTAAAGTTGTATTGATTCGATTATGATGGTCTACTCTTTATACAACTGATTGAGATACAAATCCTAGAATTAGAGGTAAGGTAAAGAAAATGTATTAAATTATAGAGCTATATTTATAATGCTATCATACTACAATCACACAGTTCCGGCGAGCATATGAAAATGGACAATAATTGACCATATGTTTATTACATAACTTAGGTCGCGACAGCTACGGTAATAGAATAAACATAGCCCAAAAGTATATCAATTGGGACCAATATCAATTCTTGACATATAACATCTAATTTTAAAAAACCAACTATAGATAGTAGCAACAAATACATTTCACTTGAAACAACTTATTCTTTTAACCCAACATTACACTTCTCATAAAAAGTAAAAGATGAATTTGATATTACCTAAAAATTATTAAAATCGAAAAAACTATACAATACTGGGGTTTATGTAGACACGAGAGACTTAATCGTGTCCTGCTTTTGGTTCGCAATTGATGTTTGGTACAACAAAACCGACCTGGTGCAATAGGTCTATGGTGAAGTTCTTGAGAGAGAGAGAGAGAAGTGGTAGAAAATAAAATTTTCTAACTTTAATAGCTAACCCCTAAGTTTTAATAATATTAAATTGGCCCCCACTACCCCTTAGCCCTTAAATCACGTGTTAGCAAATTTTGGGTCCAAAAATAAGTGAAAAAGAAAAAATGGAGGCCATTTTTTTCCTCTCAAGTTTAAAAGATGTCTTCCTGAAAATTCTTCTTCGCCCAAGAGTATTACTTTCATTTTATGTCAATTAATGCTTCTATTGGTACTTACATCCGTGATCACTTGGTTTGAGCCCTTCCAAGTTGACTAATAATCTTCAGGTTTAATTACCAATATTGACCTTAACTATGTGTTATAATTTACTCTAGATATTGATATGACAAATAGCGTGAATACACTTTCATTTAGGTACAATGGAATAAAAAAATCGAGGAATCAACTTCTAAATGTGCAATTGTTAATTAGCACATAATCTTATATAGTGATTTATTTGTTTCAACTGGGTATTTTTTCTTACTTCTGAATATACAATGTACATGTTACCCGGCTTTTATTTATTTATTCTTTAGATGCAATGACTATTTGTTCAAATTTTGTATTTTTTCTTTCTCGGATAAAATATATAATAAAAAAAGTGGTTGCAATTCCATTATTTTCAGCCAAACAAAAATTTTTAGTCAAAATAATGGGGTTTCAACTGAGTTTTTTCCTTTAGATGTAATGGCTATATGTGTGTTTGGTATAAAGGAAAATATAAGGAGTTGTCCACACGGGCGACGCGGGATCGATCCCCCCTCAATGCCCTCTGGGTTTGAGCCTGTCGCACGGGGCTTGCCTAGTGCGGTTTACATCCCCTGTGTGGTTTGCAGGCTATTACACAGTGGAGGGTTTACCCAGTGCGCACAGAGTGCTCACCCGAAGGGCAGAGGTTGTAGCGGCTGCGGGTTTTCTTAGGGTTTCAAAAAAAAAAAACTTTTTCATATTTTGTTGGCTTAAATATTCTGGAAAATATTTTCCTCACGAACTCATTTTTCTCCAATTGAAGAAAAATATTTTCCCTATCAAGTGAAGAGAAAATATTTTCCAAGATTCTTTTTCAATAGGAATTGTAAGGTAAGGTCTATCTCAGTAAGTGTTTGCTATATGTCCTATGCCACTGTGAAGTATCGAAATGGCTATGAGATCATTCGCCTACACTTTGTCGGTAGCTGTCATGAGGTTGCCATCATGAGGCGATGGAGGCGCATATGGATGATTATATAGCCAACGCAATAGAGGCAACACTATTGTAGTTTTTGCTCCCCTTATTTGTACTCTTCTTTTATGATTTTTTTCTTTTTTATTATTAATAGAATAACTACTAGGCAGCCCTCCTAGTAGTATAATTTGCTAAAAAATAAACCTTTCCCACCATATTTTCCATCCCCACCAACCCCCACCACCCACCCCACACCCTACCAACCCTCTAAATCACCCCTACCCCACCCTACCCCCATCACACCTCACCTCCGCCCCCACCGGCCCACCCCCAACTCCATAACCCCACATCGACCCCTTACCCATTTAGTCTCTCATTGTGTTTGCTTAAATTATAACTCTGAAATTATAATATAAACTATGAAATTAAGTCTCAACAAAGCAAAAACATAAGTACATAAGTCAACACCCCAAAATCGGGTAATACCGAATCATGAGCCCTAAACAGAACACATAGCGAGTCTCAATAAGTTTAATATTGTTTGAAAGAAAATACAACAGTATAAATTAAGAGAAGGGGACTCAAAGGGTCTGTGATGTCCATGCAGTACTACCTTGAATCCTCTCGACCTGTCACAAGCTCACTCACGAGGTACGCTACCTCTAGCAAACAGATCTGTACAAAAATATGCAGAAGTATAGCATGAGTATACCATAATCATTACCCATTAAGTATGAAGACTAACCTCGGTGAAGTTATGACGAGGTTCAAGTCATGTGATACTCACTAGCCAAAGAACCTGTGCAATATATATAAAAAAACTGGCAACAGGAATATATATAATAGAGTACAATATCAACAATCTTGGTAAAGCATGTGATAATAACTTAACGTATTTTTTATTTTTTATTTTAGACAAACAACTCATCAAATAGAAAGAGAGGCATATGTCACCTTGTATCCCACATTTCGTCACAATAACAATATCCACCCTTATCGCTCTGCAGTAATAATACCTACCCTTATCGCTTCTATCACAATCCAAAGTTTTATCTTAAGGGTCGTGATGGCACCTAGTCTCTAAACTAGGTAAGCCGTCCACTTACAACAGTTAACTCAATTAAACATGATATTATCAAGCAAAATTTGATATAAATGAGAAATTTAAAGGTGATACATGCCAACACGGCGATAATCACCAGAAATCCTCAAGACTAGGTAGTACAGAGTCACAAACTCTAGCTGAATACATAGATCTCAAAATAAAATACTGTTTGAATATAAATTTGACAGTATAAATGTAAAGGGAAGGAATCCTAGGGACTACGATGATCAAGAAGCTAACTTTGCTTGGTACCGCTATCCCTAATACCCGGATCTGCACCAAAATGTGCATAAGTATAGTATGAGTACACCATGGTCGGTACCCAGTAAGTATCAAGACTAACCTCAGTGGAATAATAACGACGTTCAAGTCAAGACACTCACTAATTGAATAACCTGTGTAGAATATCAATATGAATCTAACAACAGAAAATAAAATCAATAAATGGAAACAAAGAGTAATCATGTGATAAAATAGCAAACTAATCAAGGCCTAGATAAAATACAAGTGCAAGCAATTAAGGACAAACAACGATTAATCCACAACCGTTAAGACACAGGATTTAAAACAATAGTCACTCCGAGGCACCATACCTCATAACCACAACTCTCAATTCTCAAATCACAAATCTTATACACATGGCACCTCGTGCCAACATTATCAATCACCCTTGCATGACAAAGATCTCGTTCCACAACATAACTCACATCGCGCATGGACAACTCACATGCCAATATCACAACCGCTCGGCGTGGTTACGTGCTCAACATCACAATCCGTCTGGTGTGGTCACAGGCTCAATATCACAATCAGCCCGGCGTGGTCACAGTCTCAATATCAGAATCTGCTCGGTGTGGTCACAGACTCAATATCACAATCCGCCCGGCGTGTTCACAGTCTAGCAGTCCCAACTGTACTGCAAAGAAAGCAAATATACAACAATACATGTACATGATCAATAAACATCAAATTTCATACTCTTGGACTGATATAAAGGATATGCTACAGTGTATGCATATGCAAGTGTACTATCACAACTCAAATCATCAAGTAATATCAGAGATACCGAGTACCACATTGGGAAAAAACAACAACGTAATATGCATGACACACACAAGGAAGTCAAACACAACTGCCAAGATACTCCTCTTTCAACAATAACACGCCCAGGACATCAAATAACATCCCCATATAGCCACCATTACTACGCCACATGTGTACATTGATATGATATGCCACCGTAATTTTGCCACATACGTATATAGCCACCTTTATTTCGCCACGTGGGAAGCAGAGATAATGCCACCCTTATTTTACCCCACGCGCACAATAATAGACATAGTCGCACGACAAAACCTTGTGTTGACACCCCCAATCAACCCGCTCAACATGTCCACAAGTGCTACGATACCACAAAATAACAATACCAAGTGCCACAATATCACAACAATGATACCAAGTCACATCGAGATATAAACTCACAACTTCCGGCAATAGTGAACAAGGACATAGGAAATAATCATAACAGTAGAGGGTTGTTCAATTAAATAAGGCATAATTATGGCTAAATCAATGTAATAAGTATGATCAAGTAGTCATAAAGTGATTTCAACATGTTTCACATAGAGCTCACTATTACAGAAAGACATATTAATAGCCTACGGTCTAATCCGGTCGAAGCCACATATGTTCAAGAATTTCAACAACAACACAATAAAATGGAAGGAATAAACTTAACAATGAAAGATATTCCATGAAATAACAACTTCAATTAAGTGCACATAAATAACCTAAGAGTCTAAATCGATCAAATGCCACTTATAAGCCCGTATTCACGCTCGTCACCTCATGTACACGTCTTTCACATAATTTAAATAGTGCAATCAGACCAAATCCTACAGGGAAGTTGATGTTCTAAACGTCAATACCACACAAGAGGGAGGGAGGTGATTTGTGTGGTACCCAATTTTCGCTCTAGAAGAACCTGGTTCTTCTAGATGTACTAACTACTGCTGTTTGTGGAATTAGAAGTACATAAAATAAAGAACACAGAGATTTTTACGTGGAAAACACCTGGCTCAAAAGGTGAAAAAACCATGACCTACTACTCTGTAGGATTTTCCCAAACTTCCACTAAAATCACTGAGCCAAAACAACATTTACAAAACTCTTTGTAAACCTAAGGATTAACTCTAATCCCTTTGTAGCACACAACCTCAACTGTTGCGACAACTTCAAGTTAGCCTATAACTTGAATACTCAAAGTACCTATTACAATTGCTTCTATAAAAGCTGAAAGGTACAACTTTAATCCACCTACTACAATTGAACTAGAACTAAAGAAAGACACATAAAACTCTTTATGGAGCTGGTTCTTCAATCTGGTTCATGTAGCTTCAGGTTTGCACACTTGAATCACCACGAACTGCTTGTAAAAAGCCTTGCTATTTTGCTCTCAATTAACGCTTAACTTCTGTGTTTTTGTGCAATACCTGTAAAAGAGACCAATCACTGTTATTTAATGAGTTAGTAATTGGAGTTTGATTAAGACTCAATTGCTGATCTTCTATCGAAGTTGAGTCCTTGAACAACACAACCTCTAACCCTATCCTTTATCCGGATTGTGTTCTCTTCTCATAAGGAGACTTTCTCTCCTTATCCCATATGCAACCTTTTCGATCAGTTCAGGAGATATTGCTGCTTGATCAATGGACTTATCTCCTTCACGTGCATCTCACATGTATAGGTTGACAAACACTGTGCTTCACATGATGGACCTGTTCCATGACTGAGTTCATTTGTCATTCTTCAAAACTTCACCTGTTTCTGGGCCAACAAATTCCCCCTTTTTGATGATGACAAACTCTATGCTTTTCACTGATCAAAAACTTGTAAGAACTCAGGCTTAATTATCACTTAACTTAGAAATTTTACTTCTCATCAAGGACCAGGTTAATTAGGTTATAAATATCACTTAATTCAGAATAATGAGTAAAGCACAATATCAATATCATCTCTTCCCCCTTTTGGCATCATCGAAAAGTTGCATACACAGTGTGAAACCCGGACTTTAATAAGTACTCATGGAAAGTGGGGCAACTGCAAGTGAAATCATTATGCAATTATCAACAATCAACACATATATTTAAACTATTAAGATCAGAATCATCATTGAACAATAGAAAACAGTTGTTGTCATTGATAAAGATATGGTTCCACAAAAATTCCACAAAAAGAAAGAAAAACTTCCAAAACATGAGCAAAATAAAACAGAAACATCCCTAATCCAGGTCACTGGGGGTACTAGACTGGTTCTAAAGACAAGTGCTGGAAGAACTAGAGCTTGGAGGAACTAGAGGGTTGAGATTGGAGAAGGTTTAGCATATTCTGAAGCATTCCATCACTCTTCTCCTTTTCTTTTGCTAGCTCAGTTCTAAGGCCATCTCTCTCATTCTCCAATTCAGCCATGCGTGCCTTAAGCCTAGCAATTTCATCATCCTTAGTTCCATACTCCTGAACCAAGGCCCTAACCTTGCTGTTGATGGGTGTCCTCAGAGATGAACCAGGTTCAACTGGGATGGCATTGACAGGATAGTCACAAGCCAGTAGGGTCTTAACAGCAAAATGCTCCTTGCTTGATGCTATTTCCCATTTCTTCAAAGGCACCTTCAGCCTGTCCAGCACAGTAGTCAATATGAACCCATATGGAGTGGCATGAGCCTTGGAACCATTAATGACCCTGTCTAGTATTTTGACAATGAAAGCAGGCCAGTTGATATGTATTCCTCTCTCCAAGCACTCCATAAGAACAAGGTCCATGTAATTTGCAGTGTGCCTTCTCTCTTGTCTGGGCAGCATGCACTTGTTGACAAATTCAAACAAGACCTTGTGTTCAGGTCTCATTTCACTTTTCTGCACAAATCTGGCTTCAGGCACTTCTCTAGAGTCACAGAATCTCCTAGTGATTTCAAGAACAGTAGGGAGAGACTCCAGACATGGCCACCTTTGCCTTGTATAGTCATCATACCCTTCAGTAGGTATGTCCAGGATCTCACCAAGTTTTACTGCATCAAACTTCACTCTTTCTCCTCTCACCAGGCTGGTGACTACTCCATCTTTTGCGGCAACATTGGCGATAAACTCAATCAATTCATTCCTGGCCAGCCTCCCATCCATTTCAAGGACCATGTCCTTCCAACCTTGTGCAGCTAAAGCATCCACCAGTCTTCTCATCCCTGGTTCTTCCAGGTATTTTAACAGTCTTCCTTTCAGAATTTTTCTCCTGCCAAAGATGGCAAACTTATCCCGCTCCTTCTCAGATTCCTCTTCTTCTTCTTCTTCACCACTCCACTCTTCATCTTCTTCAACAATTTTCTTTTGCTTACCTTTCACAGCAGACCTTGTCCTCTTGGCTAATAAGGATTTACCAGACACAGGTTCACAGGAAGACTTCTTGGTAGAAGTCTTGGACCTTTTAGGTTTTGGTGAAGGAACCTCTACTGTTGTTCCTCTTTCTTGATGAACCAGTTCCATCTCCTCTTCTTCAGTAGCCTCAGAGGACTCAACAACCTTTTTTCTTTCCCTTCTCCTTTTTCTTTTTCTTCCTTTCTTCCAGAGCTTTTTGTAGGTCAGCTTCACTTTGTCTTACCCTGCTTCTTGTAGCTCTTTCCTTAGGCACTGGAGGGGCAGTAGATTTTGGGGATGAAGGTTTTCTTTTCTTGGTTGGTTTGGATACATTTTGGGCCTTTTGTGAGGTAGCTTTGCATTTCTTTGGGTCATAACTTGCCCCAACCTTTTTCAGAAGATCAGCCAGGGTTTCCTCAGCAGATGAACCAGGTTCATCTCTTTGTTTGCTTAGATAAACCAACCCTTCAGCTGCTTCTCCAGAGCCACTTCCCCCTGAATTTATGCCACTCTCTTCTGCACCCCTACATATAGAAAGAACTGCTCCTTTCCCTTTTCCCCTCTCTTCACCACTTGCTCCCTCTCTCTCTTTTCCTTTCTTTTTACCTCCACTCCTACTCAATTTAGCCAATATTACATCTCTAACAGGTCCAACTAGAACAAACCTTTTTTCTACGTTTTCAACCACAGAAGAACTTACCTCAGCAGGGGTTTCTTGAATTTTTCTCAGTGTCAGAAGACCCATTTCCTTTACCTTCACTGGCAGATATAAAGGATTCGAAATCAGAACTAGAGTCAGACTCTTGAGCTGTGCCTTCTTTCATCTGGCTAGCTTTCAATCTCTCATTTAAAACTTTCCTCAGAGCTCCAGATGCTACTGTTTTTCTAGCCAACGAAGCCTAGGTTTTGGGGATTCACTAGGAGGAGTGGATGAGGATGAATTTAAGGGTGATGGAGGTGGAGGAGTGCCAGGATGATCTTGTGGGTTAGACATGGTTGATTGTTTCTTGAAAGAATTTGGAAATTCTGGAAAAGAGAAGCGATTTGAACTGGAGAAATATTTTTGACGGTTTTGGAATAGTGAAGAAGATTAGACATGTGGTGTGTATTTAAAGGCAATTTGACATTAATGCAGTAACGACAGCTTTTCAGGGGTCAATTAGAAGTCTAATCAAGGTGTAATTCCAGGCTTTTAATGATTATTTTGGCTTCCCTAGATATTAGGCAAAAATCACGATTTTAGAGTTCTAAACGAACGAAACTGGTTCAATGCCTCAACGGACAGAATTTTCTAGGAATTTGACAAGTATAGAACTTCTGCTCATGATTGAATTGTTGATCTTTCTAATTATGCAAAGCATTGAAAACATACCTGAACTTTCATATGAGCTCATACTGATGAACCAGGTTCTTCATATAGAACTCTCTTGAACATGCCTCAAATGCCATAATAGAAAAAACTTTGTAAGAGATCAGTGAATCATATATACACATGTCACAGGAGTATACTATTTAAAGTATGAAAGTGAGTAAGAATTAATCTAGATATTTCCACACAGTTAGAACTCCTAACCAATTTTTTTTCATTGTGCATTCTGAACTGGACCTATTAGGTAATCTTAATCATCCCTAATTCCAACCTGTTCCTCTCAAAGTTTTCTCTACTCAGTGCTTTAGTGAAAATGTCAGCAATTTGCTTATCAATAGCACAGAATTCTATGGAGATAAGTCCTTTCTCATAGTTATCTCTTAAGAAGTGGTGTCTAACATCTATGTGCTTAGTCTTTTTATGATGAACAGGGTTCTTTGTCATACTTATAGCACTAGTGTTGTCACAGAATATTGGAATACAACCAACTTCAATACCAAAATCTACCAGCTGTTGTTTGATCCATAGCAATTGAGCACAATAAGAGGCAGCAGCAACATACTCAGCTTCAACAGTAGATAAGGCCACTGAGTTTTGCTTTTTGGTAGCCCATAACACAAGACATGAACCAAGAAAGTGTGTCATACCTGAGGTACTCTTCCTATCCACCAGAAAACCTGCATAATCAGCATCATCATATCCTAATAGATAAAAATTGCTACCTTTGGGATACCAAAGACACAGATCAGTGGTGCCTTTCAAGTATCTTAGTATCCTTTTGACAGCAGTCAGGTGAGACTCTTTAGGATTTTCCTGAAAGCGAGCACAAAGCCCTACACTAAAAACAATGTCAGGTCTGCTAGCAGTAAGATACAGAAGTGAACCAATCATACCCCTATACAACTTTTGATCAACGGATGAACCAGGTTCATCAATATCTACGGCCTCAAGTCCTCCAGACTGGCCAAACATCAACACACAGAAATCA
Source organism: Nicotiana attenuata (assembly GCF_001879085.1). Taxonomy (NCBI): domain Eukaryota; kingdom Viridiplantae; phylum Streptophyta; class Magnoliopsida; order Solanales; family Solanaceae; genus Nicotiana; species Nicotiana attenuata. The sequence continues at coordinate 3,726,238 of NC_031997.1, read as the reverse complement.
CATCTCGCCCCTCAAATTGGGAAATCACAAGCCGTCGATGCACAGCTGATACCGAGCGCTCATATGCGCATACGAACGCGTGGAAGGAGTTCAAAGAGATACATTTCAAGCTGAATCAATGTCGCACGATAAGAATTCAAGAATGTGGGATTTCCTAAAGGTTCTGCAGCCTCCCGATGATAAGTACAGACGTCTTCGTACCGATCTGCGAGACTCTACTAAACCTGNCTGTTCCTTCACTTTGTGCCACTTTGACTTGTGTTGAGGCTTCAGTCAAGTCCTTTACCAATCAAATGGCTTCATCTTCATGTTCCTACCTTTCAGAAGAATGTAGTTTCATCAAATACTACATGTACACTTTTTTCTACACACAAAGGTTCTTTTATTAAACACTTTATACTCTTTGCTATGTGAAGAATATCCCAAGAATACTCCCTCATCACTTCTGGGATCAAACTTACCTAGGGAGTCTTTTCCATTATTGTGCATATAGCACTTACAACCAAATGCCCTAAGATGAGATATGTTTGGTTTTCTCCCTTTAAGTAACTCATAGGGAATCTTCTCTACAAGAGGTCTAGTCATGCATCTATTGATTATGTAGCATGCAGTGTTTACAGCCTCTGCCCAAAAGCTGTGAGGCAGTTTGCTAGAAAGCATCATGGTCCTAGCCATGTCCTCAAGAGTCCTATTCTTTCTTTCAACTACTCCATTTTGTTGAGGAGTCCTAGGGGCAGAGAAATTATGATCTATACCATTTTCATCACAGAATTCAGCAAACTTGGAGTTTTCCAATTCAGTTCCATGATCAGACCTAATGGATGCAAGTTGATTTCCTAATTGTTTTTGAGTTTTTCTAACAAATGCAGTAAACATGTCAAATGCTTCATCTTTGGAAGTTAGAAATAGAACCCAGGTAAATCTAGAATAGTCATCAACAAGCACCATTACATATTTCTTTCCACCTCTGCTCATGGTTCTCATTGGACCACAGAGATCCATATGGACCAGTTCCAACGACTTGGTTGTTCTTACCATTTATTTGCTCTTGAACGATGATCTTACCTGCTTCCCCCTTGCACATGCCTCACAAACTTTGTCTTCCTTGAACTTGATGTTGGGTAACCCCATCACCAAGTCCTTAGAGATTAATTTGTTTAGCTGATTCAGACTGGCATGACCAAGTCTTTTGCGCCACAGGAGGGGATCATTAATCAACACACTTAGGCAAATGATTTCATTTTCTGAGAGAGTTGACAAATCTACAATGTAAATATTTTTAACTCTCTTTCCCTGCAAAACAATCTTGTCAGTGGTAAGATTTATCATAAAGCATTTAGTAGAGGTGAATGCTACCAGGTTACCTCTGTCACACAGTTGTGACACACTAATCAGGCTATATTTCAAGCCATCTATCAAGTAGACATTCTCAATGGAGTGAGAGTCTGTCTTTCCTACCTTTCCAACCCCAATGATCTCACCTTTCTTTCCATTACCAAAGGAGACATTACCTCCTTTTAAGTCCTCAAGTGAAAGGAACTGGTCCCTTTTCCCAGTCATATGTTTTGAGCAGCCACTATCCATATACCATATTTGGCTACTTCCTTTCACTTGGACCTGCAAAAAGAAATCAGGGGTTAGTCTTAGGAACCCAAACTAGTTTGGGTCCTTTTCTATAGGCAAAAGGATGAATCAAATTCTTTCTTGCCCACCCAGGCATCTTATTTCTTTCTTGAACAAAGGCTTTGTTCTTTTGACTGGCCTTTACTTTTGCATTACATTCATTTTTGTAATGACCAGTCTTGCCACAGTGTGTGCATATTTTATTCTCAGGAAGTGTGAGGTACTTGCTTTTAGGGTCCCACTTTGGTGCTTGAGTCCCATAGCCAAGTCCTCTTTTATTGCTACTGTGGTGCTCTTGCAACTAAGAAAGTGCATCAGAAGCCTTGTTCCATTTGCAAGTTCTGTTTAGTTCATGTTTCACTTTTCCTAGATCTTCTTTTAGGACTTTAATCAATTCATCCTTCTTGTACAACTCATCCTTCATTTTTTCTATGTTTTCCTCTAGATGAGATATGTGTGATCAACTTTTTTCTTTCTTGTTCCTAGTTTCAATTTTAAGCTTTTAGACCTAAGTTCTAGGACATTGGTGTCAAGTTCAAGAACCTGGTTCTTCAACTCAGCATTTTTGCTATCACTCTCATTAGCCCTAGACTCTAGACTTTTGCATTTTGCTTTTAAGATTACACATTCCCTAGACATATCTTCCTTCTCATTGTTAATTATCTCAGACTCATCAATGAAGTCTAGTAATAACTCAGCCAGCCTTTCTTTAGACAGAAATTTTATCTTGTCTTTGAGATGAAGAATACTTACCTCTTGTTCATCATCTGATTCTCCAATAGCCATAAGGTCCTGTTCATCTCCACCTTCATCCCCTGAGTCCTCATCTGATGTTTCTCCCCAGGCAGCAACCAATAACCTTTGTTGATCCTTTGTTCTTTCTTGGTTGACCCTGTTCCTTCTTCTTGTTCCTTCGTTCAACCCTTTCTTTCTTCCACTCAATTTCCAATTGAGGGCAATTCTTGATCATGTGATCAGTCTTACCACACTTGTAGCAACCCTCATTGGTCTGTTTCTCAGGATCCCTTGGTTTGTTGAAGGTTGTACCTCTTGAAGAACCCTTTCCTCTCATCAGGTACTTTTTGAAATCTCTTGTGATCATTGCCATTTCATCATCCTCCAGATCTGAACCTTCAACAATTCTGAGAGCCAGACTTCTTTCCTTCTTGGGTGTATCCATCTTCATGGTTTGCCTTCACAGTTCATAGGCAGTAAGATTTCCAATTAGTTCATCCAGCTTGAGTGTAGCAATATTCTTAGATTCCTGAATAGCAGTGATTTTGCTTTCCCATGAGACTGGCAAAACTCTTGTCAAGATTTTCTCAACCTTGTCTTCTTCAAGAATAATCCTTCCAAGAGACTTGAGTTCATTTGTCAGTGTAGTGAACCTAGTATACATCTCTTGGATAGTTTCTCCTTCCTTCATAGTGAAATTCTCATATTGAGAATACAGCAGTGTTCCTCTGGACCTCTTCACTTGAGGTGTTCCTTCATGAGCCACTTGCAAAGTGTCCCAGATTTCCTTAGCAGTGGTATATCTTTGGATCCTGCTGTATTCATCTGGACCTAGTCCACACACAAGCCATTTCTTGGCCTTAGCATTTTTCTCCCACTTCTTCAGGTCTTCAGCAGTGCAGTCAGCTCTTGTCTTTGGCACATCAACTCCTTCAGCATTCTTCCTTGTGGTTGCTAGAGGACCATCAGTGACTATGTCCCAGAGTTCATATTCTTACCCTATGATGTGATCCCTCATCCTGTTCTTCCACCAAGAATAATACTGACCATTGAACAGTGGAGGCCTAGCAGTGGATTGCCCTTCCCAGTTCCCAGGTGGTGCACTCATGTTGATCTTTTCCTAAGGTGTTGCATCTTCAAGGATAACCTGCTCTGATACCAATTGATGTTCTAAACGTCAATACCACACAAGAGGGGGGGGGTGATTTGTGTGGTACCCAATTTTCGCTCTAGAAGAACCTGGTTCTTCTAGATGTACTAACTACTGCTGTTTGCAGAATTAGAAGTACATAAAATAAAGAACACAGAGATTTTTACGTAGAAAACACCTGGCTCAAAAGGTGAAAAAGCCACAACCTACTACTCAGTAGGATTTTCCCAAACTTCCACTAAAATCACTGAGCCAAAACAGCATTTACAAAACTCTTTGTAAACCTAAGGATTAACTCTAATCCCTTTGTAGCACACAGCCTCAACTGTTGCGACAACTTCAAGTTAGCCTATAACTTGAATACTCAAAGTACCTACTACAATTGCTTCTACAAAAGCTGAAAGGTACAACTTTAATCCACCTACTACAATTGAACTAGAACTAAAGAAAGACACATAAAACTCTATATGGAACTGGTTCTTCAATCTGGTTCATGTAGCTTCAGGTTTGCACACTTGAATCACCACAAACTGCTTGCAAAAAGCCTTGCTATTTTGCTTTCAATTCACGTTTAACTTCTGCGTTTTTGTGCAATACCTGTAAAAGAGACCAATCACTGTTATTTAATGAGTTAGTAATTGGAGTTTGATTAAGACTCAATTGCTGATCTTCCATCGAAGTTGAGTCCTTGAACAACACAACCTCTAACCCTATCCTTTATCCGGATTGTGTTCTCTTCTCATAAGGAGAATTTCTCTCCTTATCCCATATGCAACCTTTTCGATCAGTTCAGGAGACATTGCTGCTTGATCAATGGACTTATCTCCTTCACGTGCATCTCACATGTATAGGTTGACAAACACTGTGCTTCACATGATGGACCTGTTCCAAGACTGAGTTCATTTGTCATTCTTCAAAACTTCACCTATTCCTGGGCCAACAGAAGTTTCCCCACACGAAGTTAGGCAAGATACATACCTCACTTAGGCCAATTCCTCACTCAAAAGTAACTTTTCCTTAAAAATTTCACCTACGCTCGGCTCAAATTTAGCCAAAATGACTTAATATTAACAAGCAATGCAAGAGAAACCAATTTCGATTAATGAAGTTAAGATCTTTAACTAAAATAAAAAAGTCAACTCAAAATTCAACCCCGGGCTTGCACCCCAAAATCCGACAAAAATCATAAATTCCGAACACCCATTCTAATATGAATCCAAACCATACCAAAATCATCCAATTCTGACCTCAAACCGACATTCAAATCACCATTTTATGTTTTAGGATTTTTTTTTACTAAAATCCCCAATTTCTCCAATTAAAATCATTAATCAAACACTAATATTGAGGTTGAAATAGTTATATATAAACAAACCCGAGCAAAAAATACTTACCCCAATCCAAATGTAAAATCCCCTCTAAATCGCCCAAAATCGAGCTAACTCAAAATGCGATAAAAATAGCTCAACCCTCTAATACAAGCTATGTCGCATCTACGACTAGATACACGCTTCTGCGAAACTGCATATGCGGCCACACCTCCGCTTCTGCAAAACAGCTCACCTTAGCTCCCCATTGCTTATGCGATAACATATGCGCTTCTACGCATAATAACTGCTTCTGCGGACTCGCAGATGCATCCATTATCCCACACCTGCAGACACCGCCCACCTCAAGCCTTCTTCGCAGGTACGACCAAGAATCCTCTTCTGCAACCACCGCACTTGCGCAAAAACAACTACAAATGCGCAACACCAGAACCAACAGAAAACCGACAATCACACATGAAGAAAAAATGGTCTGAAACTCGTCTGAAACTCACTCGAGCCCCTCGGGACCCCGTTCAATCATACCAACCAATCCCAAAACATATCATGGACATACTCGAGGTCTCAAATCATACCAAACAATATCAAAACTACGAATCACACCTCAATTCAAGCCTAATGACCTAATGTACTTTAACTTCAAAAACTCATGTCAAACCATATCAAATCAACTCGGAATGACATCAAATTTTGCACTCAAGTTCCGAATGACATAAGGAACCTATAGCAACTCCCGAAAAAACAATTTGAACTCGATAGCCTCAAAGTCAACTCCCGATCAAACCTATGAACTTTCCAAATTTTCTAATTGCCAACTCTCGCCAATTAGCTCCAAAACCTTCCAGAAATATCCGAATGCAAATCCGGGTATACGCCCAAGTCCAAAATTACCATATGGACCTAACGAAACCATCAAAAATCCGATCCGAGATCAAATATGCAAAAGTCAAACTTGGTCAACTCTTCCAACTTAAATCTTCTAAATGAGAATCATCCTTCCAAATAAATCCCCGATCGCTCGAAAATTGAAACCGATCATACATGCACATTGTAATACACCTTATGAAGCTACTCAAGATCTCAAACCACCGAACGAATGCAAATGCTCAAAATGACCAGTCGGGTCATTACAGCTCTGTAATAACAATATCCATCCTTATCGCTCTGTAATAACAATATCAACCCTTATCGCTCCATACATTGACATATTCAAAATATCAATCATAATCACATGGAAGAAACTTCGTGCCAACACTCAATCAATCCGCCCAACATGTCCACATGTGCAACAATCATAACAATTCAAGACAACAAATTATCATCAAGATGCATATCCTCATAACTCATCAATAAAGTGCACAAGGACATGATAATAATAAATATATACGGATAAGTATTCAACATATAATCACGTCTACGGCCAAATCAATTTATCAATAATTTCACAAATTTCCATCTTGGCCAATTTAGGAAATTATAATCCTAAAACAAGATCTCTGACATGGAAAGGATAAACTCGCGTAGTCATACATGAATTACACATGCATCATAGAGAGAACGCAGTCAAGTCAATGCATAGTAAAAGCCTAGAGTATAATCCGGTCAATTTCATACATAGCAAATACATTACAATTAGACAAATAAATTCCAAGCCAAAACCCTCGCACAAGATTAAGCAAGATACTTACCTCAAACAGGCCAAATAAATACTCCAAAAATACACTTTCCTTTAAAAATCACCTCCGACCGGCTCGAATCTAGCAAAAAAAAACTCAATAATGTCAAATAAAGCCTTAGGAAAAAACCTTAAAAGATAAAGCTTAAATCATTAAATCAATCACAAAAGTCAACACATGTAACCCTGGGCCCAGAAGGTCGAAACATGAGTCAAGGAGTAGGTCCTGACTACCCATTACCCATGAGTCCAAATATATGATTAGATTCCAAAACTAAATCCAAATCGACTCCCAAATCCCCCAATTTCACTCTCTTAAGTTGTAGAAAACACCCCCAAATATTTCTTTAAAATTTGATGTTTCAGGGGTAGAAATCCATGGGGAATCAAGATATAGAGTCAAATCCGAGTGAAAATTGCTTACCTCCAATATAGTAGTGAATTTTCTCTCCAAAATCTCCACCTCTCGAAATCTAGGGCGAAAAATATGAAATAATGGGTTTAAATCCCAAAATTAGAACTCTTAAAGTCTGCTCTAGTGATAGCCTTCGCGAACACGACCGTTGCCTCGTGTTCGCAAAGCATAAAAATTACACTGGCTGGATTAACTCTATGCAAACACGGTCCCCTCCCTGCGAACGCGATACACCATCTCCCCCAGAACTACGCGAACACGACAAGCCTCCCACGAACGCGAAGGCTTAGGTCTAGCCGTCCCTCAGCCTGCCATCCTCCTACTCGAACACAGCCTCCTTGTCAGGAACGCGAAGTCTAACTAGCCACAACCCTTTGCGAACATGACTCCACCATCGCGAACGCAAAGAAGAACTTCCTACCCAGCTCGAAGCACTCCGCGATCGTGACACACCTCCGTGAACGCGAAGAAGGGCCTAACACCAGCAAAAACCCGCAACTCCCTATATGTTCCGGGTGGTCTGAAACTGATCTGAGCTACTCGAAACCTAGTCCAATCACACCAACAAGTCCATAAACACAAACCACACCTATCCAAAGCCTCCAAACACATACGATAATATCACAACAACAAATCAAATGTCAAAACACAATTTGAACTTCTCTTAACTTCATTAACGTTCAAACTTCAAACCAAGCGTCTGATTCAAGCCTAACCAATCCGGAATGAACCCAAACTTTTCACACAAGTCAAATTAAAAAAAAAAGTCAATCCCCGGTCAAACTTAGGAATTCACCAAACCTTCAAACTGCTAACATAAAAATAGCACCAAAACACCCTACAAAACCTCCAAATCAAAATTCGGACAAATGCCTAAGTCCAAAATGATCATATAAACTTATTGGAATCATCAAATCATTAATCTGATGTTGTTTACACAAAAGTCAAACGTTGATCAACCCTTATAACTTAAGATTCCAATAAAGGAACTAAGTTTTCTCATTCACCCTAAAACCTTCCCGAAACCAAACCAACCATCCCCGCAAGTGACCAAACAAAAACCAAAAATATATAAAGCATCAAATGGGGAAACCGGGATCAAATACAAAAAGTGTCCGGCCGGTCATTACATTCTCCCCATCTTGAACAAACGTCTGTCCTCGAACGTGTTTAGAATCATACCTACGATATAAAAAATGTGAGGATATCTTCTCCACGTATCATGCTCTATCTCCCTGGTCTCCCCCTTGACCAGTTGAACTCTCTACTAAACCTTTACTGATGCAATATTTTTTGACCTCAACTTTCGAACCTGCCTATCCACAATGGCCATCGGCTCCTCATCATAAGCCAAATTCTTGTCCAACTGCACTGAGATAAAGTCCAATACATGTTATAGATCCTCATATTACTTCCGAAGCATGGAAACATGAAACACCAGATGAACTCCAGATAAGCTGGTGACAAAGCAAGTCCGTAGGCCACCTCACCAACCCTCTCCACTAGCTCAAAGGGAAAATATACCAAGGGCTTAACTTGCCTTTCTTCCCATATCTGATCACACCCTTCATAGGCGAAACTCGAAGAAGAACCTTATCACCCTCCATGAAAGCTACATCCTTCCTATCAACATAATGCTTTTGCCTGGACTGTGCTGTATGAAGCTGCTCCTGATTCAATTTCACCTTCTTCAAGGCATTACGAATCAAATATGTGCCCAATAGCCTAGCCTCGTCAAGCTCAAACCAACCTTCTAGAGAACGACATCGCCTCCCATATAATGCCTCATATGGAGCCATCAAGATGCTAGATTGGTAGCTGTTGTTGTAGGAAAACTTCGCTAGAGGTAGAGACTGATCCCATTGGCCTCCGAAAATCTATGACATAGGCTCTCAACATATCCTCCAAAATCTAAATGGCCCATTTTGTTAGCCCATCTGTCTGAGGGTGAAATGTGGTGCTCAACTCAACCCGCATGCCCAACCATGCGGAACCTCTCTCGAGAAATGTGAAGTAAACTAATGTTGCGATCCGAGATGATAGAAATAGGCACCCCATACAAGCGGACAATCTCCCAGATGTAGATCTTACCCAACTACTCCTAAGTGTAGGAATACATGACTGGAACAAATGTGCAGACTTGGTCAGTCTGTCTAAAATGACCAAAGCTGTATCAAACCTCCTCGATATCTATGGCAACCCTGCCACAAAGTCCATAGTGATACGCTCTCACTTCTACTCCGGTATCTCAACCTTCTGAAGTAAACCACCAGGTCTTTGATGCTCATACTTGACCTGTTGACAATTCAAACACCTAGAGACATATCTAATAATGTCCTTCTTCATTCTCCGCCTCCAATAATACGGAATCAAATCATAGTACATCTTCGTAGCACACAAAAGAATAGAATATCGCGATCTATGAGCCTCCTTAAGGATCAACTCTCTCAACCCATCCACATTAAGAATACAAATCCAGCCCTGAATTCACAGTACACCATCATCACCAATGGTCACCTCCTTATCACTACCTAACAGTACCATGTCCTTAAGGACAAGAAAGTGGGGATCATCATACTGAAGAGCCTTAATGCGCTCAAACAAGGACCACCAAGTTGTCAACACAAGCAAGGACTCTACTCAGCTCTAAAACATCTCACCAATATGTTGGACAACGCTTGGATATCCATAGTTAAAGGCCTCTCCTCAGCTAGAACGAATGCTAAATCCCCATGCTTTGCCTTCCTACTCAAGGCATCTGCAACCACATTGGCCTTTCCCGGATGATAAATAATAGTGATGACATATTTCTTAAGCAGATCCAACCACCTCTGCTTCCTCAAATTCAGATCTTTCTATTTAACAAATATTGGAGACTCCGATTATCCATATACACCTCACAAGACATGCCATATAAGTAATGCCTCCAAATCTTGAGCGCGTGTACAATAGCTGATAACTCTAAATCATGCACCGGATAGTTCTTCTCAAGGTGATTCAACTAGCGCGAAGCATAGGCAATCAACTTACCATCCTGCATCAACACACACTCGAGAACAATACGTGAAGCATCACAATAAACTGTATATGATCCTGATCCCGCAGGCAAAACCAATTTGGAGCTATAGTCAAGGAATTATTGAGCTTCATAAAGCTCTCTTCACACTCATCCAACCACCTGAATGGAGTACCCTTCTGAGTCAACTTAGTTAATGGGGATGTAATAGATGAAAACCCCTCCCCAAAGCGGTGATAATACCCAGCCAAACCTAGAAAATTCTTGATCTTCGTGGCTATAGAAGGTCTTGGCCAACTTTGAAGTGCCTCAATATTCTTTGGATCCACATTAATCCCTCACTGGACACCATGTGGCCCAAGAGTGCAACCGAATCTAACCATAACTCACACTTAGACAACATGGAATATAACTTCTTCTCCCTCAAAACCTAGAGGCCCGTCCTCAAATGTTGCTTGTGCTCCTCCCTACTATGGGATATACCAAGATATAATTAATGAACACAATGACCAAAGGGTCCAGATAAGGCTTGAACACATTGTTCATCAAATGCTTGAATGTTGCTAGGGCATTTGTCAAGCCAAAAGATATCACCAAAAACTCATAATGCTCATATCGAGTCCTGAAAGCGATCTTAGGAATGTTTGAAGCCCTGATTTTTAACTGACGGTAACCTGATCTCAGGTCAATCTTTGAGAACACCGTAGAACCCTGAAGCTAATTAAAAAAAACATCAATATATGGGAGTGGATACTTATTCTTGATGGTAACCTTGTTCAATTTCTTGTAGTCAATGCACATTCTTATGGAGCCACCTTTCTTCTTCATAAATAGTTTTGGTGCACCCCAAGATGAAACACTCGACTTGATGAAACCTTTATCTAGTAATTCCTACAACTATTCCTTTAATTCTTTTAGCTCTGCTAGAGCCATGCGATCGGTCGAATAGATATAGGCTGAGTGCCCGGTGCCAAATCAATACCAAAGTCAATATCCCTATTGGGTAGCATGCCGGTAAGTCTATGGGGAATATATTCGGAAACTCCCTCACTATGGGGACTTAATCAATCGTAGGAGTATCAACACTAACATCTCTAATAAAGGCTAAGTACGCCAAATATCCCTTCTCAACCATCCGTTGGGCCTTTAGAAAGGAAACCACGGTACTAGGAATATGACCTAAAAAACCACTCCATTCCAACCTTAGCAACCCCAGCATAGCCAACCATCATGATCTTAGCATGACAATCAAGAATAATATGGTACAAAGATAAACAATCCATACTCAAAATCACATCAAATCCATCATATTGAGAAACAAAAGATCAGCTTTAGCCTCACAGCCCTCAATAGAAACCATGCAAGAATGGTAAACACGATCCACCATAATAGAATCTCCAACAGGTTGCGACACATAAACAAGAGTATACATAGAATTGCAAGACATATCGTAATATGAATCAAAGTAGGATGATACATATGAATAAGTAGATCCACATTAAATAAAACTGAAGCATCTCTATTACATACTGAAAAAATACTTGTAATGACCACATTTGATGTGACTTCCTCAGTGCTACTAGGGAAAGCATAAAATCACGCCTGGCCTCCCTCTCTAGGACAGACTCTACCCGCCTGTCCTCTATGTCACACCCCAACATCGCGTGGAGTGACTGGCACACGATGCCCCAAGGCCCATGCGAACCAACATCCTTACTTAGACCCTTTAACCTGAATTCTGGGCCAACAAGGCCTCCAAGTATAATACAAAAAATAAATAATTCTTACAATTGATTATGGAGGAAACTTTCAAAATTTTATATATATATATATATATATATACACACACGACTGTTTCCGATAGAGTCAAAACAAACATTTACATACACACAAGACACTAGTCTGTAAGCCTCTAAGAGTGCCATATTACATAACTTGGTCAAGATAGGGCCCCATCGTACCCAAAATATCTAAAACATATACATCAGTACCTATCGACTTCTGTACAACTACTCTGGAGAATAGGATTGCAATTACCAGTAGCTAGAATGAGCACCCTACAGAAGAGGGATGTCACTATGTCTATTTGTACATGTGGGCATGAACACATCACCTAGAAGAAAGGAGCGTCGTATGAAAAATGTACTAAATATGTAAGGCGGATAATGTAGGTATATTAAAGACATAACATAAGAGATATCAATACACAGTTTCAACCTGAACATCAAAGACAAGTCACCGAGGGCGTACACTACGGTAACCGTGAATCATAAGTGCATGAAAGTTTTGATTATGCCTTGAACCATTTAGGAAATCTTAGAAAGAGTTTTTTGTGAGCGTTCTTGGGAAAATTAAAGTGTAATATTGTGTACAATGTAAAAGAAGAAAAATGTACTACATTTTATATCAAATCTAAAATCTCCACTGCTTCGAGTGCAAAATGGGTCACCCCCATCGGTCGCTACGCCGGGTGGGGAAGCTGGCGCAATCTGGTGAAATGTAATCACCTTTTTGTTCCACTAGCGTGTCGTTGGCCAATTGGTTGCACTAGATGCCAAACCCATCCATCTTCAACTTTATGGCTGGGGATAACGTGGAGTGTAACATCATCCCCTCTTCGAAACATTAGTCCTCCAATGTTGAATCGTAGTCAATCCTTCGAAATCCTTCAATCTTTGTTCATGGTATCTTGAATTGTACCTGCTACAGTAGTCTCAACATTATCTTGTACATTATAGAACAAATAAGGGTATTTGGATTTTATTTCTTCTTTGGCTTCCAATGTCATTTCTTCTACGTTGTTATTCCTCCAAAGTACTTTAACTGAAGCTACCTCTTTGGTTCGTAACTTGCAAATTTCACGATCTTGAATTTGCCACTGGAATTTCTTCATTAGATAGGTCCTCTATAACCTGAACATCTTCAATGGGGGTAATACGAGATGGATCATCCAAGAACTTACAGAGCATGGACACATGAAATACCGGATGCACTGCTTCCAATTTTTGGGTGCAACTCAAGCTTATATGCCACTTGACCAATATTCTGAATAGTTCGATATACCAGGGGCTAGTTTGCCTTTGTTGCCAAACCTCATCAAACCTTTCATAGGTGACACCTTCAAGATCATCCAGTCTCCCACGTCGAACTCTTAATCTTGACGCCAGTTATTCGAGTAGGATTTTTGTCCGCTTTGAGCAGTCAATAATTGATCTTGAATCAGTTTCACCTTCTCTATAGCCTGTTGCACCAAATCAAGACCTAAAATTTTTGTTTCACCAACCTCATATCAACCTATAGGAGATCTGCACTTCCGTCCGTATAGAGCGTAGAAAAGAGCCATCCAAATGTTATCATGGTAGCTTTTAGCAAATTCAATTAGCGGTAGATGATCTTCCCAACTTCCTTTGAAGTCTAAAACTCAGGCTCGTAACATGTCCTCAAGCATCTTAATGGTGTGCTCGACCTGATCGTCAGTCTGCGGATGAAAATCCGTGCTAATATTGATCAACGTACCCAAACCTTTTTGGAATGATTTCTAGAAGTGAGCTATAAATTGGGCACCTCTATCCGATATAATATAAATCAAAACTCTATAAAGTCGAACGATTTCCTTAATATATATTTTAGCATAATCTTCAGTAGAAAAAGTGGTCTTGACAGGTAGGAAATGAGTTGATTTGGTGAGTCAATCCACAATAACCCATATGGAATCGAATTTCCTCTAAGAGTTTGGTAGTCTAGTAACAAAATCTATGTGGCTTATCTCCCATTTCCAGGTCGGGATTTCCATATTCTGAAGCAACCCTCCTAGTTTCTGGTATTCAACCTTAACTTGTTGGCAGTTTGGACACTGTGCGATGTATTCGGCGATGATCCTCTTCATGCCGTTCCACCAGTATAGCTGTTGAAGGTCATGATACATTTTGGTTGATCCCGAGTGAATAGAGCACCGATTTTGGTTAACCTCCGCCATGATCTATCCTCAGTGTCCCCTGACATCGGGAATACACAACAGGCCCTTATATTTAAGAACTCTATCCTCGGTTATATCACGCCTCAAAACTGAGGAGCGCGATAGGCGCTCAAACGAGTAAACCCGACTGAGCAAGCCTGTTAGGTTTCATTCTACCCGAACTAATTCATGAATAAAGAGGAGATGAACTCCATCTATCATACTTTGTAAATATTTCATTAAAACTTTCACTTTGTTCCGATTAGCAGTTTCAACCATAATATCCAAAATATTATAATTTTTATAGATATGAAGAAAAAACATATTTGTCATATACCAATATTTCTAATTTAATTTCCAATACCAAACACCACCCACAACCTGTCTACGGAGCCTTTAAATACAATTGAAGAGTAATATGGAAATGCCGGCAACAAGGCTACGGCTATACCTCAAAATACAAAGTACATGATAAAAATTGTTACAGGACCCCAAAATGATGTGGGGCTCACCAAGTCGACTGAAAAGAGGATGCGCCACTAGCTGCGACCAACACTGTATGCTATGGAACCACCTACATCCATTGAAAAATGTAGCGCCCCCAGCTAAAGGGTTGTTAGTACTGTCGAATAATACTAGTATGTAAAGGCAAACACCAATCTTAGTAGAATGAACAGTGAAACAAAGAGAAGACGGTCTAAATAATCAATAAGTGCTTCACAGAAATATAAAAGAAAATACCAAGTAAGGATCACATAGTTTCTGATTCAATCTTTCCATCTCTTTAGGTTAATAATCTTTAGTGCCAAGTGCCACAACCCACAATGCCACCGTGTTTTTACACGGAGTCCGATCTCGGCCCGACCGGCTAAGCCATCCCAAGTGAGACATATCCAAATTCACAATGATAATCAGAAATCCAACATAATGGCCACCATGTGTACAGCATGGCGTCCGATCTCGGCCCGATCAGCTAAGCCGTCTCAAGTAAGACGTAACCATATTCACAATTTCATCAACAATGCCACCGTGTTCTTACACGGAGTTTGATCTCGGCCCGATCGGCTAAGACATCTCACTTGGGACATAACCTCTTTCAATTATTCATTTAATTCACATTTCTTTCCATCTTCTATTACATGGCACAAACAACCCCATTTATTAAGTAGTTCTTGGCACTTGGACACATTTTATAATTCAAGTCTTTTCCTTTTTATTTGTTTGAATAACAATATCATTCATGTCAATAAGTTCTATCACATAAGGCATTGCACACATAAGGAAAGGAGCTTGGAAATCATAATCACGTTCTCAAATAGCATGATTACATAAACATTTAGAACAATTACGGAACATAAATCTTTCAACCCAACACATTAAGGCAATCAATTATAGCATGATCAAGTCAAAACATACACCAATTATTCGGACACCAAGAGTTCGATTCTAAGAAGAAGAGAGTTAGCCATACGTACCTCAATAGAGCTTTTAAGAAAATTTTACTTTTAGAAGTCATTTTAAGACAGTTGAGTCGAGGCTCATTTCGTAATCTGATTCATATATTTCCCTTATTTCATAGGCATCACTAGGCACAATTATAAATGTTGTCCACACTCTATATCCCCAGTTCATTTAATTCATTTTCAAACATCTTTGTAGTTTGCCAACCACTAGACACACTCAATCAAGACATTTTGTACGCATACGGGCGGTTAGAAGTATGAAGCATATCGAGTTTTCCTTACGTAATAGGTACACCACTTTTCATTCAAACCGCAACTCAAAGCCATACCATGTTAATAAGCAACCCATACTTTAAACATCTATCGTTCAATATAAGGCTTGTTTGGAGAGATCAAGTTTATGAGTTTATAGGGGATAACCCGGAACGTAGAAATTAGGGACTTTTAGTCGGTCATACTTAAAAATTACGGAAACATTATGGAATTTAATTCCAAGAGAGAAAGTTTAGCCAACATACCTTGTTTGAGCTTTCCTTAGGTTACTACAATGCACCAACTCTTCTAGCAATAATAATCTATAGAACGATAGCGGAAATCGATTAATAATGAGAAAGATTTCCCATGGTGTAATTCTCTTAGGAATTTCATCAAACACCTAACATGTGAAATAGACTACAAGGTTCTACAATGGAAATTCCTTCTTACCTCAACCAATTTCAACAAGAACAACCCCAAAATTGTTCTTTAATCCCACATACTATTGCTTAGTGTCACATGCATGGCCTATTTCTAACCCCACAATATATTTTTGAACTCAAAATCCCTTATATGAAAACTTAGAAGTAGGACTTACTCGGAAGGATAATGAGCTAGAGATGAGCTTCCTTGATTCTTGAGAATCTATGCAAGATTGGGTGGTTGGAAGGCTAGGTTCCCTCTTTCTCTCTCTGAAATTCTCTCCCCTCTCTCTAGGTTCAGTAGAAAATAGCCCCAAATGAATCCCCAAAGCTTATTTATCAAAATGGGGTCGGATATGAAAATTTCCAAAAATGACCCCCCGAAGTCAATTATGTGGTGCAATTATGCTATAGCATAATCGTTTTGTGGCAGCAGAATTGCAGCATATCAATTATGCGACAGCATAATAGTTTGCCCGTCTCTGCTCCACTTTGCGATGATTATGCGGTCCGCGGAACCATTTTGTGGTCGCAAAATTGATCGCAGATCCAGCCTTCGGTAATTTGGTCATAACTTTGTGTAGGAATGTCCAAATGACGAACGGTTTGAAGCGTTAGAAACTAGACTCGAAGATATTTCATTTGATAGGTTGTCCATCACATACACCATATATATATGTAGATATGCTCGTCCAAAGTTCGGACTTATGCGAACTCATTTGGAATTTTAGCCTATTATGTAGTTTTCTAACTTGACTTAGACTCAGGCCTCTCATTAGACCCCACATTACTTATTATATGACTTATACAGTTATTTACCATATCCAATTGATATACATCATTTTAATAACACATAAAATATTATAATTGGCCTACCTGGCACTACAAAATCTTAAATTACTTAGCGAAATTTTCCGGGGCATTACAGGTTAACTCGAATAGTTGCTTCTTCTAAAATGGAATGCTTTCTCTTATTTTCACCAAGACTGGATCATCGAATTGTCACGCCTTTACTTCGGGCACTAACGAGGACTCGACAGCATTCTGAACTATGTCTCCCTCGTCGCTGGTATCGAGCAGTCGTACCCTTAAGTTGGCCAACCTGTGCAGATGCTTAGTTAATTCCCACTTATCTGTTTCCACATGCCTTATGATGCCCATGAATTTTCGACTTAATGCATGAGCCATAATATTTGTGTTTACCGTAAAAATGGTAATAATAATTAAATTTGTTGGTGGGACTCTAAAAATACGTGATCTATTTTTATGCTAGTTGTTAAGAAGATGATGCTATGTGTAAGAAGTTTAGAGATGAAATAAGGGCTATAGATGAGGTGATAATCAAACCGATAGGCTAGTCAACCGGGACCTCGAGCTTGTCAATTCGGGGTCTCGAGGTCGATACCAGGGCTCGGCTACGAGCTGTCGAGGGTGATCGGGGTAGGGCTAACAGTTATAAGATAATTAATGAAGGCTCTTTATGGCCAATGATAAGCAATAAATGAAGAACAAGTATGAAGATAATAAATGAGAGCAATAATAACAAGAAAGTATGTTAGAAAGCAAAGAGAATGTTCTTCTTATATTCGTGTGGAGCAACTGAACCCTACAAAAATGACAAGGATCCCCTTTATATAGGAGGGGAATCCCTACATGGTACAAGAGGCATTAATTACAAAGATAGGGGGATGGGACATCTAGAGGACACCCTGGTTCGGATTCAGAGTAGACCAGCAGACACTGTTAGCCCTAGGCGTGTGCCTTGGGAACTTACCGTTTCTACCAATGTCGTGATCAATGCTACCATGGGGTCGAGTGTAGATGACCCTCGAGGAAGGATGCTCGACCACGGCCTCGAGCCTTCGAGGTAATCTTCCGAAGTGCCTTAATGACGAGAAATTTCCCCCCCCCCTCCCGATTTTGCCGTATACAGATAGTCCCCCCGTTTCTTAGAGAGGAGCAATAAGAAACGATTTTGACATATAACTCTTCGGACTACCTCTGATGACATCATACCGATGATGCAAGCCTCCGTGACAGCCGAAATGTCCCGTCGTTACACTTCTCAAGGATCATTCAAAGCGTTACGATTTCCCATTCTCCAAAGCTATAATGTCGCCACCGGTTCAGCTCCCAAAGACGAATTAAATGTGCTTGTCGTTACGTCTTTCGAAGGCAATAATGGCACCGTCGGTTACGCTATCGACCTTCCTATAAATGGGAGCTTCCTGGGATCAACCTTTCATCCAAGTGTTTCTTCATATTTATCCGTTCTTTTCTTCATACGATCCTTAACCATTGTCGTTTACCATGTTTGAGGCTCATGGCCTCAAGATTTTAAGGCGGTGTTTCCGTCAGCCATGCCGTGGCCTGTCTCTTGGGCTTTCTTTAGTCGATCGATATTGCACCATTTTATTGCTGTTGTAGTTGTTGTTGTTGTTATCATCATTAGCCCGGGACGACGAGGTAAGGGGCTGATTTCCCTCGGTTCGGGGGGATATTTGGACTCTACACTGCTGCTCAAGGGGGTGTTCGGACTCTACACCGCTGCTCACCTCCCCAAAATATCCGGTGTGGCACCTCGCTCCTTTTGCCTTCCATGGAGTGAGGATGCACCTATCAAATAACAGTTGCACCCCATACCGGTGTGACGTCTCAAGAAGTGGCTTCGCAATAGTAGTGTTGGCGAGGTCCATCCTAGCCAGATTTTTTCACCCAGCCACTCCTCGATTCTTTTCTGCTTCTTCTGCGTCACTTTGCTCTTCTCCACCACCTTCCTCCTCTTTGTCTCACCTTTTGAAGATGCCATCTCGAAGGATAGCGATGAAACCCCGGAGGGGGTGACGGTCGAAGATATTGCCGCCGAGGATGCGCGCCCGAGGAGATGATGCTCGAAGATGCTGCTACCGGGGAAGGACCTTTGGGAGTAGGCTAGGCTCTATGGTTTTGCTGTATGTGCACCCTTTCACTTCTTTGTTTCTGTGTAAGGACCCGTCGTGGGCTTTTGTAATCATATGTAAGGACCCCTCGCGGGCTTTTGTAATCGAATGTTCATGAATACAAAGACGTTTCTTCAATTCTGTCTTTGATGTTTGCTATATTCTCTTTGGTTATGCTTGTGGAAATTCTGAATGCATGATCCTAGCAGTCGGTGTTGATATGGGGCTCATGTGGGAATGTATTTCTCCGACCTTTGATTATTTTCCACGGCTCCCCGCGGAACCGTTTGCCTTTCCTCGGACCAAACCCGGATTGGACCGATAGACTCGAGTCATCGGAACCCTTACTTCGTGGCTGAATGAGGATAGCGCTTCAAACCTTCAGACTTTCGAGAACAATCTTTAGGCCTTGCAATACTCTTCGAGGGAAATTGGCTCGGGAGCCGTAGAATAGGGTCTGCCTTTAAGCTCTCGAGGGTAGTCTCCGAGCGGGGTTCGTTCAAACCTGAGCCACCCAGAAACCTTCTTTGAATTTAGCGTAGATAGCCCTAAGGCATTGTAGGTAGATCACAAACGAGGTTTACCCGAACTTGGATGGTACCCCGCAGTCAAGCCTATATGGGTGGACCTTAAACGCTTGTTTCCTTGGAGCTTAACTCCCTTTTGGCGGAGGTCCTCGAGGTCGGGTACCACCTCGAGACTTATAACGATGTCGTCGGCTTACTGGAGCCTAACTTCTTCTTGGAGGAGATCCTCGAGGTTGGGTACCACCTCGGGATCGGCGAAAATATTGTCGGCTTCCTGGAGCCTAACTTCTTTTGATGGAGATCCTCGAGGTCGGGTACCACCTCGGGATTGGCGACAATGTTGTTGACCTTTTAGGCAGGCAGGTCATTGCCGCTTTTTCCATATATAGGGTCGTTTGTGCCCCTTTGGAGATCCCATTATTTTATGCGGTTACCTTTCCTTTTATGGGTTGAGCCTTTCGCTACTTCAGTGCTAACGTACTTGCATCAATTTCTGCTCTAGTTCCTGATTTTGCCACCTCCATGACTACTACATCGGGGTCTGTTCGGCAGAGAGGGGAGAATTCCGCCTCCGATATTCAGGACCAACGAGAGCGTACCTCGAAGATTGCTTCTTCGATAAGAGAAGAACACCTTGGGTTAGTGAGAAAAGACTGTGGCTGGGGGGAGAAAGTAGTGTTGTAGATACTTTCCCCGGATGAGGGCATCACGGATCGTGCCGCTGAATTTTTGAATGTGTACACGTATCCCTTCACACTGGGCCCCCTTGATAGGGTTGTGCTGGATTTCTATTCAAAGTACCAGGTTACCTTGGCGCAGATCCATCCATCATCTTGGTGGATAGTGTTGATGATGAGATTTTTCGCGGAGAAGGCGGGGCTTGACTTCACGCTCAGTCATCTCATCAGGTTGTACTGTCCCTTTCATCATCGGGGCCTGTTTACGTTGCGATGCCGTTCGACCATGCCCTTCGTCATCGATGATGAGGAGGATAGAGAACGAGAGTGGATGAGTCGATTCGTCCGAGTCTGAACGGCTGACATTATCCTTGTGGAACTTATGCCATTCCATGAGGAATGGAATTATACACATAAGTGGCACATTCCGAACCTTGTCAGTTTTGCTTGTGGCGAAGGCGATATCGTGACCGTGCCATCTTTTATTCTTCTGCAGTGCATGGGCGCCAGGTGACGTTCCCAATCTGTCGGATTGGGTTTGGAAGTTGGCGACCCACTCGACTTGTGACGAGCGGAGGTGGCGAGCTGTGTCCCGGGGAAGACGGGAAGCAAAACATCATGGTGCGTGTTGTGCTATTTTTTCCTTTCCCTTCCTTCATTCGGAGAGGCAATTTCCCTTTCTGTGTGCTAATCTTGTTGTTGTAGGAATCGGATAGCCTTTCAAGGCGAGGCCGCGCTCCTTTGAGGAGGTAGAAGGGTCGCTAGCCTCCGGGCTAAAGAATGACAACAATAAGCGGGAGAAGTCGTTACAGGGTGATGGCGCTCAAAGTAGGGCGAGGCTGGACCCGGGTTCCGAAGCGGAAGCATCGTCCGAGCATGCCGTGCCCGTGGTTCCCGTTTCTGAAAAGGTGGTTTCTCCATTTCCACTGCCTTCTCATTCTATTGATAGTGCTTCGGGGGATACTAGAAACTCGGGGTTGCCTACCCCGAGCGATCGTGTCTTGACCGGAGTCAATTCTTTTAGAGCTGAGGGAGCTAGGTTAACGGATGCACGTTCGGCTTTCGAGGAAGCCCATCGGCTTCACTTTGTGGTGAGTTTCGACGTAGGCCCTTTGAATTTTGTACCTATCAGGTTTTCTTTGCAGGCCTTTAACAGGCTTAAGTCCGGGTTGCTTCATCGTGAAGCTCGGCTGCGGAAAGCTCTGGATGAAGAGATATCCCTTAGGCTCCTTTGCAATGAAAAGGAAGCTGATCTGGAATACTTGCGGTATGAGGCGAGCCAAAGCTTGAATTACGAGAGCTTTTTGAAGGAGCAAGTAGCTTTTCGTCCCGGGTGAGTATGTATCCCGCCTTCTGGCTTCTGAGGCTAACACTTTGTTTTTTTCAGTTGCAGAAGAGGACGGAGGCCCTGGAGCGTCTTCAGGATGAAGTTGGCCGAGCCAAGAGTGAACATGATGAACTAACAACTCTGGCGGAGGTTCAGTCTTTAGAGGAGAGGGATGCCCTGGCTAAAGTTCCTGACCTTGAGGCCCAACTCTGCTTAGCCTGTGACAATGCTTCGGCTCAAGCGGACGCGATTGCGAAGCTCGAATCCAAGCTTTTGAAGGTAAGGGCCGAGATCGTTGATGCCCGAGCTGAAGCTGTAATGAGCCAAACTAAGGCTAACCAGGAGATGGCGATCCACTTAAAGGACGCTACTGATGCTCAAGCTGAGTTGAGAAGGATCCTCGACCGTGAAGAGAGGATTAAAGAATATGCTCATTGCAAGTCTCAAAGGAAGACTCTCAAGGAGATCTGTGCTAGGGGATTTGTTCTCTCGGAAGAGTTAGCGCGAGCGAGGGCGGACAAGCGCGATGCTCAGTTGCGAGACAAGCGCAAGAGTTAGTACTCTCAAAGCATGTTTGTAGATGGAGATTGCATTTTTCGTATATGTGTATAAGGAAACCCTTGCGGCTTTATTTCTTCCGTATCTCTTTCTGTCTCGACTTTGGCCAGGCGAACTGGTCTTTGATTAGGTAGGAATCCTTAGATCCGCGATATGATCCTGGGGCTCATTAGGCTGGCGATAATGGCTCTTATGCCTCGGGTCGAAGTGACCTTTCAGTGTAAGCTGGTGTTTGAGCTCTTATGCTTTTTGCCCTGGGGCATTTATAGTTAACTATTTGGGGTTCAGTCTCCGAGTCGGGTTTTAACTCGAGCTCGTGCGACCCTCAAGTTTTTAGATTTGCATGGGCTGGCGACAATGGCTCTTACGCCTTGGGTCGAAGCGACCTTTTATGTGTAAGCTAGCGACAGTGGCTCTTATGCTTTTAGGTCGAAACGGACTTTTATGTGTAAGTTGGCGTTTGGGCTCTTATGCTTTTTTCCCTGGGGTAGTTTCAAGTAACTATTTTGGGTTTAGTCTCCGAATCGAGTTGTGACTCGAGCTCATTCGACCCTCAAGTTTTTAGATTTTGTGTGGGCTGGCGACAATGGCTCTTACGCCTTTGGTCGAAGCGACCTTTCATGTGGGATTTATTTTTCCCTCGTTAAGGACTTTTTACGATGATTTTTGCCTGAATCTTCAATAGTTCGAGAAGAACCTCGATTACAAGCCGTTTTGTGGCGTTGATCGAGCACCTCGGGACGTTTGGCTCGGAGGCTGAGTAGCTCGAAGCCTGTAATTTGGAGCTGACATGGTCGAAGCTCTTTTGCCTATGACGAGGGTAGCCTGTTTAACCGGTTCTTTTCGAAGTAGATTCGAAGTAATTGAAGGCCTGTGATTTAGTAGTGACGGTTGGGCGTCCCCGAGTCACGTTAGTTTGGCTGGTATAGCCTTTTGACCGTAGTCATTTGTGCTTGGCCGGAGCCATTTTTAATCCCAAGTGAAGTAGTTTGGGCGTCTATATCGAGGGTATGCCTTTTTAAGGGTCTTACAAGTTCGATATATAGCTAAACTTTGAGATCGGGTTTATGCCTTTAGCAAGGTCTTACAAAATTTTCATGTCGTTGAGGTCTTACAGTTTTTAGATACTTGGTACAAGTATGTTTCATGCCTTGCATGAGGTCTTACAGATGTTGCCACTTGGTACAAGTGCAATTCATGCCTTGCTCGAGGTCTTACAGATGTTGTCACTTGGTATAAGTGTGACTCATGCCTTGCTCGAGGTCTTACAAATGTTGTTGCTGCCTTATGTGGGTCTTACGAGACCGAGTCTGCTTGCTCGGGGTCTTATGGCCTCGAGTTTTTGTAATGAATGGTGCTTGGCGACAGTCTCCGAGTTAATGAGGGCATCCTGGCTGGGGATCCATTTACTTGTAAGCTTGGTGTTGCCTCATTAAGGGCTTACAACTTTGGCGATTCCGACCCTGAGGTCATCTGATTTTTGAGATTTTGACGCCAGTCCCCGAGTGTTCGGGACACTTTTGGTGTTGAAGTCATTTCTTGATTTTTATGTTGCCTCGTTGAGGGCTTATGAGCTTGGAGTCCCGACCCGGAGGTCGTTCAGAGATTTATTTGTCGACGCCAGTCCCCCGAGTGTTCGGGATGCTTTGACGGAGTAGTCGTTTTTTGCGAAAATGCTGAGTTTCCTTTGGACTGTGAAATGCTTCGACAAAAGGTATTCTTCGATTACTTGGTACAAGTATACATGTTTTCGCCTTTGGGGGCCTAGCTATACGGACACGTTTCGTTCGATTGTTTGGCCCGGTACATCATTTTCCTATTGGAACCCCATTTGGCTTTTCTTGTTTTTTCCGATGAATGGCCATCATGGGGGATGCCCCGCAGTGCTGAAGGTTGATTGCAAAAGAAGCCTTGAATACTTGTTGAGTCTTCCTTAGGTAGCATGTGGATGTTTCCTCGTTAAAAACCTTGCCGGTAAAAACCCTTTTAGGGATAAAAACTCGGCCGAAGGAAAAGAGTGCAACGGATGCTTTAAAACCTTAAGGTCTTCGGGCTGGATTAGCGTCTCGACTGCTTCAATCAAGTGCCTGCATAAGAGTTAGTGCGAAATATAAAATGAAAAAGGGAGATGGTGATACCTTTGCATGGGATGTGCCAGCGATGTTACGAGGTCCGATATATCTCAGTCGCTTGCGATGAGGACACGATATGGTCCTCTGTTTTGTTTAATCGGGCTTGACCGAAGATGTAGTTTGATCATTCTTTGGTTATTTCGCGGGTGGAGGTATTGGCGTTGGTGTCACATCGTGCACGGCGAACATTTCCCTCGCTGCATGCTGTTCCCCATAGACAGTTTTAATCCCATCCTTCGTCGGGAGTTTCATCATTTGGTAGAGGGTAGATGGTACTGCTCTCATGCAGTGTATCCATGGTCTCCCAAACAAGGCATTGTACCTCATGACTCCTTCGATGACATGGAATTTGACATTCTGGGTCGTGCCGACCACGTTGACCGGGAGGGTGATTTCTCCTTTCGTCGTTTCACTTGCCATGTTGAATCCATTGAGGACTCGAGTGGCGGGCACAATTTGGTCAAGCAGTCCGAGCCGCTCTATTACCCTCGACCTGATAATGTTGGCCGAGCTACCTGGATCCATGAGTACACGTTTTACTTGAAATGTATTTACGAGGAAAGAGATTACCAGTGCGTTGTTGTGAGGTTGAGACAAGGTCACAATGTCTTCTTCGCTGAACGTGAGGGCATCCTCGGGTATGTACCCCCGGGTTCGCTTTTCTCTAGTGATGGATATTTTTGTCCTTCTCATCACGGGTTCTTGTGGGGCATCAACGCCTCCCAAGATCATGTGGATGACATGTTTCGGCTTGTTCGTTTCGTTCTTCTTGGCCGCCTCTCTTTCTCGAAACTGGTTTTTGGCCCGATCACTTAGGAATTCCCGCAGATGACCCTTGTTGAGTAGTCTGGCTACTTCCTCTCAGAGTTGGTGGCAATCCTCGGTCCTGTGGCCATGTGTGTTGTGAAATTCACACACTAAGTTATGATTCCTTTGCGAAGGATCCGATTGCACAGGCCTGGGCCACTTGGCGTCTTTTATTTTGCTGATGGAGAAGACAATATCCGATATATCGACGTTGAAGTTGTATTCTAACAGGCAAGGTGCCTCTGCTGGTCCTGCGTTCCTGTCGAATTCGGCTTTGTTGATGAGCCCCCGAGGATTCTGTCCTCGGTCTATCCTTCGGTCGTTTCGAGGTGGGTTACGCCTCGAGGCGTTCCTTCGGTCTTCGATATATGGCTGATATCTTTCCTTGTTTGGCTTTGGCTTCTTCGCCAGGAGCCTGCTTGGGTACACCGAGCCCGAGGGGGCTCCCAGCTGATCGTCCTCGACCCTGATTTTCAACTGGTATCGGTTATGAACATCCGACCAAGTCACGGCGGGGTACTCGACCAGATTCTCTTTCAGCTGCTTCGAAACTATCGAGCTTCGCTCGTTCAGACCTTGAGTGAAGGCCTGTACTGCCCAGTCGTCGGAGACCGGCGGTAGTTCCATTCTTTCCATTTGAAAGCGAGATACAAATTCTCGCAGCATCACATTATCCCCTTGTTTGATTTTGAAGACGTCGAATTTCCTGGTGGCCACCTTGATGGCCCCGGCATGCGCCATTATGAAGGAATCTGCCAACATGGCAAATGAGTCTATCGAGTTTGGGGCCAAGTTATGATACCACATCATCGCCCCTTTAGAAAGTGTTTCTCCAAATTTTTTCAACAGGACAGACTCGATCTCGTCATCCTTCATGTTGTTGCCCTTTACTACACAGGTGTAAGCGGTAACGTGTTCATTGGGGTCCGAGGTACCATTGTATTTTGGAAGCTCCGACATTCTGAACTTCTTCAGAATGGGTTTCGAGGCTGCTTCCCGTGGGAACGGTTTCTGCAGGAACTTCTTCGAGTCAACACCCTTCAAGATCGGGGCGCTCCTGGAATTTGGTCGACCCTTATTATACCTAAAGGCCTCTTCATCGACCGGTCCGCCATTTGAAGTCTCATTGAGGTTGGCCTAGGTTGCCCAATTCCCAAAGTCTTGAAGACTGAGTACGGCATCAGATTAATGCTAGCCCCCAAGTCACATAGGGCCTTAGCAAACTCTGCACTCCCGATAGTGCAAGGAATAGTGAAAGCTCCAGGGTCTTCTAGTTTCGGGGCCATAGAATGCACAATCGCACTAACTTGGTGCGTCATCTTTATTGTTTCACACTCCATAGAACGCTTCTTGGTGACTAAATCCTTCATAAATTTTGCGTACCCAGGCATTTGTTCTAGTGCCTCCACTAAAGGAACATTGATTGTGAGGCTCTTCATCATGTCTATGAATTTCTTGAACTGATTGTCATTCTTTTGCTTTGCTAACCGCTGAGGATATGGTGGAGGTGGTCTAGGCAAGGGTGCCTTGGCCTTGGGCACCGCCGGCTCGGGTGTATCAATAATGTGTTCCCTAGACGGGTTCACGGCATCTTGAGTCTCTACCATGGCCCTNNCCCCTTTAGTAAAGTAGTTTCTCCAAATTTTTTACTAACAGGACAGACTCGATCTCGTCATCCTTCATGTTGTTGCCCTTTACTACACAGGTGTAAGCGGTAACGTGTTCATTGGGGTCCGAGGTACCATTGTATTTCAGAAGATCCGGCATTTTGAACTTCTTCGGAATGGTTTCGAGGCCGCTTCCTGTGGGAACGGCTTCCGTACGAACTTCTTTGAGTCTACACCCTTCAAGATCGGGGGTGCTCCTGGATTTTGGTCGACCCTGGAGTTGTAAGTCTCAACCTTCTTATCGTTGGCTTCTATCATTTTCTCGCCGGATTCGATCCTTCTGGTGAGGTCCTCGAGCATCTTTACGATGATGGGATCGGCTATCGACCCATTATTGCTTGATCTCTCCGGTACCTGTTCGGCCAGGGAGCTGTCCCCGGTGCTACTGTGCTAGGAGTTTTCTGGTGACTTTGCAGCTGAGCAATAGCCAACTGTTGTGCCTACAACATTTCAAAAATAACATGAAGGCTAACTTCCCATTCTTCCCGAGCTGGGGTTTTTTGGGCTTCCTGTTGGTCGCCTTGGTGTATGCTACTGTTAGTGTGGGAGCTTATTTCGACGTGTCGAGCGTCGCATGAGACTTCATCCACCGGAATTGGTCCTGGTGCGTTCTCAAGATATTGTTGTTTACTGAATTAGACATCACGACCTGAAATCAAAGATCTTTGGACAAGAAAAAGCGTGAAAGATAACTTGCGTTGTGTAATGAAACCAGTAAGAAAATAATCACTATTATTTTTAGCCCCACGGTGGGCACCAAACTGTTTACCATGAAAATGGTTATAACAATTAAATTTGTTGATGAGACTCTATAAATATGTGATCTATGTTTATGCTAGTTGTTAAGCAGATGATGCTATATGTATGAAGTTTAGAGACGAAATAAGAGCTACAGATGAGGTGATAATCAAATCGATAGGCTAGTCAATCGGGACCTCGAAAATTGTCAATTCGGGGTCTGGAGGTCGATTCCAGGGCTCAGATACGAGCTATGGAGGGTGATCGGGGTAGGGCTAAAAGTTATAAGATAATTAACGAAGGCTCTTTATGGCTAATGATAAGCAATAAATGAAGAACAAGTATGAAGATAATAAATGAGAAAAATAATAACAAGAAAGTATGTTAGAAAGCAAAGAGAATGTTCTTTGTATATTCGTGTGGAGCAACTGGAGCAACAGAACCCTACAAAACTGACAAGGATCCCCTTTATATAGGAGGGGAATCCCTACATGGTACAACAGGCATTAATTACAAAGATAGGGGGATGGGACAGCTAGAGGACACCCTGGTTCGGATTCAGAGTAGACCAGTAGACTCTGTCAGCCCTAGGCGTGTGCCTTGGGAACTTCCCATTTCTACCAATATCGTGATCAATGCTACCATGGGGTCGAGTGTCGACGACCCTCGAGGAAGGATGCTCGATCATGGCCTCGAGCCTTCGAGGTGATCTTCCGAAGTGCCTTATGACGAGAAATTGGGCCCCCCGATTTCGCCGTATACAATTTGCTTTACTAGGATGGTATAGAATATCAACATAGTCCTTCAACAATTCAAGTTACCTTCGCTGTCTCAAATTCAATTCTTTTTGCTTTAATATGTATTGCAAACTCTTATGATCTGTAAATATCATGAAATCCATATAGATAGTGACGCCATATATTTTAGAGCAAATATAATAGTCGCTAACTCATGGTCATGATTCGGGTAATTCTTCTCGTGTTTCTGTAGTTGTCATGACACATAGTAAACAACTCTACCGTGTTGCATCAAAACACTGCCCAACCCCACTCTAGAAGCGTCACGATATATAACATAACCTGACCCTTCGAGAAGAGCTAAAATAGATACTGAGGTTAGTCTATTCTTTAACTCTTGGAAACTCCTTTCACAAATATCATTCCTCTGGAATTTAGATGCCTTATGCTTCAACTTTGTTAATGGAGTGGCAATAGAAGAGAAACTTTCTACAAACCTTCGATAGTAACCAGCTAAACCCAAGAAACTACGCACCTCCATAGGAGTTGTGGGCCTTGGCCAATTCTTAACTTCTTGATCTTTTCGACCTTAATGTCCTTATCCGATACTATATGCCCAAGAAAAGCCACTGAGTTCAACCAGAACTCACATTTGGAGAATTAAGCGTACAATTAACGATCCCAGAGCGTGCATAACACCGTTCGCAAAATCTCTGTGTGCTCAGCTTTGGATCGAGAATACACTAAAATATCATCTATAAATACAATCACAAAGATATCCAAAAATGGCTTGAACACTAGATTCATCAGATCCATTAAATTTTCTAGTGCATTGGTTAGGCCAAAGGACAAAATGAGAAACTTGTAATGGCCATATCGGTCCAAAAGGTTGTCTTCGTAACATCTACTTCCTTGACTCTTAACTGATGATACCCAGATCTGAGATCGATCTTCGAAAAATACCTAGCACCTTGCAATTGGTCAAATAGGTGGTCAATCCTTGGAAGCTGACACTTGTTCTGAACGGTTACCTTCACATGTCGATAATCAATGCATATCCTCAATGAACCATCTTTCTTTTGAACAAATAATATTGGGGCTCCTCACGGGGAGGTACTGGGTCGGATGAAGCCCTTACATACTTCGAATTCCTTCAACTCAGCAGGGGCCATCCTGTATGGAGGAATAGATATCGGTTGTGTATCAGGAAGCGCGTCGATAGCAAACTCGATCTCCTTCTTGGGAGGGATACCCGGGAGCTCATCGGGAAATTCACTAACAACTGGGAAAGACCGAAGGGCTGGAGGCCTTTCCTTCGGGTTCTGCAATCGCACTAAATGATATATGCATCATTTCGAGATCATCTATTGAGCCTTAAGGTAAGAAATAAACTTTCCTTTGGGTGTTGCAACATTACCATTCCATTCAATGACGGGCATTACTGGAAAAATAACGCGAACGTATTTTGTCCAACTATCCACATTAGCGTAATAAGAAGCCAGCTAATCCATTCCCATAATGACATCAAATTCTACCATCTCTAATCCATTCATATCAGCTAAGGGCTGACGATCATAAATCATTACATCACACCCCTCGATATATCCGTATAACAATTACGGACTCACCAATTGGCGTAGACACTTCAAATGCATGACATAACAATTCAGGTACTTTATTATAGTTACCAGCAACAAATAGAGTGATATATGACAAAGTAGAACCTGGATCTATCAAAGCATATACATTAGTGGAGAATATGGATAGTATACCCGTAACCACATCCGCTGATGACTCTAGGTCTTATCGACCTGACAAGCATATATGCGATTCTATTGTCCACTTGAGCTAGACGCTCCACCTCTACCTCTACCTCTTCAAACCAATGGTTGTATGCCTTGCTTATGAGGTCATTTTAATGAAGAAGAAGCTGCTACAAATCCCGTTGGCCGTATCATACTGCTCCCATCTTTCACAGGGCAAAAACGCATAATATGGTCGGGTTGCCCACACGAATAACATAAGTCCAAACCTTGACAATATTTCCCAAAATGGGTCCTACCACATCGCCATAATACGGTACCAAGGTCACATCCTACTAGAATCTCCATTATATTGTGAGCCATGTTCTCGGGAATTCTGATATTCACCGGAATAAGTGGTCTGATCACGACGTTGGATTTGGAACTGTGATGGTGAACTGGCCGCCAAATAAGATATATGTATAGAAATCGGAGGCCTAAACCCACCTCAAAACTCTCTCGTATCACCTATAGATCGGGTTCTATTATGCTAAATCTGATCATGCTCTCGAGCGGCTCATTGTTGCCTCTTACAATCCTCTAAGTTCTTTGTATAGGCTTAAATGCGAGCGATGTCCATACTCAGATTCAGAGAAATAGTGGTACACTGGTTAATCCAACATGGTCTCAGACCACCCATAAATTGATGTACTCGATCCCTCATTTCAGCAATAACCGTAGGAGCATACCTAGCCAAGGAGTTAAATTGCATACTGTACTCTCAAACACTCATATTACCTTGCTCCAATCATAAGAATCTATCTTGTCTGGCTCGGCAGAGCTCAACGGGAAAATACTACTGTAGAAATGCCTTAGAAAACTCCCTCCATCCTACTGGTAAGGCAAGAGGTCCCTTAGTTTATTCCCAAGTTTCATACCATGTCACCACAACATCTCGCAAACTATAAGAAGCAAGCTCTACAGACTCAGTATCAGCTGCATGCATAACTCGAAAAGTCTACTACATCTGATCTAAAAAGTTCTGAGAATCTTTATTTGGATATGTTCATGTGAATACTGGGGGGAAGGGGGCTCTAGGTTAACAAAATCTCGAACCCCTGCGCTGACCATTCTGTCTGAGGTACTAGGGGCCTGACGTTGGGCCTGAGAAGCTTCTAGCCGAGTCAACAACTGCACTGCGCTTCTCATATCTAAATCCTGGTCAGGGGCAACTAGGGGAGGAATCGGGGGTATGTTAGTTTCTCTATGTCGTTGTGGGGAAGTGGTGATGCCCCCGAAACCTCAGTATCAGCCTCATCATAAGGTTCACATTGATCCATGTGGGTAGGTGGAACCCAACTGGTACCCTTCCCTGAATCTTCATCTAATCTCTGAACAACCGAGTGACTTCTCGTAGTAGGCAACTCTATGAACATAAAAAAGATGAGGATTATAAGGGGGCACTTACGACTCAGTTCTATCGCACGATCTAGATCAGAAAGAAAGGTATCCATCCTAAATATCTTATAGCTTCCTGTTTATAAGTATGGTGCATGACATACCCATAAACAAGTCTCAACTAGATACAACTTGCAGAATTTCCTAGGAAAAACCTGCTCTAATACTAAGTTTCTCATACCCTAAACTCGGGAGGTACGACCGGCACACGACGCCCGAAATCCCATGTCAACCAATGTCCAAACTTAGACCCTTCAACCTAAAATCTGGGCCAACAAGGCCTCCAAGTATAATACAAAAAATTAAAAATGCTCATAACTGATTACGAAAGAAACTTTCAACATTTTATATATATACACGACTGTTGCCAATAGAGTGATAACCAACATTTACATACACATCGGACACTAGTCTGTAAGCCTCTAAGAGTGCCATATTACATAACTTGGTCAGGACAGTGCCCCACCGTACCCAACATTGCGGAAACATATCCTTCAGTACCTATCAACTTATGAACACCTACTCTGGAGAAGTGTAGTGCAATAACCAATAGCTGGACAATCGCCCTATTTAGGAGGGATGCCACCTGGTCTATATGTACCGTGGGCATGAACACAACACCTAGAAGAAAAGGGAGTCAGTAGGAAAGATGTACTGAATAGGTAAGGTGGATAATGTAGGTAAACCTAAGACATAACATAAAAGAAATGAATACACAGTTTCAACCTGAACACCAAAAACAAGTCACCAGGGGCATACTCTGTGATAACCATGAATCATAAGTGCATCTAAGTTTTGTAAAAGTTAAGCCACTCAGTGGAGCTATGCAGTAAATATAATATTATTCAACCACTCTTTGGGGCATCATCTCATATCATGTGCAGCCACTCTTTGGGGCATATCATATAATATAGTACTCAGCCTCAGAGAGGACTTGGTAAAGTCTTATGTCTTCATCACATCGTACTCGGCTTTAGGAGGTATCGGCTATACTCGGCCTCAATCGGACTCGACGTACCCGGCCTCAACAGGACTCGGTAATATCACATCATGCCATCCCATATCCCTCCATACTCGACCTCAAGAGGACTGTACCCAACCTCAATAAGACTCGTCGTAGCCGACCTCAAGTGGACTCGGTCGTACCCGGCTGTAGGAGGACTCGACTGTACCCGGCCTCAATAAGACTCGCGTTGTTGGCCTCAAGAGGACTTGGTAGCCTCAATAACAACTCATCATACACGGCCACCCAAGGGCTCGGTAAACACTTCACATCATGTCTCATCATACCCAGCTGGCCACTGGTTACACAATAGGTGTCCGACTATAGCGCGGCTCGATAAAATAATATATATATATATATATTATTATATATAATATATATATATATTATATATATATATATTATTTTATCGAGCCGCGCTATAGTCGGTCGGGTTTACACAATAGGTGTCGTACCCGACCGACTATAGCACGGCTCTATATATATATATATGGAAGATCAATTTTAAGAGATATCAATATTAAACTCTGAATGAATCATCGTTCTTAAAACATGAATACATATGGGACGTCAAGGCCTCTAACATACTATACAAAATGAACCTTTATGTCTATAAAGCCTCTAAGAGTATTTGGCATCAAATGGGACAGGGTACCAGCCTACCCATAAGTCTGTAGCTAAACTCTTACACGATGACTTATAGACTCGGCTGCACTCTAAATGAGGTGGAGTCTTACCGATCCTTCACGGAATGCTAACCTCGTTTACTATGAGGGATCATCAATCTGATTATCTATACATACAAGCATGAATGTAGCATCCCAACAAAAGGATGTCAATACGAATAATGTACAGAGTATGTAAGGCGGTTCCTCGAAAGATCGCCTTGCACTGAGGGATGATGAAACACAACTGAGAACCAGGTTCCTCACTATTGGTTATGAAACACAACTGAGGGATGATGAAACACAACTGAGAACCTGGTTCAGCTAAAGTGTTTTCTGGCTAAGTCTAACTCACCTCTATACTATTATAGGTAGACACGCATGATGACTACAGAAGCAGATGTTGCAGTGCATGATGAATAAGGGGATAAAACTCACTTGCCAGACCTATCAGGGGACCTAGTTCTCTAATGCGGGTTAGTGGTTTCCTTGTTCTTTCATACACAATTTAAAATGAACAAAACAATACCATATCATCATCAGCATGACAGTCTCTTTAAATTCATGTCTCTTCATCCAATACGTCACATCCCAAACGTCACTCCTTTCTCTAATCGATACAGCTCCCAAGCAAAAGGGCGCCGCCGTTTTAGAACGGGTCCCTTATCATAATTAAATCAACATCACAACCCTTTCTCTTTTAAACTCAAAATTCCCTATTTGCCTTCTCTCTCCTCAAATCCACAGTCCCTCGAGAATAATCTCATTATGTCTGAAAATCAAGCAACCGTTAGTATGGCTGATAACACTGTGATTGAGTCCTCACCAGTGAGAAGTTCAGCGGTGAACCCCTCTCCAAACCCTAAAGAAGAGTCTCCTCCATACTCCACTCCCTTTCCTACCCTCTCCGAGTCCACTCCTCCTCTAAGAAAGTCTGAAGATGTCTGTCCTCCTCCAGTCTCACCAGTCAAACACACTCATCGGGGTGAACAAGGGAATCTCATTCTGGAACCTTCTACTCTATCCATGACTGAGCACTTGAGTGAAGAACTGGTGACTAATCATGAAGAGTTTGAGATCTCCTGGACAAGTGATGACTCTAAAATCATCACTCCTTAGTTTGTTGAAATCGCCATGGAATCACAAGAAAATGAGGAAATAGAGAATATGTTGTCCATTGCGTCAGAAGGGGTCATTATAGAGGAATGTGCAGGTAGGGTCTGAGCCATACGGGGAAGAAACAAAAGAAGAGGGAGCAATTGTACCATTTGAAGAGCCGGCACAAGATGATGCTACTGGGGCCCCAAATAATGAACCTAATCCCTCCATGGAGAATCCAGTTTAGGATTCATCTTCCCAGGACAGTGTTGATCCTGCTCCCTCCCTCCACTTCGATGCAGTGCCTTTGAATATGGTGGTGCTTGAAATGAATCCTGACAGTGAAGAAGACACAAATGATTTCGTGTATGCTAGTTTTATAAGAGTTAGGACTAAGCCAGTGGTCATTTCAGAGCCACCTCCTAAGCGACCTACCACTCGGTTGCAGTAAAAAGAGGCACTAAAGTTTGCCCTCAAGAATAACAAAAGGAGTAGAAGAAGGGGAAGGTTGGTCAAAGATGGAAAACTTGTACAAGCAGAGGATGTTCCTGTAGTGGATGTGGATGAGGAAACCAAAGAGGAACCTAGTTCCTTGTCCTTCAAGTCTTCGAGGAAGAAGTGGAGAAATCTGGTGAACATAGACAGAGCAAGTCAGTGGAGAAGGAAAAGTCTGTTGGGAAGTCAGTGAAAAGAAAGAGGGATGATGATGATGATGATAAGGAACCTGGTTCCGTCAAGAAAGGAAAAGTGAGTGAAACTCTAAGGTCTGAGAAAAGGAAGCTGGGGAATCAGAAAGTACTGTGGGGTCGCACATTTGCCTCCGACATTCTAAAGAGTGCTGGGATGAGACAATTAGTAGATATTTGTGATGCTCAACAGTGGACCAATTTGTTTACTAGTGAGGCTCCTATAGTGTATGAGGACGAGGTGCAGAGTTTCTACACCAGCAACTTCACAGTAGATGGTGATCAAATCTATGTGCTGGTAAATAAGGTGGACATAGTGATGGACTCGGCATTATTGGGGTCAATTATGGGTATTCCTACTGAAGGAGTGTCATCTTCTCAGGGTGCATGCACACCAAACTTCAGAAATGCCATTGTCAAGGACAAGGCAATAAAACATGGGGAACAGGTGCATAAGAAGTCACTCATTCTAGTTTATCAACTGCTCTTTGAGATGGTCAACAAAGTATTGCCTCCCCGTGCAGAAAGAAGATCTGTTGCATTCAAAGCTGACCTATTCCTTATGGATACTTTGGACAATTTCTCCTCCATCAATCTGCCTGCCATAATGATTGAGCATATGCAAACGGTAGAGAACCTCAAAGACGGGAATCCTGGACTGCCTTATGGGTTCCTTCTCACTAAGGTCTTTGAGTTTTTAAAAGTACCTCTGGGTCAGGCCAAAGTAGGCACCAAAAAGCAATCTTTTTCAAAAACTACACTGGAGGAGTGTGAGTGTATTGACAAAGTCGGAGGAGTTGGAAGCACTTCCACAATCTCTCAACTGATAAGTGCTCAGAATAGCGCCATAGAGGAGATTCGGAAGTTGAAGTCTAGGAACGCAATTCTCGAGAATCGGCTCAGTTAGTTGCAAGAGGTACCTGGTTCCAGTAGTTCTAACAGTGTAGAGGTTGCACGCCTAATAAAGGAGAATGCCGAACTAAGGAAACAGGTGGAGGACCTCAAAATAAAGACTGCTCAATGAGCAACTGTCCGCGAATGCTCGCATGGATCTTGTCCTCCAAACTCTTGCTTCCTCTTCCAAGACTCATTCCTCTAGTGTCCCTTAAAGAATATCCATGTAGTGTCCAGTTTCCAGTGTCTATCCTTTTATGTTGTTGTTGGTGATGTTTTGTTATTTCTGCTATTTGTTTTTGTTTGTTCTAGACTGAGGATGAAAAATAATGACTCTGCTCCCGCCTGTAATAGTCCAATTCTGGTTAATGAAAGTAGTTTCCCTTTTGCTATCTATGATGCTGCTCTTTTACTTCTGTCTCCTATCATGTTGTGAGCACACAAGTGGCATGAGTTAACTACTGCTAGACTTCTTTGTGCTGCTAACCTGTTCTGTCCTTTTTATGATGCCAAATGGGGGAAGAGAAGAATTTAATTGAATAAACAAAAGTTCAGGTACTGACAACGGGGGAATGCAAAGTTTTAGGGGGAACTTAAGGTCCTTCTGGTTCACAATCTGGTTCCTTTGTGGCTCCTTCTAGTATTTTCAATTATGAGTTTTTCATCATCAAAAAGGGGGAAATTGATAGGTTACATGTACTACGATTATAAGTACTTATACTTTATGTTTTGATGATCTAACAAACTTACTATCCAGAACCAGATAAGGAACCTGTTACATATTTACAAGACCTCAAGTTCACAAGATTCCAGGTTGGGACTCAGCGTGGAATATGATTCAACTCCTCAAAGTAGAAGGAACAGCTGAGGAACCAGGTCCCTACCAGTTCCCGAGGAGACTGTACGAAGTCAACTCTACAGCTGGAAAGTTGTTGCCTGCACACGCTACTGTGCAGAACAGTGCTGCAGTCAACTTTCCAGAGAAGACTTCTTACCTACCTTGATTGCATCATTCTTAGTGAGGTCACAGATGTATATATGCATTCAAGGGAGGTAAAACAATACACTTGAACACTTAGAAATCTTACACAAGCTCACATACGTGACCATTTAGCCAGCAAGTGTCAAGTGCCTCAAGAACAATGAACAAAACAACTACGGACCAGTTCCCACATCGAGTTATTGTGTGTCCTTAGTTGAGTTGTAACTTTGTAATAGCTCTTCAAATTGTAATTCCTACCCAGCTTATTTAGAAGCACTTTATAGGAACATCTTTGTACCTTAAACCTGTGTGTTTAAGTCTTGGCTAGAGTTAGTCAAGTTTCAAAGTCATTGTAATAGAGTTATTGCAAAGTGGCTTGTAATAGGTGTATTACAAGTTAGTGAAGGATTAGGAGTTTAATTCCTAGGTTGCATAGGTTGTAATCTGAAAGTTGCTCAGTAGTGAAGTTGAAATCCTTCAAGGGTAGGTCGTGGTTTTTAATTCCGCTGAGTTGGGAATTTTCCACGTAAAATTCCTCCTGTCATTTAACTTCTGTTCTGTGTGTGTGTAATTGTCGGACCTGATAGAGAACCTGGTTCTCAATAGAAGTTGGTGGACCCTTATATTCTATCAAGGAAAAAAGGATTAGCCTTATCATACCTTACTTTAGGAATGTATCAAACACTTTTACTTGAGCTTGCCAAGAAAAACTTTTGTTCCTTTAAATCTTTGAACAAGAACTAAGCACCTCTTATGATCATGGCATATTTCATGTCGTTGGACATATGGAGTATCATGGATGTATGTTTTTACTATGTTTCTAAAGTAAGAGAGTCCCTAATAATAGAAGGAAATATTGCAATCTCCTTTCTATCTCTTAAATTACTAAAGAATAAAATGAAAGCTTAAGGCTTGCATTGTCACGTGTAAACAAGGAACACCAAGTGCTATGACTCATGTGCATATTCGTACCACCATTGGCCAATTTCATGCCATGTGTCAGCCCACAAATTCCCCTAAATTGCCACCTAATCTCATAAAAGCAAGAGTCACCATTTGTCTTGATCAAGACCCACGCTTGGTATGATGACTTGGCCAAAGAATTCTCTAATCTTGCCACCTAGCTCCAAGACTTGCTTAGTCAATATTGAATTTCTTACTTGCTGCCACGTTAATGCTTATCCACCCCAATAATTAGCCACCAAAACTCCCTAAATGTTCCATCTTGCTCTATAAATTAAGTGTCGTTTATTGGGTTTTCCTTGGATGCCACGTTGGGACTTATTTAAACTTATCTAAAGCTTATAATTAATTAGCTAATCTTCCACCAAAAATCATTACTCACCCAATTATCTACATAATAATTTCAAAGTCTCATTTCACTTAAATACTAGTGAACTTCATATACCTTACTATCATGATTATGTGGTATAGCACTAGTCCATAAATATGGGGTATAATAGCTTGAATCGTATTTTCTCCAAATGTCAAACTTCGACCAACCTCATTTTCTTCGACTTGTTTCCCTCTCTTACCTTCACAACTTTACTTATCACTTATTATAAATATCATAAGCACTTATAACCTCAAAAATAGTCTTGTAATTGAACTTATGTCAATTATTTTATGACAAGTACAATGTAGAAAAGTATGGGACGTAACATTTTTTGGCCTCAAAATACTATCTGGGAACATCTCAGACATGAAAGAAAATGCTACCGATAAAGAACATACAAGAATATGAACAACGTCATCAAGAAACTCTTAAAACAATTCAGGCTTACAATGTAAGGCCTCGGAAAATTTCGCTAAGTAATTTAAGATTTCGTGGTGCCAAGGTAGGCCAGTTATTTTATTTTGTGTGCAAACGAGGATTATTAATATTATGGATATCAATTGGATATGGTAATAAAGGTATAAGTCATATTATAAGTGATTTGGGTCTAAGGAGAGGCCTAAGTCTAAGCCAAGTTGGAAAATTACATGATAGACTAAAATTCCAAATGAGTATGCACAAGACCAAACTTTGGACGAGCATATCTACATATATATATATATATATATATATATATATATATATATATATGGTGTTATGTGATGCATAACCTATCAAATGAAATATCTTCGAGTCTAGTTTCTAACGCTCAAATCGTTCGTCATTTGGAAATCCTACAAAAGTTATGGCCAAATTACCAAAATCTGGTAAAATCTGATTCTGCGACCGCAGAATCATTCTGCGAACCACAAAAATGGTTTGTGAACCGCAAAATGGTTACAGGCTTGCGCAGTGCAGACCATTTCTGAGAACCAGTTTCGCGATCCATTCTGCGACCTGCATACCGTTCTACGGTCCACTCTGCGACCGCAGACCTGATTTCGGAGGCTTCATTTTCCTATTTTGATAACCCGACTCCATTTTGATAAATAGCCTTTGGGGCTTATTTTGGGACATTTCCTTGATGTTTTCAGAGATAGGTAAGAACAATTTAGAGAGAGAAGGGGGAAACCTAGCATTCCTATCATCCAATATTGCTCAAATCTTCAAGAATCAAGGGAGCTAGCTACTAGATTATCATCTATCCGGGTAAGTCCTACTCCTAAGCTTTCATGCAAGAGGTTAAGAGTTCAAATATATTGTAGGGTTGGGAATAGGCCATGCACGTGACACTAAGTTGTAGTATGTGAGATTAATGAACCCTTGAGGGTAGTTTCTTGTTAATATCTGTTGAGGGAGGAAGGGATCACCATTTTAGATCTTGTAGTCTATTTTTCACGGTAGGTGTTTGACAAAATTTATCAGAGAGTTACACCATGGGAATCCTTCTAACTATTAACCGATTTTCGCTATCTTCCTATAGATTGTTAGTGCTAGAAGTGTTGGTGCGTTATAGTAACTTAAGGAAAGCTCAAAACAAGGTATGTTGGCTAAACTTTCTCTCTTACAATCGAATTCCATAAATGTTTCCATAAGTTCAAGTATGGTTAGCTCAAAATTCTTAATTTTTATTTTTTGGGTTATTACCTATAAATTTAACTATTCCGAAATGAGCCTTGTGACTAAAGATATATGTTCAAAGTATGGATTGCGTATTAAAATGTTATGTCTTGAGCCGTGTTTCAAATGAAATCTAGTACGCCAACTTGTGTGAGAAAACTCGATATGCTTAAGAATCATAATTGCTCATATGTGTACCTAAAGTGTTGATTGAAAATGTCTTGTTGTTGATAATCTATAAAGATGCTTGAAAATGAATTATGTGGATTGGGGATATAGAATGTGGCCAACGTGGCGAGAATTCAAGTTATGATTATGGCTAGTGCTGCAAATGAAATGTGAGGATGTGTTAAAGATTATGAAATGAGCCTCGACTCAACTGTTTAAAAAGATTTCGAAAATAGAATTGCCTAAAAGCTTTTGTACTCAATTAATGCCCATATGCGGCTATTTATAACTAATGCTTTGCTTTATAAATATACCCAGTGTGATTCGAGATCTTACGTACTCATGTGTTTAAATTGTACATTGTCATTTCTGGGAAGGAGTATTGTAAGAATAAGTGGTGTATTGTTTGTTTATGATTTTGATGTGAGTTTCTATTGCTTGTTGGTATACCCCATTCTTTGGGAAGAAACCGTTTGCGTTTAAAGTTTCCATTACTATGAATTTGAGGTATATGATTAAGGCTGTATTCTGGGCCGGGCCCGGGCCAAACGGTCTCGGGCTTAGGCGGGCCGGTCTTTGGTGGTCCCG
Organism: Nicotiana attenuata; assembly: GCF_001879085.1. Lineage (NCBI taxonomy): Eukaryota > Viridiplantae > Streptophyta > Magnoliopsida > Solanales > Solanaceae > Nicotiana > Nicotiana attenuata. Next base: position 3,685,813 of record NC_031997.1, on the reverse strand, counting down.
GGCCTAACGGTCCCGGGCTTCACGGTCCCAATGGGTGTAACCGGCCCACGACGGTCCTAAGCCCACATGGTCCCGGGCTAAATGGGTCGGGCCCACGGGCCTAACGGACTTTTTCATTCCGGGCTATTTTTTTTTACTTTTTTTTATCTAAAGAAATTTCTTGTAAACTATATATGTATATACTAATATAAATTGCTTATATATAGCAATATAAATATATATAGTATATATAATACATATTAAAGTTTGCATTTAAAAAGTAAATTAACAAAAAAATAGTAAAAGTAAATTTTCATGCATAATAAATTAATAGTACTTCAAATTAATCTAACAAACTAAAATATTAAGCATAAATACTTCTAATAATTTTAAAATAACACAAATTGTTGAAAAATCTTAAATACGAATTTTCGGATGACGCTCAAGACAATACTTTATATGCCTCCTTAAACTGTCTGTGCCAGACCCTGAACGAAAATTTAAGACTTGACCACAGTTCTTGCACTTTAATTTCTGACCTTCTTCATTTTCTTCTAGCACCTCAAAGTGTTGCCAAACAAATTAGCGCACTCTTTCCGTACGAGGCATGATTTAACTTGAGATTTGAGAATTGAGAATTTGAGATTGAGACTTGAAGTCTTGAAAATTGGAGAATGAGAGAATGAGAGAAATTGAGATTGGGAAATGAGTATTGAGTGAAGAAATGAAGAAGAGGAGGGGGGTATTTATAGTTTTAGAGAATGTTAGTTTTGTAAATTGAAAAAGTGTTTAAAAAAAATAGGCTATTTGTGCAATATTGCCGTTGGCAACGGTCACCACCAGCACGAGCATTAAACGTTGCATTAATTAGGTTTCTATATTCATATGCAACTACTAAACTTTCGTACATATAATTCCATCTAGTCGGACAAGCTTTAGGAACCTTTCTTTCTCTAAGTCCAAATTCATTACATTTTTTAAAATACTCTCTAAGTCTACTTCTACGGTTTGAATAAAAAAGCCAATTAAGAACCATTTTAACTTTTTCAATTTCAAAATTTAAAATTATCATACCATCACCGACGATTAAATGGTAAATATGACAAACACATCTAACATGGAAACAATTACTAAATGCAGGATTTAGTGTTGTTGTAAGCAAGCCTATAGCATTAGTGTTACTAGAAGCATTATCCATAGAAATTGTCATTATTTTATCTCTAATGCAAAAATATCTACAAATATCTGCAACAGTGTTAGCAATAAACTTACCTGTGTGACGCGAATTAATTATTCTATAAGCAATAATGCGTTTTTGCATTATCCACTCCTTATCTATCCAATGACTTGTAACAGTTAGATAATCACAGTCATTATTACTTCTACCAATATCAGTTTTAATAGCAATCCGACAATTTATATGAGTAAATAAATACCGCAAATATTGTTCATATTCATGGTTATATTTATAAATATCGCTCTTTACGGTTGCGCGAGGCCAACCTTTATAAGTAGGATTAAAAACTCTTCTAATATAATGCACAAAGTGAGGGTTAGAAGGAAAACTATAGGGTAAGCACATAACGGTAACCATCTTTGCTAATTCTTCACGATCTTTATTTGGATCGTATTATAAAATACCACCGGTTACAGTGTTAATTCCTGGTTGAACTAGATTTGAACCTGTACTAGGGTTAACCGTAGTATGTACACTTGTCCCCTCTAGCTGCGCTTTCATTTGAAAAAATTTAGCTTTATCTCAAGGGTTTATTTTTATGTGCCTAGTCAAACTACCCATACCGCTACGGTCTCCAGTAAATTTATGCGCCAGCAAACTCCCACAAGTTTTACACTTAGCCTTATTTTGTTCTCTTAATTGAGTAAAAAAAAATTCCAAACATGTGATGTTTCGGGGCGTTTAGAAGGTTGTCTATTAAAAGTAGGGGTTTCTACAGGTGGGTCGAGCGGGGCATCAGTTGGGTTATTAACAGGACTAGTAGGTGTATCATCTAAATCCGGTTGGATTTCATCTACATCATCATTTTCAGCATCATTTTCAAAAATAGTTTGATTAGGATAAAGAGCATTCATAACTTCATCATTTAATTGTTGACCTGGTGCAACATCATGGCAAAATTCACTATCGAAAAATTAAAAACAAGGGTTATCACTATCAAGAATAATAGGTTCAGGAGGACGGGTAATAGGTCTGGGTCGGGGAGCCGGGGGAAGGGTAGTAGCTTGGCGACTAGATTCACCAATTTTAGATTTTCCCTTACCACCAAACATTTTTTTCAAAGGAAATGCCATATTAATTATAATTATGCAAACTAAAACAAACAAAAATATATTCTTAAAACTTAAGAGTTGGAACGAGTTTACCGAATTGACGAACAACTTCTTGAAAATTGAAAATCGTTGAAGACTTGAAGACTTGAATACTTCAATTCACCAACTTCACAATTTTTCACGAAATTGCAATAATAAAGTAAGCAACTATAGAAGAGAATTAGATATAGATTGAGAGAGATTGATGAATTTGTGAGTAAAAATGAAAGAATGAGGGGATATTTATAGCTGAGAATTGGGAAAAAGTGTAATTATATAAAGTTTGGGGTTAAAACAAAGTTTGGGGGTCAAATGGCTATTTTTTAAAGTCCCAAACGGCTCTTTTTTGATGGCCAACGGCTAGATTTTAAAATCTGACCGTTGGTCATTTTTAAATTTTTTTTTTTAAATTATAGCCGTTGAGGCCCGTTAGTAGGAATGGCAATGGGGCGGGGCGGGTGCGGGGCGGGGCGGGTTTGATCTTATGCGGGGCAGGGCAGGTTTGATCTTATGCGGGCCGGGGCGGGTGCGGGGCGGGTTGAAACTGATTTTTCAAAATCTAATGCGGCGCGGGGCGGTTGCGGGTTTCATTGCGATTCCTTGCGGGTTTACTCCGGAAATCACTATGGACTGTACAATTAAGGCAAAAAAATAGTGAGAAAAATTTTCTGTGACATTGGTACTTTTTTGCACTAAATTTAGAAGTGATTGAATCAACTTTATTTTCCTTATGCTTTTTATTTTGGGTATCATATGGTGGCTTACAAGAGGGGAGATCCGTATTATGTCCTTACAAAGGTTCTTTTAATTATATACATATGGTCTTTTTCTTGTATTTAAATATTAACTGGTTAGGAGATAATTCCTACTGGAAACGGAGAAAAGAAAAATACTATAAAATCAAGCAGTAAGTATATGTTCACACTTCACATATATGAGCTTACATATTATATATTATTAACTAGTTATAAAAAAATTATGGAGCATATGGAAATTTAACAAATACAAGTTAATACGTAAATTTAGGTATACAATATGTTGATGTTACGCTTTAACGCGTTTATTTTCTAGCTTTTACGCATTTCAATTAAGTTATATTTTCTATTATAATTTCTGAAAATAAAAATATAATAGTTGGATATGAGGGATTTAAGAAACTTAAAGAATTAATATATTAAACTTGTGCCTTTTCAGCAAAAATAACAAATGGAAAAGAAAAAATGCGGGGCGGGGCGAGGCGGGTCTTTGCGGGGCAATGCGGGGTGGGTTGAAAATAGAAAAAACTGCTATGCGGAGCGGGTTGAAATTTTGCGGGTTAAGTTCAAACCCGCCCCGCACCCGCCCCGCCCCGCCCCATTGCCATTCCTACCCGTTAGGCTCGGTTGAACCGGCCCAGGCCCGCCTGCCGGTCCCGGGCTTAGCGGTCCCTGGCTCGTGGGCTAATTGTTCAAGATCGGCCCGCTACGGGCTTATAGTACCATTTGGGACCGGCCCACTAAGACCGGCCCATTAGGCCCGTTTGGCCTGCGGTCCCGGGCTGGGCCCGGCCCACAGTGCAGCCTTATATATGATTGTTGATATATTTGATATGTTGATATTGGTTGGTGATTTTTGAAATTGAAAGAGGTAAAAGTGTGGAATATGAAATACGGCCACCATGCCAGGAATAAAGAATCTTGTGAATGGCCAAACGAGCCAAGGGAATGTTGTTGTTGTGAATGGCTGGAAATACTAAAGAAAATTTATACAGTGTGACAGATGCTGAGGTGAGTATAATTTTATGTATGTTATCTTTGTGTGCAAATCAAATCAAAAATGTTTCTAGGAGTATGATTAGAAAAACCGAGAAGGGTGGGTCATAAGGCCCAGACCTGAAACTATACGTGCCGGTGTAGGGGTGGATTGTGATTATTCCCCTTATTTGGGATGAAATTTAAATATTGGTGAAATTATGATTATTCCCCTTAATTGGGATGAACTTGGTAACAGTTGTTAATTGAAAAAGTCAACCCACACGGCATATAAGGGAAGGCGGCCTAGCTGATCGGGTGGAGATCAGACTCCATGTTGCGCACGTGGTGGTACTACTCTTGTAACAACTTTCTTTCGTATCACATGTCAAACCACATGGTTCCTGGAGAGATGGCCTAGCCGATCGGGCGTGATCAGACTCCGTGCTAATAAAGACGGTGGTATATCGGCTAACGATCTCCCAACCAAAAATATATATTATTTTTGTATTTTGAAATTTTTTATGTTTTAACTGGACATTTGGATATTGATGATTGTGACTTGTCGTTTCTATAATTTTCCACTTCCTATACAGTCATTCTATTTTGAAAGAAGAATTTTAGCTATACATACTAGTGCTATTCGGCGGCACTAACGTCCCTTTTGCCAGAGGCGCTGTATCTTTAATTGATAAGGTGGTTCCACGACAGGCGGCATCGATCAGTGATAGCGGTATACTCTTTTCCACTGACTTGGTGAGCCTCACTTTGTTTCGGGGTCCTATATCTTTTTTTCTCATGTACTTTGTATTTTGAGGTATACCCGGAGCCTTGTTGCCGGTATTTCTATATTACTCTCCAGTTGTAGTTAGAGGCTCCGTAGACATGTTGTGGGTGGTGTTTGATATTGGGAATTGAATTAGAAATATTGGTATTTGGCAAACATATTTTTCATCATATCTATAAAATTGTAATATTTTGGAAATTATGGTTAAAGATGCTAATGGAAACAAAATGGGAGTTGTTGATGAAATATTTTCGCAGTATGACTAATGGAGTACATCTCCTATTTATTCAAAAATGAATTTGGATAGAATGAAATCTAACAGGCTTGCTCGGTCGGGTTTACTCGGTTGAGCGTCGGTCGCGCTCCTTGATTTTGGGGCGCGACATACAACATGAGGATGATTTAGAAAAAAATGCTTACATCAAGTCATGCCAAGAAAGAAGGTTGCCTTACATACCTTTTTGAAGAACTAACTACTCTGTATGGGTTCTTACAGTTCTATGGTGTTATCTTCACTTTCAAGAAATATCAAAATCGCTATAACAAGAAGACAAATGACTCAGTGATGATTGTGAGATTCTTTACATTAAATTCTGCTAGCTTCGCCTTTGATTAAGTCTTGAATCGTTTAGGAGTTCTTATAAAGATTTTTTTGGGAGCGCTCTTGGGAAAACTAAGATGGTAATATTGTGTAGAATGTAAAAAAAAATTGTACTTCATTTTATATCAAATCTAAAAACTCCATCGCTCTAAGTGCAAAACGGGTTGCCCCGCACTGGTCAGTGCGCCTGGTGAGGTAGCTGGAGCAATTTGGTGAAATGTAATCACCTTTTTGTCCCACTAATGTGTCGCCGGCTGATTGGCTGTGCTAGATGCCAAACCCATCCATCTTCGACTTCATGGGTGGGGAAAAACATGGAGTGTAACACTCCACCTCTAGGTGGATATGCAGTTGGAGTGGCATCTATAGTGGGAATCATGGCCCGAGTACCTTGTTGAGGTACACTTGCCCGACGCTTGGTATAATCTCTCACCATGTGCCTAGTATCACCACACTCAAAATAACCTCTCTGATGACATGGCTGATGGAACTGTGTTTGCCCCGGATGACTAGAATAATAGCTATGAGAACCCCATGCAAGAGGTGGACTAAATGATGATTTCCCGGTATGAGTGCTCTAAAATCTATGGCTAGCTGGAGCACTACGTGAAACCTGAAGTGTGGACTAAATTCATTGACTAACATAGCATCTACCGTGACGCGCATAAACCATAGAGTAGAAGCCACTAAGTCCTCCAGGACACGAGGCCTCTTAGCCCCTTATCCTCCCTCTCCTACCAGCGGATACACTCTAACCTCCTAGCAATCTCCATAACCTGATAAAATACAGTCTCAGTCTCCATCTTCTGTGCCATCCCAAATATGAGGTTGTAGTGAGTCCTTTGACAAATTTATGGACTCTCTCTCTCTCTCTCTCTTAGTGGAAACCAAGGGATTTACATTGCGGGATAACTTTGTAAAACACATGTCATACTAACTCATAGTCATACCCTCATAGCGTAAATGATCAAACTCGCTGGGGGTCTGTGGGATAAACTCCTCCAAGAAAAGATTTGAGATTCGGGACCATGTAAATGGTGTTGCGCCAGCTGGCCTACTCGCCTTATAAGTTTGCACCACCTGTATGCCGACGCTGTCAACTGAAAAGTAGTAAGGTCAACCCCGTTCGACTTCATAAAACCCAAGGTACGCAGAATACGATAACACTGATCCAAGAAACCTTGCATCCTCAAAAGCCCCTCCATTGAACTAGGGAGGACGAAGTCTCTGAAACCTCTCCGAACTCTTTTGCCCTTCTGCAGACACGACTGGCCCTACGCTGGGCAGAACTACAACTACATGTTGCACCGGTAGGACACTCGGTGTTTGATAAACATAAGTCCTCTACTCTGGTGTATGGGTGGCAGGAGTCTGGGCGCCTCCCCCAGCCTGTGAAGTAGCTGGTGCAACAAGAATCAACCCTGTCTAGGCCAAACTCCCAATTATACTCATGAAGTGAGCCAGGGTCTCTTAAAGCCCAGTGTAGCAATGGTCCCCTCAGATTCCCTAGTAGCATCTACTCAACATGATTAGGCTCCTGCTCCTCAACTAGAGCTACTGGTGGCTCCACCACTACTGCTCTAGCAGGGGCTCCGACTGCGCGCGCCTGTTCTACATCGGCTTGGACCTCTTGTAGCTCTGACAGGGGGCACTAGTGGCTGCTTAGCTGATCGTGAAGAACATATCCTCACCATCTGTGAGAGAATAGAAGAGTAAAGATTCAAATTTTGCACGATAATGAATGAAAGAAAATGAAGTTTACTAATATTCCGATAGCCTCCCGAAGATAAGTACAAACGTCTTCGTACCGATCCACAAGACTCTACTAGACTAGCTCATGAATCGTAGAACTTATGAACCTAGAGCTTTGATACCAACTTGTCACGACCCAAATCCCACCAAAGGGGTGGTGATGGCACCTAGCTTCTAAGACTAGGTAAGCCAATCACACAAAGATATAAAACATGGAATTATGATATAATAACTTTGAAATTATAATATAAACTGCGAAATTAAGTCTCAGTGAAACCAAAACATAAGTACATAAGTCAACACCCCAAAACAAGGTAATACCGAGTCATGAGCTCTAAACAAAGTACATAGTGAGTCTCAATAAGTAAAATAATGTTTGAAAGGAAATACAACAATATAAAATAAGAGAAGGGGACTCCAAGGATGTGCGACGTCCATGTAGCACTACCTTGAATCCTCTTGATCCGTCACAAGCTCACTCACAAGGTCCACTACCTCCAGCACCCGGGTCTGCACAAAAATTTACAGAAATGTAGTATGAGTACGCCACAATCGATACCTCGTAAGTATTAAGACTAACCTCGGTGAAGTAGTGACGAGGTTTAAGTCATGTGATACTCATTAGTCAAAGAACATGTGCAGTATATATCAAAAAACTGGAAAAAAGAATATATACAACGGAGTACGATATCAACAATCTTGGTAAAGCAGGTGATAACAACTCGACATAAAAAAAATCCATTTTTGACAAATAAATCATCAAATAGAAACAGAGGCATATGTCACCTCGTACCCCACATTCTGTCACAATAACAATATCCATCTATCGCTCTAAAATAACAATATCCACACTTATCGCTCCGCAATAACAATATCCACCCTCATCGCTCCGTAATATCAATATCCACCCTTATCGCTCCGTACCCTAACACAATAACAATATCAATCACAATTGCACGGCAGAAATCTCGTGCCAACACTTAATCAATCCGCCCAACATGTCCACATGTGCCACAATCATAGCAATTCGAGATAATGAATTATCATCAAGAGGCTTATCCTCGTAACTCATCTATAAAGTTCACATGGACGTGATAATAATAAATAAATATAGAATAAGTGTTCAACGTATAAGCACGACTATAACTAATTCAATTTAGCAATAATTTCACAAATACCCAACTTGTCCAATTTAGGAAATTATAATCCTAAAACAAGATCTCTGGCATGGAAGGGATAAACTCGCGTAGTCAGACGAGAATTACACATGTATCATAGAGAGCACATAGTCAAATCAAGGTGTGGCAGTAGCCTAGAGTCTAATCCAGTCATTTGCATACATAGCACCCCCATATACGCTCATTATCTCGCATATACGTCGCATCAAATACATTACAATTAGAAAAATAAGGTCCAAGCCTAAGGGTTATTTCCTCACACAATATTAGGCAAGATACTTACCTCAAACGGGCTAAATCAATACTCTAAAAATGTCTTTCCTTTAGAAACCACCTCCGACCGGCTCAAGTCTAGCGAAAAATAATTCAATAACATCAAATAAAACCATAGAAAACAACCCCAAAGATAAAGCTTCAATCTTTAACCAAATTCTAAAAAGTCAACAAAAGTCAACCCGGGTCCACACGGTCAAAACACGAGTCAAGGGGTAGATCCCACTACTCATAATTCTACGAGTCCAAATATATGATTAGATTCCAAAACCGAGTCCAAATCGACTCCCAAATCACTCAATTTCACTCTTTTAAAATTGTAGATAAAAAACCCCAAATTGTTCTTTAAAATTCCATGTTTTAGGTGTAAAAATCCATGAGGAATCGAGATATAAATCCAAATCCGAGTGAAAATTGCTTACCTCTAATATAGTAGTAAATTTGTTCTCCAAAATCACCAACTCTTAAAATCTAAGGCTGAAGATATGAAATAACGGGTCAAAAGTTCCAAAATTAGAACTCTTAAAGTCTGCTCCAGTGATAGCATTCACCAACGTGGCCACTGCCTCGCATTCGCGGAGCACAAAAATTACATTGCCCAGATTAACTCTACATGAACACGGTCCCCTCCCTGCGAATGCGATGCACAAGCTCCCCCAGAACAGTGTGAACGCGACAAGCCTCTCGCGAATGTGAAGGCTTAGGTCTAGCCGCCCCTAGCCTGCCATCCTCCTACATGAACGCAGCCTCCTTGGCGCAAACGTGAAGGCTAACCAACCACAACACTTCGCGAATGAGACTCCACTGTCGCGATTGTGAGGAAGAACTTCCTGCCCAACTCAAAAGCACTCCACAATCGCGACACACCTCTGCGAACGCAAAGCAGGGTTTGACACCAGCAAAAACCTGCAACTCCCACAATGCTCTAGATGGTCCAAAATTCACCCAAGCCACCCGGAACTCCATCTAATTACACTGCCCGAATCTATCCAAAGCCTCAAAACACATACGGTACCATCATAACAATGAATCAAATGCCAAAATGCAAATTGAACTTCTCTTAAGTTCATGAATATTCAAACTTCAAACCAAGCATCCGATTCAAGCTTAACCAATCAGGAATGAACCCAAACTTTGCACACAAATCTCAAATGCCAAAATGAACCTATTCCAACTTTCAGAACTAAAATTCAATTCCGATATCATCAAGGTCAATCCCCGATCAAACTTAGGAACTCTCCACACCTTCAAATTGTCAACTTTCAGCAAATTGCGCCAAAGTACCCTAGGAACCTCCAAATCCAAATCCGGACATACGCCTAAGACCAAAATCATTATACAAACCTATTGGAATCATCAAATCACTAATACGAAGTTATTAATACAAGAATCAAACCTTGGTTAACTCTTAAAACTTAAGCTTATAACAAAGGAACTAAGTGTTTCCATTCACTCTAAAACCTTCTCGGAACCTAACCGACCATCCCCACAAGTCACAAAATAACAACCAAACATACATGAAGTATCAAATGAGAAAATGGGGCTCAAATATACAAATTGACAGGCTGGATCGTTATAGAGATGTGTTAGGTCAAGATGGACTAAAATTTGGGTCATACCTCAACTCGCCCAACTCTTGCCAAGCTTTAATTAATGCATATTTTTTCTTATAAATAATTTAATTACCAAATAAAATTTATTTCTTTTGTTATGGTCATATATAACATATCAAATAAAAAAATTATCTTAAAACATATCGTAGTAAAGTCGCTCATGGATTAATTTGGGCTAAAATTAGCCCAACTTTAGATGGGGTGAAATGTGTTGGGTCAAGATGAGCTGAATTTAACAATAATCAGGTCAATGAGCGACCCAACCTTGGGCGGGTTGGGCGTGTTGAATGCGTTTGAGCTTAAATTTTTACCCCTAGTTCCAACATGATGTTACAAATTTAGTTCGAATAAGATGTGTATATAATAAATTTTCAACATATGGAAAATAATTGCAATCAAAAGAGAATAAAGTAATTTTATCAATCAATTGTGAGAACAATTCTATTTCTTCCTTGATTCTTCTCTCTTGATGATTTACGTGATTCGAGGATTGGAGTAGCATATTTCTCGAATGCAGGATGATGCAGACCTCCTTGAGATGTATTAGATCCCCAAGAAAGGATGTCTCTGTTAAAGGATGTTGTTGGGCTTCTTTAACTATATGACTGTCAAGAAGTATCCGGTTATATCTTTATCCCTTTGTGAATATCCCATGAGTTTATGGGAAATCTGATCTCAATCTTCGAGATATCTCTTCAAGGGAATATTGCAACCTTTTTTATAGGTGTGAATTAGGGTTAAGGTGGAGTAGCCTCCAAGAAACCCATGATGATGGGTCTTAGGGTTTTAAGAGCATGGATGAGCTCATCTTGAATTCAGGACTTAGCCCAAATTAGTATAAGTTTGACCCGTTAAAATTTCGGTGTCTACAAATATTTGTTTGCAACAAATTTTCTTAGAGCAGAAACTTAAAACTGCAATCACAAATAACTATAAAGAAAAAAGGATTTTATAGATATAAACTACAGGTTACAACTCTGTTCATCTCTTGATTCTTCTCTCCGATTTGTTATCCGTAATTCGAGGGGCTTAGCGGCATATTTCTCGAACGTAGGATGATATGCATCTCCTTGATGTATTTGATGATCAAGAAGCATGTAGCACACTGTTTGGATCTTGAATGTTGCTAGAACTTTGAGCAAGACATATTTGACATGTCTTTGACCTCTTAATGAATATTTCAAGAGTTTTATGGAAATTCAGAGATCGTATATTTGTTTTTTTTGTGTGCATATTTCGAGAGTTTATGGAATTGTTGAGATGGTTTTTGAAGGACATATGTAGCCCTTTTTGTAGGCATGAATTAGGGTTTAGGTGGAGTAGCCACCAAGTAACCCTAATATGCTTATCTTTTAGAGGCCCTAGTCCAAAAAAATTTATGCACTAATTTGATAAATTTTCAATGTCTGCAAGATGATCCAAAAAATTAATCAATTTAGAAAGGTAAAAAAGTATATTTTATTTTTTAAGAAATGCCACGTTAGAAAATTCCACGTGGCAACGTGTGACTCTCACCTCCATCGGGTGAGATTAGTAAGAGGGTAAATGATATGAATATTCAAGTTCAGAGGGAATAATTAAGACAATACAAAGTTTAGATGTGCACTTTGGGTGGTTTTAACCGTAGCAAGTTTCCGTGAGATGCTGTTGATTCTATTCGAAAATAGATGACCTTATTAATATTTCAAATTCATTAAATTGTTATTGCTATCGTTTGTTCATGTGCTTTCTCTTACCAATTGTTTCAAGCTTTAAAATTTGTAGTCAATAAAGGAAGTATTCTGATCATTATATTGCGAACGAGAGATACATCAATGCAGTGTATGTACTGTTAAAGAAGAAAATGAAAAGGAAGAGATAATTAAAAAGAAAAGAATAGAAAAATGAAGGAGTAATACTTGTCGATGTCCAGCTATTGTGCAATCATTCTCCTATCATACAAAGAAATTTTAATTTTTCTCTCACATCCCAAAGAAGTCTTTAAGTTCATTATCTCGTCTTCATATTTTACAAAGATGAAATCATTGTATTTCTCTATCATGGGGAGACATACTCCCTCATCCGCCGCTTCAAGTAATCATAATCTCATTGTTCTTCTTGACGTAGAGACCCCAATCATGAGTCAAAGCAATCATACAAAGCGGACTCTTCCATTTATTCTTTTCTCTTTCTTTTTATATTTCAAGATAAATGTGGAAAATTGGAAATTATAAATTGCTTTGAACTCTAAAGTAAGTTTGTCTTTTAGTGAAAGAGTAAATAACAATTTAGTCCCTAGGGTTTGGAAATTTGTACTAATTTAGTCATCAAATTCAATCAATTTTTATGATGTCCTCAACGTTGGATATATATTTATATTTATATTTAGATTGCCCGCCTATATCAGTTGGTGGTGAAAGAACGCAATTTCTAAATAGGCTCAAAGGGAAAATTGGAACAAATATGCAACTCATTAAGCGAAATATATTAATACTTAAGTACTCTCTTCTTCATTTTTTACTTTTGCATGTATAATACTGTTATAGATTTCCGTCAATTTCCATTTTACATTAGAAAAAAAAAAAAGAAAAAGAAATTTTGAGTCATGATAATAACGGAATGAACTACGAGGAGTAGATCCATACGACTTGCACATATTGATAATTCACTGTGGAGGTTTGCCTTCGACGCACGATGATATCTGTACTCATTGCTCTACTGATTGGAGCCTGGAGTCACAATGCAAGGACATAAAAGAGATAATAATAGAAATAGGGATACTTTCTTTTTTCGGGGCAATTATAATAATGATAACCTTTATTAGAGAAAATGGTACTTGCTAGCCCTTTGCGGTGAGTCATATCATAAATTACTCAATTTCACTCTTTT
>NC_031997.1:3672431-3672686 GCF_001879085.1 Nicotiana attenuata | reverse complement strand
TATATATATATATATATATATATATATATATATATATATATATATATATATATATATATATAAACTTGTGCTAGCGGGTTCAATCTTAGAAGTACATAACTTTAGTCGTAAAATAGTTGTTGTCAAGTAGGTTCAAATAAAATATTTATACAAAATTTATGCAGCTTTAATCATAATTTATACATATACACAGTATTATTTAATTTTTTGATGAAGCGGGTCAGTTGAACCCGCTTGCTACCACGTGCGTCCGCC
>NC_031997.1:3583279-3672411 GCF_001879085.1 Nicotiana attenuata | reverse complement strand
ATATATATATATTGATATTGAGTAATTTATGATATGAAGCATGAATTACTCAATTTCACTCTACCATGTTGTCTATTAATATATTTGTCTATCGAGATATTGTACCGATTTGTAGTTTAAAATTATTACTAACAGCAATATAAATATTTTTGCAATTTGTATCCAATTAAAAATTTATTATTTTAAGATAACTTTTTTTAATATTTGAGAAGGGATGTTCGCATATATATAGAGACCAGATATTTATATGTAACTTTTAAAAAAATTATAAGCATTGGTATTGGGTACACGAGCAATCGTGCGTTTCCTAACACTGATAAAAGAAAATATATGTACATATAATTTTGCTAACATACAACGTGAAGGTAGTATATTAGCAAGTACCCATCTTTTAATTTTCCGGAAAATCCTCACTATTTTTTGCCAACTAAATAAAACTAGGGACCTTATTGTCTTTTCGACAAAAAATCTAAACTCAATTTTTCTTTTCCCTCTTCTCTTCTCTGTTCGTCTCTTCCCCGTTAATGACCTACATTTCTCTTATTTCTCTCCGATTTTATGTTCACTTTGTAAGATTCAACTAACTGCAAAGGTTTATTTCCATTGTAGTTGTGGGCCTTTGTCCAGAACCATCTGTCCTTTCTTTTACTTCTCCTGAGTTTGTTACTTTCAAACTAATTCTTCTCAATTATTATCTCACAAGAATGGACCCTTTAACTGGTTAATGATCGCCTCATTTGTGAAGTTTTTGTGTCGGCATATTTCGCCGGAGAAAATGGACGAGCCCAACGAAAGATAATGGGAACGCCTTACCCGACAATAACAAAAATTAAGCACCATACGGGAAAGAGACCATGCAAGAACACCACTAATTGATAGCGGGTAATCTCTGGCGGCTTGGAATTGGATCCAGATAGGGGATATCTCCCCCGATTACTCGTCGCTCTCTCTCCCCTCTATCTGGATCCAACGCTCAACGGATCTTGTTGCCTAAGGCGAAATCATAGTTAAAATAGCACGGTATAGCCAGTTTTCGGACTGGTCATTCAAAAATAGCCATCATTTACCAAGTCAATGAAAAATAGCCACTATTTTGCTGCAGCAGTGACTGGTCCAGCATAATATACTGGAGTTCGGTGCACCTGTGTATGAACTCCAGCATATTATGCTCGACCGGTATACTTTGCTGGCTCCAGTATAATATACTGGAGACTGGAGCACCGGTGCTCCAAACTCCAGTATATTATGCTGGACCGGTATACTTGCTGGAACTCCAGTATATTATGCTGGAGTTCTAGTGAACTTATGCTGGAACTCCATCATATTATGTTGGAGTTCCAATATACTTATCTTGGAACTCCAGTATAATATGCTGGAGTTCAAGTATACTTATGCTGGAACTCCAGCATAATATGCTGGCGTATTTTCCGGGTTTTGAATAGTGTTTTTGCTCAGATTTATCTTTACATGAAAAGTGGCTAAATATCGATTACTTTTGAAACTGGCTATTTTTGAACGACCAGTTGTAAATCTGGTTATTTTTGAATTTCACCCGAAATCATATTGAGAGGCCCTTAAATTTATTCTATAAAATTTTTACATTAATAACAAATTTGCTTTCTAAATAACAAATTAATCATTTAAGACAAAAAAATAGTGAATTTAAAATAAAAAAAATAAGAAGAAGAGTACAAAGAATGAAGTGGTGGATTATCGGATGTTGAGGTCTAGAACTCAAAGTGAAAATTTTGAGTTGGCTATCATCACACCAAAAAAAAGAAAACGTACATAACATAATAGCTTAAGTTTTGAGCATTGACTGTGTCTAAAATATTTACTCATTCTAATCAATTTAAACAATAATTGTAGTTCCTTTTATTAATTAGTAGTACTTAACAAAAATAAATTGTAAATAACCTAATTTAATTTGTTGAATTACACTAAAAGAAAATCGATGCATGAATACGTTTGCGTTCATGCAGTTTCAGAGAAGACTGTAAAAGAAATTCATTATATTGTCGATATATATAACGTAATTCCTATATAAAAAGGATAAAATTAAAATTGAAGAATGAAGCAAATATACTAATTAATGAGTGAGAAATTTATCATAATTTATGAACTTATTGGTATAAAATAACCTCAATCAAATAATAAAAAAATATATTGTAACACTTTTCTTTATAATAATTATTTATATAAATTATATAGTATATAGTGGTGATAATAATAATAAGAATTTAAAGTAAATTTGGGGCCTTCAAATTTTCGGGGCCTAAGACAATGGTTTCACTGGCCAAGCCTTTAGAGCCGCCCCTGGGATCCAATTCCAAGCCGCCAGAGATTACACGCCATCAATTAGTGAGTTCACCTCCGTGCGACAGTAAAACCCAGCACATGACTTCAGCCTTCCAACACTTAGAATTATTTTTAGGACGTTTGGGACTTAGAATAAATTTAAGCAGCAAAGAAAGTAAAAGGTACACACAAATTTACAAGAATGTCTTCTCAACTTGCATTAATATGTGAATACAAGAACACAACAAAGCCAAGTCTATATCGAAGAACAAAGAACACCTTAGTTCCCTGCCTTAGAAAGATTTCCTACCCTTAGGAATACATTTCGACGTTTTTGGCACAACAAAATAACCACAAGACTAAGTACGCATTTGGGACTGGCTGTGTGCACGTTTTTATAGTGCAGCCTGCCCAATTACACTTGGCAACATCTAAACAAAGCAGTTGACAAGCCCCAACCGTCAGGCAAATCGGAATCAATCAAAAAGACAAGTTACAAAACGTGCCAATCATAGCTAAAAGTCAGCTTTATAGCAAAATAACCGCTCAACTGCCCTCATGTGCATTGCACACTTATGCCTTCAGCTACGCCAAAGACTTGCATTATGCCAAGTCTTGGGGCCTGCCTTAACATCCATCTGTCGTGCCAAGCTGCCCACACGCCTTGCCAGCCACTTGCATGCCTTGGTGCACATGCCACTGCCCTTGCCTTAGCCATGCCATGTCATGGTCTTGCCTTGTCCATGATTTGCTTTGCCTTGCCTTACTTGTGCCTTTTCCTTGCATAGCCTTGGCCCGGCCTTGGTATAGCTTTGCCTTGCTATTGTCATGCCAACCTACACGTCTATGTGAAATGTGCCTTGCCTCTGTTAAGGTGCATTTTTCAATCCTGCATAGTCTGTCAAGGCGAGCCGCCCATCATGATGTTGCCTTAATGTTTCAGGTTGTGCCAAGGCCATCATAAAAATTCGTGCCATAACCCACATCCACTGAGTAACCTTGTCAAGGGGCTAACACTTGCCACCTCAATAGGTTCTTTGGGTTTTTTGTCTTTTCACCCAAACTCTCCCAATTCACTTAATTCCCTAAAAATACATTTTCAAGACACTCCTGCCAAATTGCACCATTCATTGTGCATATTTGGCAGGAAAAAGGACCAAGTAGTTATTGCTCCTCTGAAATTTCATATTATATACATAATGGAGATAAGAATATAGTATTTTAGTACATTTTATTTGTTGATCAAATTTTGGAGTTAAAAGAACTTTTTACTTTTGAAATAGAAGTGCCCAACTATTAAGGAATTTTTAGTTTTATATTGGCTTTGTGCCTTTTGATTTGCTTCTTGCTTTTTGATTTATAACGCAAATTTATATTTTCGATTCTATAGTTTGATAACTTAATGTATTGACAAAGTTGTTTCTTTTGACGGGTTTAGAAAACACAAATTTTTAACAGTACCGGTGATTCGACAATAGGAGTTTCAAGAAATTATTATCCATGTGGTGATATTGGGTGCTTTATTAATAGAGATACAGTTGTAGGAACTACTACAATTTCAATTGAAGAACTTAGAAAACAGATATTATTTATACGGAAAAGGGCCAAAACTATCCCTATCGTTTGCTAAATGGTTTATAAATACCCTCCGTCCATCTATCCGTTCAAAAAAATACACTCCGTCCATCTATCCGTCCAAAAAAAAATACGAAGTTAATTCTATTAACAAAAATACTCTCGCGACTAACGACAGAACTGATGGAGTGTGTTTTTTGAACGGATAGATGGACGGAGGGTATTTATAAATCATTTAGCAAACGATAGGGATGGGTCTTTCATTTAATGGCGTGGTGATTTTTAATTGGGCCACGTGGCATTATTGACCAAGAATCAAATATGGGTCTTATTTTTACCCATTTACCTGGTCCGACCCTATTTATTTGACCCGCCTAATTATTTTCTTTCTTTTTCTTTGCTTTTTTTCCCCTCTCTTTTTGCTTATCACCCAGCACACCCACTCTCATCTCACGAAGAATTTTTAGCGTTTCTTTGTTGAAACAAATCTTTCTTTGTGTTTGAAAATATGGCTTTAGCGTTCACTTCATCTGCAATTCATGGCTCTTTGTCCCCCTCTTCTTCTTCTTCTTATGAACATCCCAAAGGTAACCCTTTACTTTTTTACCTTTTATAGATTCAATCTTTATCCTAGAATGTGATAATTTCAAGCTTTTTAGCACCTTGGTTTCAATTTTCTTGTATGCTTGTATCAGTTATATGTAGTTGTTTTTTCTCTGTTATTTCGTGGCTCGTTTGTCTTCTTATGAACAATCCAAAGATTTCCATTACTTGTCCCTTTCAAAGTTTCAATATTTCTCCTAGATTTGATTGATATATTTGGACAATTTTAGCATTTGAGCTCAATTTTTTTGTTTCAGATTTTTGGTTTGTTTTGATCCTTGTCTTCTTACATAACAACCCAAATATATCTGTTGATTTTCCATTTAAGAGTTTCAATACTTATCCTGAGTTTGATTGGAGAAATTTCAGAATCTGGTTTGAATTTTGGGTTATTTGAGTTTGGGTTTTATCTATTCTTTAATTAATTTGTTATTGTGTGTATGCAGTATCCCAATCGGAGAAGAATAAAGGGGGAGATCAGATGAGTGGAAATTGGTGTGATAGATACTACCCATTTTTGTAAATGGGTCGGATAAGGTAAATGGGTTAAAATAATATCCATTTTTTGTTCCAGTCAAAGATTGCCACATGGCCCCATTAAAAATCGCCACGTCATTAAATGAAAGACCCATCCCTATCGTTTGCTAAATGGTTTATAAATACCATCCGTCCATCTATCCGTTCAAAAAAATACACTCCATCAGTTCTGCCGTTAGTCGCGGGGGTATTTTTGTTAATAGAATTAACTTCGTGTGTTTTTTTGAACGGATAGATGGATGGAGTGTATTTTTTTGAACGGATAGATGGACGGAGGGTATTTATAAACCATTTAGTAAACGATAGGGATAATTTTGGCCCTTTTCCGTTATTTATATTAGCGTTGGTGATTTGCAAAAAAGAAAAGTGTTTAATAGTGATGATGAGACTTATAATTATACATGAATTTTGGGGCTTAATGTTGCTGGACTCTGCTCCTCTCCCCAGGATCGCTCCGCTTTATACCCAAAGCTTCAACGCAATGACTTGGACATAGGGATTTAACCTATCAACTGCAGGCTAGGGTGCGAGAATGCTACATGTTGCATGCTGCTGCCTCCTAATAATACGTGTTTATCAATCACCCACTTACTACAAGAATGTATCACGATGAGAATCAAAGCAATCTTGTGAATGTCCAGTTCTCTTGTCTTCTTCAGGTCCTTAATAGAACACAAAATTTGGTTTCTTCTGCATATAAATTATATGTTTCTCTTCCTCAGAGATTGAATTGAAAGGCGACTGCATGTGATAAAGGTTATATACTTAACACATACAAATCGAATATATTATAAAAATGCTTTCTCTTATAAAGGCAGGGGTGAGGACTCCATTGCGGCATTAATTAAGGAGTTGGAAGAAATCAAGGCGCATCAATTTCATCATCTCAATCTCTTTTCGTGCAAAGAGGTAGAAAAGATTCCGCCTTTCTAGCCTCGAGTAGTGGATTATGTATCATTGATAGTGGTGTTATTGATCGCTATTCTGGTATGAGTATTATTTTCTCTTCACTTGACCCATCAACATCGTTGTGTAAGCTAAAGAATGTTGATGGCTCTACCACTCCCATTGTTGGGAGTGGTACTGTGAAAGAAAACTATCTCGTCCTTACCGTTGAATTCTGTTTTATATGTTGCGTCTTTTACTCTCTTGTCTGTGAGTTCCTTAACAAAAAGAAGCCTGAACTCTATTATAACTTACGTCTTTGATCGGTGCCTTTATCAGGACCCAAAGACGGGGATCCTTGGGAGTGGACGTGAGGACAAGAGGATCTACAAAACTTCCTTGAGACTTCTTGTCTTTTGTCCTCCACACATGCCTTGAATGCTTTTTCTTATAATGAAGTCGAGTTATGGCATCATAGATTAAGGCATCTTCATGTGTCAAAGATGGTCTTAGTTCCTAGTTTACCTGAATAGTGAGTATGAGTTGAAGTCTTATGTATGTAAGAGGGCTAAGTATATTCTAAAGTAATATTTCTATAGTGAGAGTCATTGAGGTGCACTGTTTGAGTTAGTTCACTTTGATGTATAGAGAGCTGCCCCTACTCTTTCTTTATCGGGCACATAGCGAGAGTTTAATGCACCAGGCTGTCCTTTTTTGGATTCTTTCTCTCGTTTTACTATTGTTTATCGATCAATATCTAAGGACAGGGGCGGATTTAGGGGGGCGGAAGGCTGAACCCCCTTCGCCGAAAAATTACATTGTATATATAAGGCAAAATCTATTTTTTACCTCTATATATTAAGTTTTGAACCCCCTTAACATAGCCCAAAAATGTAGCTTAGTGGTCAAGGGGGTTCAAAACTTTCCTAAGGTCATAGATTCAATTCCCACTAGCTACAATTTTTTTTTTGAACCCCTTTCGTGGAGATCCTGCCTCCGCCACTGTCTAAGGATGAGGTTAGTTTTATCCTTCCTTTATATCAAAAGACTGTTAAAACTCTTGTTGTAATAGTCCACGAACCCTACAAATTGTGTTAAGAATTAGTCTTATGCAATTAAGCTTACTCCAGATATGGTCAATTTTGACTATGCCAATATAAATGGATGCCACTATTTTAAATGTAAAACCAAGAGAAGTGGCATTGCTTGTCCTTGTTGCACCCATTATTTTTAATTCTTCAAACATCTCTACTTCTGTCTTTTTCATTCTCTCTCTCTGCTGCTTAGTGGCGTCGAAGTACTTTAAAGGGCGCGTAGTGATATTTCTTTATTGAACAGTTAAGCCAACAGTTATATGGCTTTAGTCATAAAGATTTGTTAGGCCTCATGATGAAGATGAGCTGATTGAAGTCTAGAAAAGAAAAACAATGGAGCCCTTGTATATATCTCCCTGCTCCCACAAACCTATAGGTCATAGTCATGTCTTATTCCTGGTCTATGAAATTAATAAAAGGAAAATAAAACATGATCTCAGTTTACGTGACATCTTTTTTATTTTTTTATTTTGAGATGTTTCAAAATACTTGAAACATTACATCAAAAATATTACTCCCTTCGTTTCAAATTAGAAGAAGTACTTTTATTTTTAGTTTGCTCCAAAATAAATATCACATTTCTAAATTTGGAAATAATACAACTATAAACTCTTCATTTTACACATTTTACCTTTAACGAGAAGCTTTTATAACCACACAATGTCATGACCCCGCAAAGTTTTTACCCCTTAAGCTTTTAAGACCACAAGTTTCAATAGTCTTCTTCTTGTTTCTTAAACTCCGTGCCGAGTCAAACTACCCCATCTAAATTGAAACAGAGAGAGTATAGTATTTTATACAACTTTCTTAACTTAAACAATATTTCAAATTCAGTTGCCTATTCATATTTTAATTTAATTTAACTACTCAAATTAATTTTAAACATTGATATGATATTTTCTCTATCAAACGAGCATACTTTAATGCCCCTCTGTTCAGTTGATATGGCATTGTTTCCTTATTACTTCCTCTGTTTCAATTTAGATGAGCTACTTTAATTTAGCACAGAATTTAAGAAAAAAAAAGACTTTTGATATTTGTGATCTTAAAAGCTTAAGGGGTAAAAGCTTCGTGGGGCCATGAAATTTTTGTGGTTATAAAAGCTTTTCATTAAGGATAAAATGGGTAAAATGAAGAGTTTAAACTTGAATTATTTCCAAATTTAGAAATGTGTCATTTATTTTGGAGCAGACTAAAAAGGAAAATACCTCGTCTAATTTGAAACGGAAGGAGTAGTGTTTTTCAAAGGAATGACATTTTCTATATCTTAAGCCAATTTAATTTTAAATTCTTATTTTACCATTAATGATATTCTCTTATAAATAGTAAATTTCAAGAACATAAGTTTCAAAAATTATTCTTTTCTTACACACCGTGGCAAGTGGCAACAAACTAATGCCACATAAATTAAAATAAAGGGATAATTTTTTGAACTAACTTCTCAACTATTGCTTTAATATATATTGTAAGTGAAATAATAGTACTATATTAGTCAACTTAACATCTCAAACTCCGTGACTGTTCAAAAAAGAGGAAGGGGTTGTATTTGTTTCTTTTCCTAATTAAGTGCAAACTTCTTCATGCAAATAAACTTGACACATTTTAACACAAAATATAATCTAAGTATCTATTTAATTCACAACTATTCTTCTCCCTCAATTATTAACTTGACACATTTTAACACTTGAAAAGTTTGAAAAACAGTATTTCAGTTAAAACATATTTTTTTGGTTTCTCATCCATTGTCCGGTACCCACATTGGGCCCAACTAAATCGGATTTGCGCCGGGGAGTTCCACATCGGGGGGGTAAAGCACTACCTAAAAAAGGTAACTCCATACCAAGGACTCGAACCTGAGACATCTGGTTAAGGATGAAGGAGTACTTACCATTCCACCACAACCCTTGTTGGCCTGTTAAAACATATTTACCAAAAGAGATACTCCCTCCGGTTCACAATAAGTGTCCAATTTACTTTTTCATTTTGGTTCAAAATAAGTGTCCAGTTATGTAATCAAGAAAGAATTCAATTTGTTTCTACAAGATAACCCCTATGTACATATCCCTAAAAAGTTTTCTTACTCCTCACATTAAATGTTTAATTACGGGTAGTTTAGTCATAGTAGGTATTTTTTGTATAGAATTTAGTATTTTCTTAATGGGCGTGCTAAAAGTAAATTGGACACTTATTGTGAACCAGAGGGAGTAGTTATTGTTTTATATCTACTAATTATTTTAAGTTGTACACCTTTTATTCTTTAGTCCATAAATTATAGGTTTTCATATGGTATAGATTCTTAGGGATCAGTACCATAGAATTCAAAGGGGTTTAACTGTATATTGGCAACAAAACACTGAAAACAAAGTAGACATTGTATTAAGAAGCAAGAGTAGCTAGTTACAGAAGGACACGTGATAGTGGTGCATAGGCAAGGGAAACAACATGTTATAGAAGCGACTGCGTACTTAATCCAAGATAGAAACTTGAATCCCTCTAGGAAGACATGAACCTTTGAAGCCATCCTTTAAGCCACTCTCATCTTTACCTTCCACCAAACAAAGCTTGATAATCACATTCTCTTTCTCTTTGAGTTTGTCCATGTCAACCATTTTCATGCTCGTTTGAAAAATGTCTTTTAGCCATTCATCAAACAAGCTGTTGAGAAATGAACCACACCCCTCAAAAACCTTCTCCATCACCATTTCCTCCAAGCAGAAACTGTCTAGTATTTTACTCCCACATACTTCCTCCAATGACCTTCTGATCTTGAACATGAACACCTCTCTCATTTGCTTTTCTTGAGATGAATCGCGGTTCAAGACAAGGCGGTTCTTGATGTGGTCTAGAAAGCCAAGTGGCGGATTGTTCTTATTGTCGTTGTTGTTGTTGTGATGTTGATCATTAGCTGTGTCGCGAGTCAAGTCACTTGAAATGGGGCTAAAATCATCAGTTTTGGCTTCATTTTCATCCTCCTCCTCATCGACCTCGTCTGCTTTGATGTTGAGGTCAAGGGCGTTTGAGCTCAATTGCCTTGTGAATTCCTTCTTCATTTTCCCATTTCGAGCAGTAATTGAGGAGACATCTTCCATGACATTGTTTCTTGGACTCTTGGTCTTGTTAGGCAAAGACAATTCCCACTCAGCTTTTCTCTTATGATCAATACATACTGATCCAGGATTCACAC
Organism: Nicotiana attenuata; assembly: GCF_001879085.1. Classification (NCBI taxonomy): domain Eukaryota; kingdom Viridiplantae; phylum Streptophyta; class Magnoliopsida; order Solanales; family Solanaceae; genus Nicotiana; species Nicotiana attenuata. The sequence continues at coordinate 3,662,235 of NC_031997.1, read as the reverse complement.
TTACCAGCAGTTTCATCTGGATAACAGACTCTGTGTAGTGCTCTCTTCCATCAGTGAAATTATCACTTGTCCTTGCTAAGATGAACAAATGGCTACAGCTCCCATTTTCATATGCATCCATAAGAAATTTCAACAACTCTGAATCAGCAAAATCAACATCTTCCACCAGGACAACAAGCTTTTCATTATTCCTTAAGGACTTGTTGAGCAATTCAACGTGGGTATTTTCCCTCTTTCTCATGTTTATGCACAGGATCAAGTCAGCAGAACCAAATACAGATTTTGCTATAACTCGAGCCAATCTTTGTTTCCCAATTGAGTCATTCCCCTGAATCAGCAGCCAATTCTTCTGCTTCTTGATTGTGCTGAAATCCATCAATGCATCCAAAATAGTATGCATGTTTTCCATTTGCCATGGCAAATTTTCTTGTAACATTTTGAGCATCTCTTCTACGTTTCGTTCTCCCAAACTCCCGGTGTTAGAAAGCTTTGAATTCCCAAGAGCAAGAGTGATTTTCACTTCTTTTCCTTCCCTGATTTTAAGAGAATCCAAGTTTGGCTCAACTGATTGATTATCTTTAGAGTTGCCATTGCTGAAACTGAACTCGATATGGCACGATTGTTGTCTTCTGAACCTTGGCACAGTGCTGGCTCCCTGATTAGGCTTCAAACTTGGAGGATCACAAAATGAAATTGATTTGCACTCTGTGATTATGCTGTTCTGGTTAGGCCACCATGGGTACAGTGAATTGAAGGAGTAATTCTTCCCACTGCTGTTGTATTCATTGCACAAAACTGAACTCATTGGACTTTGATTAGTCTTCCCTTGATGAAGATTTTGGCACAAACTGCTCCACTTTCTTTTCAACTCAGCCAAATCATCCTGAAATTCCCCCATAAAAAGAAAAAAAGGAGAACAATAAGATATTGTATTCAAAGTAATTAAAAAAGGAACAAATACTACGTATTTTATTTTATTACGATTTAAAGAGTTCATCATGCTTCCCTTAAAGTTCAATTTTTTAAATATTTTCAAATATTTTGTTTATAAATATTTTTTTGAGCCGAGGGTCTATCGAAACAGCCTCTCTGCCCCATCGGGGCAAGGGTAAGGTCTCTCCAGACCCCACTTGTGAGATTTTACTGGGTTGTTGTTAATAAATATTGTTAATTTTGTATTTATAAAATTCTGATTTAAAATATATTTTAGTTAATTAGTTTGATATACATAAACTTTATTTGAAAAATCACTAAAGCAACATGTGAGTCAATGATATTAGTAATTAATTATTATTTAGTCCTCCTACTCAGAATTCTGTCATTATTTGTTTGATATGGAGGGAGTATTAAAGTGGAATTATTGTAGGCTAATAGGTGACAAATGTTAGGATCTGTACCTTCTTAGTGGTATCAATGTCATGTGGTTTGAGCCAATCAGGCAATGGGGATAGACCCTTGTCAGAATCCTTAGTGTCACATGTAATAGTAGAATACAATGCAGAAGTTTTCTGCTGGCCACACTTCAACCTAGCTTCTCTTTCATAATTGGAGGTGCATTCTGCACAACAGCTGAGTGCATCTTGTTCCTCCTTGCTAGGAACTGGCTTTTTCTCAAATATTTGTTGAGAGAATGGTGTTCTTGGTTCATGAGCACTACAAAAACAGGAAAATATATAGTTTTTAATTAACAAACAAGTTTAGCACACTTCAATTTTTCCATAAGAAAAGAGTCGCCCGGTGCACTAAGCTTCCGCTATGCACGGGGTCCGGGGAAGGGCGTGACCATAGGAGTGTATTGTACGTGGCCTTACCCTGAGTCATAAGAAGAAAGCAATTAATTTATCTAGAATTAAAACCACATAACTTGTATAGATTAACAATGTAAATACAATTTTTTTCATTCCAAGTTTACCTAAATAGTAACTATGCGTAATTGGACGAAATAAGTGATTTTACTAAAAAGAAAAAGAAAAGAAGGAACGAACTAAGAGCATGACAAAGTTGTAGTATTTGAATAATGGAGGACTCCATCATAAAAATTAGTGTCACTTCTTTAAGCTGCTTTACCATATGAAAAAGAAGTCAAAAAAGGAATATAATTCCCTTGAAACCTGAAAAAGGCTACCACCAATACTACAAACATGCTTGGGACAAAAACCCATATACTGCAACATCACCTGCTAAACACTGAATAAAGGTACTAATTATTTATCGTTTTTTGGTATTTCTTTTCTTTCCTTTTTCCCTTTTTCACCGTATGAGTTAAAACATTGCAGCATATCCAGGAAAAAGAAGAGAAGAATGCAACAAATTCAAAAGATGTCCATTTAACATTTGTCTTCTTAGCATTGCTTTTTGGCAATAGCACGCTCCTAAGCCCTGCTAGCTTTATTCAGCGTTCAGACCATGAAAATTCAATAGAAATAAAGGACACAAAGCAAAACGCAGACCTTAACGTCTTAACGACAAAGAAAGGACACTAAAAAGAGCTCCAAGAACGAACCAAATGTAGTGCATTCTCAAACTTGAAAAGTACATTGTATATTATACTCCCTCTCATTCAATATATATATGACATAGTTTTACTAGGCATGAATATTACAAAAGAAAAAAAAAACTTTTGGATATTTGTAGTTTTAAATAGGTCATAATGCTTGTGTTACTATATAATACCTCCGTTTACTTTTACTTGTCCACTATATACTTTGCACACCCCTTAAGAAATAATAAATGCAGTGCATAATTTACCATAATGCCCATATTAATTAATGCATATTTTTAATGAATTTGAGAAAATAATTTGAAATGAGTAACTAACACTATGGGTATATCTGGAAAAAAAAATGTTGTATCTTGATATGCTAAAAGTAACAAGTAAAACTGAAAATCTATTTTTAAAATACCGGACAAGTAAAAGTGAACGGAGGGAGTAAAACTTTTAAAACTTCTAGACTTAAATATGTCATCATATTAAAAAGCTTCTCGTTAAAAGTAAAATAAAGAGTTTAAAGTTAATTATTTTCAAATATAGAAATACACCAATCTTTATTAAAGAGGTTAATAAGAAGATAGTATCAAACAAATTGAAGCTGAGAGTATAGTGTATGATTATCAAGGAAGAAGCATGTATGAAGAAGACAAAAAATTAAAAATAAAGGAAAATGCTAGCTCACCTTGTAGAATTGAGACTCAAGCCAAGACCACCAGATGGAACAGAAATAGCTTGAAGAAACCATTGAATATCAAGAGGAGGTTGTTTCATTTGGCACTTCATATAAGTCTGATAATTTGCTGTAGCCACCAACCAAACCTTTGCATTATTTGAACTGCTGCTGTTGTAGGAAGAAACTAGCCTTCCTATCTCAGCAACAAGATGATCAACTGGACTATAGTAATTAACAAAAGTAGTAGAGTAATCTTTCTTAGACATTGATAATCCTCCTCTTTGATCAGCAAGACTATCAACTGTCCATTTCAAGTCACCTGTGTAGATAATGACTCCTCTTCTACTACTGCCTGTGAGAGATTCCACTTTCCTTTTCAGGTCTGAGATATTCAGCTCCACTTCCTCTCTTTTCATCAACATGAGTGGTGCTGCTGTGAACTGAAATTTTATAAAGTGTGATCCTTTCAGTTCTTCAGGTACATCTCCTCTCTCCACTTTCCCCATCAGTTCTGCAACAAGCCCTCCTGTGCTGGACGCTGAGTCACCAACTATCACTGCGTTCCTCCTCTTGTTGTTGTTACTCCTCACCAACACATCAATTACCAACTTAATATCTGAAGAATTAGCTGTATTAATTTGGTTGTACTTGTGAGGAGAAAAGAGAAGAGGGTTTTGGGAATTATTCCAAAAACTATTACCAGTAGGGTTCTCAGAATTAGGAGGAGAGCTAGGTGTAGAGTAAATCCCAGCAGGGCTACTATTGTAACACTGAAAGACAGAAGAAACAGAAGAAGCTGATTCCTCTATATTGCTTTTAATTGCAGTGCTAGAGAAACCAGCTTCTCTCATAACCCTACTAACACTAGGGTCATCTAAAATGGACAAAATGAGCTGCTCTAACTCAACCTTAATAGCCAAAAGAGGCTGCTGCTGCTGTTGTTCTATGCAGCCTCTTCTCTGATGAGCTTGTGCTCTTTTGAGTGCAGCAATTAAAGCATTAGACAAACAAGGCTGGCCATGAAGGAGTGGACCAGGATTTGTTGGAAGCCTATTAAGTGCCACATTAAAACATAGCTCAAGAGCTCTACACTGAAGAGGATGATGATGATGAGAAGTGGTTATATGATTTGGTTGTGATTTGAGACAAGCCTTTCTAAGAAGACTGACTCTTGAGGTTAAAAGAATGGCAGCAACATGAAGAGGGGTGACTTGTGCATGGCCCCTTCTCCTGGCCAAGCTTAGAGAGTGCTTCAAAACTGAAGCAGCCTCTGTTGTGAGGGTCTGTTGCACTGCACAATTAGATGCTCCTGTTCGCATAACTTAGTCCCAACACCCACCCCCCACACCCCCCCTGGTATTTCACACCGTAACCTATTTTGAGGACTGAAAATTCACTTTCTTTCTATATACCCCCTCTCCTGCTAACACCACTACCCCCTCTCCTAAAAACTTTCTCTCGCTCTTTGTTTCTTGTTACTTCTTCTTCTTCTTCTAGTTAAGAAGAAGTATATATGCTCACAATCTTGGAACTACTAGCTTTCAGCTTTGTTTCTTTTTTTTCTTTTCCTTTGAAGTGAAAAAGATAAGAGAAGGCTACAAGGGTTTTAAAGAAGCCAAGACAGATCATATCTTGTTCCAGAGGTTTTAGCTTTTTTTCTTTATTCCTTTATCTAAAGACAGTTTAGTTAGGAGTATTATTTTGCAAATGCTCAATCCTTTGGATTTTGTGCGACCATGTTTGACCGGACACAAAATTTAAGTAAATACTTTTAAAAATTGCAATCCTAAACATATCATGATATTTTTAAGTCTATAAAATCATATTATTAAGAATAAAAGAAACTTTAAATTTATATTGATTGTAAATAAAAAAAAATTCACTCTTTTTTAATAGATTAAAAAGGAAATAAAAATGTCACACAAATGGAGTAGTTGGTAATTGTTTTTTCTTATTTCTTTTTTCAATCCTTAGACCAATTTCCTTTTTTGAAGTTCTACTTTTGCTACTTTTTCTTTCAACAGTTGTTAGTTCTAACCTTTATGACAGAATGGACTGTACTGTTTCTAAAGATAATTAGCATGAAAGGTTACTTTTGTTTAATCATTTTTTGCATGGGTATGGGGAACTGTGTCAAGTAATTCTATGGAGCAAGATACTTATGGCTATTTAATTACATTTATCAGAGAATTTGATATTCACAAGACGAAAAGCTGCAGAAATAGAAAACAAGGATTCGATCTCTATATATATGTGCATGCTTTCTCTCTACCAAGAATGATACTATATATAATAAATAAAATCTTCAAGATATACATGGGGTTTAATTTTACCTCTTAATTTAATGGAATCGGTAACTTTAGAAAAATGTCTTGAAGTGGGAGCCTCTTTCAAACACTACTTATTCTTTGAGTTCTTTAATTAAGGAAAATCTGTTTTTTTTCTTCTACGTGAGCCTTTGAAGGAGGAGAAAGATTAGAGAGAGAGAGAGACAGAGGCCAGGCAGAAATTCAAATAAAGTAGCAAAGTTGAAAAGGTAGGAAAAAAAGAGGGAGAGGAGGCAAAGGCAGAGTATGTGATGAGTGATAAAGGAGAAAGTGATGATTTTTTGCCTTTTTCATGTTTATCATTTGTTTCCTTGCATATAAATGAATAAAAGTGACTATCAATATTAGAAATATTTGTTTAAGGAAAAGAAAGAGAGAGAAAGAGAGATGTCACGCCAATCCTCGTAGAGAGACAGCGTTTTATTCCCCAAGTACCCAAAAAGCAACCCTCTGTCTGCTATCCTACCTTAGCATTATTGCCCTCTTTTTCAGTCTCTGTCTCTCTCTTCTCTCTCTGCTTTGCATGACTCTCTTGTATTAATCCTATTTTATCTTCAACAACCCACTAAAAAGACCCCTTTTATTAATCAGAAGGGCAATTAATACATATCTTTAACTGCGGGGACATCTTGTGATAGTGTACTTATTTCTTTTGTTTTAGAAATAAGAACCTGTCTTTCAAAATATACACACATATATATACTGTACACGTGTATTCCATATAAATCAGAATAGATTTGTTTAAAATAATATATTAAAGTATGTGTATAATGACACCACAAGAAAGTATGAAATTTGCGATAATGTTTTAGCAACAACTATATTTTTGTTGGCAAAAATCGACAAATAGCAACAACTTGATAAAGCCGTTGCTATATCATAGAACTTTTAAACACAAAATTTTTCTTGTTAGCAAACATTCTTATATTGTTGCAATATTCTTTCGTTTAGATAATAAGTTTTAAATTAAAAAAATTAGCAACAACTTTTTTGCAACAATCACAGTGTTGTTGGCTTATTGCAATAAATGACAACAACTTTATAAAATTCTTGCTATATCATAAAAATTTTAGCCATGATTTAAACCTTGTTACCAATGTTTTATATTCTTATATTTTATGGACAATATAATAAATTTAAAATACAAATAGAATTGGCATCAATAAACTTGTATTGCTGGCAATACAATTTCTTTTTGCCAACAATATGGGTAAGTTGTGTCCTAAAATTTAGCTAATTATTTTTCAATTTCCGCCCAAATCGAATGCGGCAAGATTTTCTCTTGCTAATTACTTTTTCCGAATTTCTATCCCACTCTTTTAGTTGCCATTCTGGATAGGTTTTTTGTTGTTGCCATATTTTATGTGAAAATATAGTAGTTTTAAAATATAATATATTAGCAATAATTTATATTTTTGGTTGGTAGAACCCTTAATTTTCTCAATTATTTTTGTTCATGCTAAGTATCGTTTGTGCTAAGTAGAATCCTTAAGTTTCTCAACAGGTCTGGTTCGTGGGCTAAAATTTAGCTAAGTATTTTCAACTTTCCGCCAAGAGAAACGCGGCAAACCTATTTTCAACGCAAACCAATTTTTTATTATCAATTATTGTTCCCTTAATCCTTAGCCTATTTCAGTTATCAGGTTTTTTCCTTTATTGTTCTACAACTATGATCAGCTGGTTCTGATATTCTTTGCTTCATTATTTCTCGTCAACAGAGTGTGGTGAGTCTTGCTGATTATTATTCATCTCTAATGTATTCCTTCACTTGTTGCATTGTTCGTTCAAGTTATATGCGGTTGTTTCAACTATAATTTGATATAGATCTTTCTCTGACCTTTTTCTTGTTATTTTTTGGTAAATTGCCATCAAATAATTGAGGAACAATTACTATTTTATATTATTGTAGGTAATTATATGATGGATAAATGTTGGATACTTCTTAGGAATAGGGCATTACCATAATACTTGAATGGCGTGGAATAATTTTTGAACTTTGCATTTTCAAATCCTAATATTCAATGTCCGTGCACTAACTGTAACCATGTGCATAGGAAAACACGAGAAGAAGTGAAAATAAATTTACTTAGGTGGGGTATAGATATAATAGGTAGATTCATCATGGTGAGTCGGATTCATCTTCAGATGATGAAATAAATTCTAGTGCAGGTTCAGGTTTAGGAAACGATGATGCTGCTACTTTCGAGCTGTTACATGATATGTATCGCGGTGTTCCTACAGATAATATAACTCATGAGTCTGATGAGACCGCTGAGTCTAGATATGAAGAACCTAATGCAAAAGCTAAGAGTTTTTATCGGTTGTTAAAGGAAGCAGAGCAAAAGTTATATCCAGATTGTAAAAGTTCTCGAAGCTCTCTTTTGTAATGCGTCTTTTTCAAATGAAGTGCTTGCATAGTTGGAGTAATACTTCATTAGACTCTTTGTTAAAATTATTAAGTGATGCTTTTCCAAAGGACATGTGCTCCCTAATTCTATTTATGAAGTTCAAAAGATTATTAAAGATTTGAGTCTAGATTACGTGAAAATAGATGTTTGTGTTAATAATTGCATCTTATATAGAAAAGAATATGCAGATCTTGAGCAATGCCCTGAATGTGGTGAGAAAAGATGGATAGAACGGAAAGGAGAAAATAGTGACAATGAAGTTGCTTCAAGTAAATTGAATAAGAGAAAGAAAGGAATTCCTAGAAAAATTCTTAGATACTTTCCTTTGATACAAAGATTACAACGGTTGTTTATTTGATAAAATCACAAGCTGAACACAGCTCATAAAGTTAGGAGCGGCTTCCGGTAGATTTCAGAAAGATTATCAAGAAAATTGGGAGCAGCCTCTTTAGTTTTTAGAAACCTTTTACAAAATTAAAACCATTTTATGTTTCACTAGCCTTTAAGGGTCATTTATTTCTGATGATTGTGCTGTATTTACTCAAAAGTACTTATCCTCTTTAAGATAATGTGGTGTATATCATACTGTATTACTCAAAATTAATCACCCTCATTTGAAATGTTGTGGTGCATATTAGAACTAGTGTTGAAGATATATGTCATGGCCAACTTTTCAGGTGATATTCTATGATATGATTGGATGGAACATTGAGTTGAATAAGTAACCTTCCAATTTATTCCTCTATCTTTGAAAGCTAATTATTATGATTTCCTTATTAATTCATTTAATTGTTATTTGTTCATTCTTCTAGACTGGAGTTGACTGTGAATGATGCTTATAGTTGTTACCCTTTCATGGTATTTGGGGGTGTGTAGTGGGAATGGAATTGAAGGCCCGCATAAGCAAGCAGACCAATAAAAATTGCTTTTGGAGTCCAAAAATATTGTGTTGTTTGACTTCTTTGTCCTTTCTTTTATTTACCTGTTTAAGACTTCTGTATCTGTTAGGATTATTTTGATTTAATTCTAGCAAGCTGTATATATTTGGCTTGCACACATATATGAGGGCCTATACTTAGAGATGGAGCTGATTTCTATAGCACTTCATTTTTATATTTCGGATAGTATTATCTTTCAATTGTTAGCAATATACATGTTAGTATATGTTTAGTTGGTTGCACCTCTGTTCTTGCAGTCATTTCAATTGAATGAGGTTAAGGGGTTTCTAATATATTTTCTAATCAATTTTTATTCAGTTTGTTTGGAGTGGATACTGGATCTGATATCTTGGAGCTTATGTTATAATATTCTTATAGCTGAATGTTTCTACCCCTATCATACTGTCTAATGTAAATAGGCCTTTGCGTGGTTCCGTCTATTTTAAATCAAAGTCTGGTTATATTTACTTTTTTTTGTAGGATGATGAAGCGTGAACCAACACTGCTGGCCATGTATGCACAAGCTAGAAGATTTGTCTTGTAGGTTCTATTAGATTAGAATTTAATGACCTTGAACATATGATGTTTTTATTCTTCTGTAAGTAAAAACTTTTAGAAGTAGTTAGCTTTTAGAAGGGTGTAAATGTCTAGTGCAACAACTTTATGTATTGACCTTTTGTATATATATTAAATTTAGTAATTTATATATATTCGTTAAAAATCTAAAAGCATATAGGAATTATGTATGTAGCAACAATTCATAAGTTGTTGCTAAAAAGCTTTCACGAAGCTCATATGCAACAACTAATGTTGTTGGCAGAAAGTAATTTATTGCCACAGTAATGCTTGTTGCTAAAATTCTTGAAAATAGATTCACTAGTATTTCCGCCTTTTTTTTTTGCAACAACTTACATTGTTGGAAAAAAGATTGATTTGTCGCAACAATTTTTGTTGTTACTGAATAATTTTCTAGGCCACAATTCTATGACTTTATAACAACAAAATATAATTTATTGCAACAACAATATTTGTTGCGTCAATTTAGTAATTTGGCAACAACAACAGTTCTTGTTGCATAGATTTTTCGCATCGGAGTTTGCTGCAACAACTTACTTTTTGTTGCGAAAAGTAGTTTTTGCAACGACAACCAACATATTGCAACAAAAAATTTTGTTGCAAATTCCGTACTTTCTTGTAGTGTGAGTAATAAAAAATATAAAACGAAAAAATTTACAAACTCAATTTGATGAATAATTAGCCTATTTGAATAAAAAATGATAATTTAAAGGTATTCAGTACAGTTCTAAAAATTTTCCATATAAGCTTAACATGCTTGCAACTTTTTACATGATTTTTTTTGCATTAATATCATTTTTACTTTAAAACTCTTCCAAGAACTAACAAAAAGAAAAAAATACAATTTGTAAGTAAATGTTATTGGAAGTAATATGACCTCAAGTTAGAATAGACTTCAAACTCTAAATACCACCATTTTTCTATTGTAGTTACCAGTTCTAACATAGATGAGTCTATATAAGAAAAAAGATACTTGCACAGTAAACTTTAATTTGAATATCATCATTTATCTATTGTAGTTACCAGTTCTAACATGGATGATGATATACCTCAAGAAAAAATATACTTGTACAGTTCCATGAATACTCGTTGGAAGTAATAAAGAAAAATTAATATGGAATATAAAACGACCAGCACTGTATAACCACAAAGAAATAGATATTGAAGGGATAGTGACTTGGAGAAGAATTTAAAATTCTTTTATATAAAAATAAAAATAAAGTGACACTTACTTTAAAAATGAGAAGACAGAAGAGGAAACTGCAAATAATCCTCTTGTTGTTAATCTACATATATTCTTCTGCTTCTTGTTCTCCATTAGAAAGCTTTTGATAGAATTCGAGTTGTTTGGTAAAGAAAAAAACCACTAAAAATTTATTTTTGAAGAGAAAGTCATATTTCTTTGATGCATTTAATTTATTTTACTTTACTATATATAAATTTTTAGACACCTTATTTTGCGTTTTTATAGAATACTTTAAAGAATGTGAAAAGTTGTGCAAGAAAATTATTATTACTTCAGCAGAAGATGAAAGATACAAACAATCAGTAATACGTAAGAAAATTTATAATGCTGTAAAGAACGTAAGAAAGTACAGAAAGACTATTAACATGGAAGATGAAAGAAACAAAACATAAATGTGTAATTAAATTTACGTACATAGTAACATTATAGGAGTAACATTTGACTGAAGGGCAAAATGGACATTCAGCTTTTAATGGGTATTTTGGTCCTTTAACTTTCCCTTTAGGTCTTCACACTTATAATATAGTATGATATGATATATAACTTCAACAGCTCAATAACATATATATGTACCCAGCAACAGTTCGAGGTCTAAATAGGAAATACAGGTACCACCAACAGTGCACATAGAGAAGATGTGTGCAAATCTCTTAACATTTCAACATGTAAAGAAGATATGCTTCTGATATCAAATAACACATTAACGATTGCATATAGATAAGATATGCCCAAATACTACTCCAGTTCAATAACTCAGCATATAGAGAAGGTATGCGTCCAATATTATTATATCATCAAAGCTTGCATATAGAGAAGATATGCGTAAAGTACCAAATAATCCTTCAACGGCCGCATGTAGAGAAGATATGCATGAAATATCTATTATTCCTTCAACAAGTGTATATAAAGAAGATATGCATGATCAAACAAGTCAAGTCACACAGATTCACATATAGAGAAGATATGAATCGTGTCCCATCTTATCAAGTAAGGAAGAGAAGATATGCGTAAAGAGCATGTATACATTTCAGAGCTAGCAAATAGAGATGATATGAAGAAAATCATGTATACGCCTAAGGAGTTTGAAAATAGAGAAGAGATGCAAAGTACAACCAAGAATCACTTTTCCATAACCACGATAGCCAGAAACCCATCGGTTTATCACAACCTACGTGTACACTATTAAGAGAGAAATATGAGAGAGTGATCTTAAGGGGATGGATTCTTATCCAAACGCTACACTTACAACTCACGTGTCAATATTAATAACCACACAGACAACTTACGTGCCAAACAACTTATCCCGCACGGACCACTCATGTGCTGCCAATCTAGTCCATCACACATAAAGCATAAATAAGAATACATGTATACGAATAACGAATACCAATTCACATACTCATGGGCTAAAGAAGATAATATACTAAGATGTATGTATGTGTGAGTGTACAAATATAGCTCAAATAAGGCTGATACGCCATACAATAGCAAATGTAATGCTCAACAGGAAACCAACACCTACACACAATCTCTAGCGTGATTCACGGAGTTCATGCAGTCATACAAAATATATAAAGGATGATAGCAAGAATCACAATATCCAAATCAAGGCATATCACACCCTAAAGACAAGTCCGATCACAAATCATACATAGCACCAGGATATACGCTCACCATATATATTTCTTCTCACACATTTCAATTAGTCAAACAATGTCATATCCTAAGCGTTATTCTGTCAACAAGTTTAGGCAAGATACTTACCTTATCCGGGCTAGTCCGAAGCTCCAAAATCATATTTCCTTGAGAAATAACCTCCAACCGGCTCAAGTGTAGGTAAACATCAACCAAGAAAGTCCACTATTGCCATAGGAAACGACCCCAATCCATAAAGCCTCGATCTTTGATGAATTTCCAAAAAGTCAACTCAGGCTCGCCTGCTTGAATTCCGGAGCCAATACCAAAATCCGATGATCCATAACCCGTCGAGTCCAAATATTTAATTAGATTTCAAAACCGAGTTCAAATCGGTACTCAAATCCTCAAAATACACTTTCTTAAAGCGTAGGCAAAAATTTCCAATTTTTCCCTTCAAATTTCATGAATAAATTGCGTAATTCCATGGGAAATCAACATATGTAATCACATCCAAGTAGAAATTACTTACCCAAAAAGTAGTAGTGAATATCACCTCCAAAATTACATCTTACCGAGCTCCAAAATCCAAAATAATGAGAAATGAGCCAACCCTCGAAATATAATAAGCTGCCAGGGCCCTTCGCATTTACGACCATAAAACTCGCTTCTGCGAGATCTCTTCTGCGCCACAAAGTTCGCATTTGCGAACACTTCCCACCTGACCCTCGCACCTGGGCCAAAAAATATGCGAAATGCAGCTCCGTATGTGCGCTCTAAAATCATGTAGGTGCGAGACCCACCTGGCCTAACAATTCTCGCAGATGCGTCTATTCCTTGAAAAAGCCGACCTTGCATTTGTGCTAACTAATTTCAGATGTGGTTATCTTGAGTTGCCTCCCACATCTCTTTTGCGATACAAAAGTCACAAATACGGCACCGCAGATGTGAACATAAGGCAGTAGGTGGCACCACACAAGAACCAGACATGCAATCATCTCCCAAAAAGTTGTGGAACCATCCCGAAACACACCCGAGCCCCTTGGGATTCAGTCCAATCATGCCAACAAGTCCAAATACATCGTCCAAAATTTTTCAAAGGCTCAAAATACCACAATTAAAATCAAGACAGAGAATCGAAGATCAAGGTCCTCTTAACTTACAAACCTTCAAACTTCGCCGAACGCGTCCTAATCATACTTAACCATTCCAGGATCACAACCAAACTTTACACACAAGTTCTAAGCGAACAAATGCAAGGTCTCAAAACAACAATAGGAGTTCAATAATATTGAAGTCAACTCCCGGTTAAACCTATAAAGTTTCCAATTCTTCAAATTACCAACTTTTGACAAATAGAGACAAAACCTTCTACGAACATCCAAATTTAAATTCGATTGTATTTCCAAGTCCAAAATTACCATACTGACCTATTGAAACTATCAAATCTCGATTCTGAGGTTGTTTACTCATAAGTCAAATCTTGGTCAACTCTTCCAACTTAAAGCTTCGAAAGTGAGGATCAGTCTATAAAATTCAACCCCCAACCACTCAAAAATCAAAACCAAACCTGTATGTAAGTCATAATGCATCATAAGAAGCCACTTAAAGTCTCAAATAATGAAATGCTAAAACTCAAAATGACCGGTAGGGTTGTTATAATTCATCCTCTAATGGGTTTAGAATCATACGTGGAATGCCAAAAAGATAAGGATATATCTTCTCCATATATTATGCTCGATCTTCCAAGTCGCCTCTTCGAGTGGTTTACCTTTCCACTGAACCTCCACCAATGCAATATCATTCAATCTCAACCCCCGAACCTGCCTATCCAAGATGGCTATTGGCTCTTCCTCATGTGCCAGATTCTCATCCAACTATACTAAACTGAAATCCAACACATGCGACTTGTCCTCATAATACTTTCAAAGCATGGAAACATTAAATATAGACGAACTCCTGACAAGCTAGGTGGCAAAGCAAGCATGTATGCCACCTCACCAACTCTCTTTAAAACCTCAAATAGGCCAACAACCTTGTTACACCCCATACTTTCATGTTATAATATGTCTTAAGTGGCTCATTATGAGCCAAAGAGTCTAAGGACTTTTATGAAGATAATGATCGGTTAAAACAAGTATTAAGGATGTATCATGAGGTTGGAGGCTAAACGAACTAAAGATGTTATAACTCATACTTTTGGGGTAAAAATAGGAGCACTTAGTATCCTAAGGAGGTCATTTTTAAGGTATTTGAATTATATATAATCGTATGATAAGACTTGAAGTCAAGTAAGTTGTAAAACAAAAGTTGGCAAAGGTCATCACAAGTTACGTTCATAAATGCGCTGAAAATTAGGTCAAATATAGAAGAGCTTTTCTCACAATAAAATAAGATTTACGGGGTGATCTACCCACCAAATTGAAGATCTACAAGTCTACTTTCCAAAATATTAAACCGTTCGTCCATACGCTGTTGGAGCAGAGAGATATTTGCATTTTTGCGAGATTGCACAAGCAACTTCCTATGGAACCCACTTAGGCGGTGGTCGACCTACTTCACTTTAAAAATGATTTGGACAATTATTTTGCTCATGTTTTGACCTAAAATCGTCGCCAAACTCCTCATAACCCTCCTAAAGAGATTACCAAGGTTCAAGGGTGATTGCGAAGTGATTACACCATATTTTAACATCAAAAGTTAGTTCTAGTAAAAAACAACACCTCTTTGAGGTTGTGTTGTCATTGAGGATTGTTGTCAGCTATGTTTGGCAGAAATTTCAAGTGGTTGCCACTGTTTTAGGTATTTATAATACTCTACTACCCGTTATTGAAGTTGTGTATATATTGATTTCATTATTTGAGCTAGATACTACAGGAGGAGACTTAAAATAGTTTGAGATGTTATTGTTCTTAATGGACTGTTTTAGAAAGGTTGCTTCCATGAACTTTAAATGAATGGAAACCTTGGAAAATGACTTGTTTATGATGTTTTTATTATGAATATATTGTCTACATGAGGAACTTGTTGTTGGTATTGTGAGTATGAAGAGAAAGGACAACATAACAATGGAGAGTTGTACTTGTTGTTGGATTGTTGGGCTATTTGAGTGTATTGGAAGTCCTCGGATTGTACTTAGTATCATTTTGGACATGTTGATAAGTTAACTAATGAACGATAACGGGGTTGAAGGGAACTTAAGGGATTCAATCCGAGCTTACCGCTCATCATGGTATGTTGGTGATTTGTTGTGAAATATTTTGTACCCTATTGTTGAAGTTGTTCTTATTGTATTTTGTCTAGTTGTTGTGATTGATGTGTGGAGTTTGAGGAAGTAAAAGCCATAGGGGAGATGCTGCCCAAATTTATATAGAGAAGTTACTAACTTAGAAGATTCAAATTAAGTTCCATGTTAGCATTAATAATAGACCTTGTTGTATATTTTAGATTGAGTTGTGTTGTGGACTACTTTGAAAGTATTCAAGAAACAAGGAGATTGACGTATGTTAAGGAAAAGCCTTTCCTTCCTTTCGGCATGATCTCATAACTAAATGCGTTTGATAACGAGACATAACGAGAAGTTCGTATTTCTGAATTCATGTACATTATCCTAGTCTCATAGGTTATAATATTCTCCCTTATCAGGACTTTATATTCAGTTAAGTATAGTCTTCTTTCAGTCAAGAGAGCGGAGGTTCTGTATTTATATAGTATTATAGTATTTTCACCACCACCGAGCTATAAAAAGTGGGCAGGCCCCTATTGGGCAATCTCTGATCAGATGGTAAGTTCTATACCGAGCCAATTATGGCCGAGGGCCTATGAGCGAGACCAGAATGGCCGAGTTACCGAGCCTAATATGGCTGAGCACTTATGAGCGAGCCTACTAAAACCGAGCAATTACACATACTGAGCCTTATAGGGTCGGACAATTATTTTACTTACTATATTGAGAGAGTTGGTTTGGTATCAGCAGGTAAGCATATCTTTAGATCATCTTTGACTCCACTTACTTTCAGTTATTATATAATCAGTCCGGTTTCAGCTTTCAGTTATTCTATTGCCTTACATACTCGGTACATTATTTCATACTAACATCCCTATTATCGGGGACACTGTATTTCACATCTGCTGGTTCAAATAGATAGATGGGAGACGTCCTTAGTAGGTGTTGTCCGAGTTCAGCTTGATCGGTAAGATCCACATCATTCGGAGTTGCCGGGTTCTAGGGTTTTAAGTACATATTGTGTGTGTGTGTGTGTGTGTATATATATATATATATATATATATATATATATATATATATATGGGTAGGTCAAGGCCCTATTCCGACCACAGTACAGTCATCAGTGAGGCTTGTAGATATATTCTGTCAGTCACTGTAGTATGTTGGCCTCATAGGCCTTGTATGTATACTTTTTTGGTTTGTCAGCTGTAGTAGTTATGATGGCCTTGCCGACCAAGCTTTATACTGATGTTCAGTTGGAGATAGTCTCTGTTCAATTTTATATTTTGTTTCATAAATTATCCTGCAATGTGGTCCTAAGGCCAAAGCATTACATTGTATGTTTAGAATCCCCTAGTCTCATGTTGGAACGCTTGGTCAAGTGAGGCACCGGGTTTCGGTCTCGCCTCCCCAGGTTTGGGGTGTGACAAACTTGGTATCAGAATAGGTCTGTCCTAGGGAGTCTAGAAGCCGTGTCTAGTAGAGTCTTGTTTATAGATGTGTTGTACAACACATTATAAAAGCAGGGAAATATAAGCATTTAGGAGCTGATTACCCTTCTTTCAAATCTAAATCGTACTGTAGAACTGAGTTACATGAAATTTGAATTAAAATTATGTATTGGTGTTTGCATAAAGAGATTCTGGTGACTAGGAAGACTACGGCTAGTCGGAGGAGAGATGCAACAGTGGGTGAGGGGACCAGCAGGGTACCCCTAGTAGATGGGGCCTAGTCTGAGGCCTAGGACGAGACCCCTTCTCATCCATTACCGGATCTTCCATCACCTGAGGAGATTCCTAGTGATATCGCACCTCCAGTTCCCACTCCACTTCAATATGGCCAGGACTTGAGGAGTGCCATGCCTTGTTGACACAGTGGGTAGCTACCCAATAACTGGCTAGGGAACCCGTTAGTGCAGGATTCTATGAGGGGTCTAGGAGTTCGAGGGTCCGAGAGTTTATTACCTTGATCTCCCCAGAGTTCACGAGGACATATCGGAGGGAGGACTCACATGATTTTATATATTAGCTCCATAGGATCTTTCGGATTATGCATTCTACGGAGAAAGAGGTAGTTGAGCTGGCAGCTTTTTGACTACGAGATATAGCCATCCTTTGTTACAGGGGATGGGTCCAGGGGACGTGATGCACCTTCAGCTATTTGGGAGAATTTTTCAGATGCCTTCCTTGACTATTACATACCACGAGAAATCTGACAGGCTTGAGTCGATCATTTTCTAGCCCTTAAGCAGGGCAATATGAGCATTCTAGAGTATAGTCTCTGTTTCGACTCATTGGCCATATATGCTCCATCCATAGTTGCTACTATGAGGGATAGGATCCAGAGGTGAATAACAGGTTTTGACCCATAGCTGACTGAGGCATGTGCCACAGCTGCATTGTAGGATAGTATGGATATCTCCCAGGTTTAGGCGTTCGCCTAGAATATAGAAGAGGGAAGCATCGGTAGCAAGGTACAAAGACGAGTGAGCGAGGGTTGCGTAAGAAGATGACATTTGCTAGGTATCAGAAGTTATACCAAGGTAGTTATAGGCCCCAATACTTTGACGACCACCCAGGCCTCCACTGCCTCAGTCATAGGGTTACAAGTTTGATCGATATGCTCTGTCAGGACTAGGTGAGAGCTCACGGGCGTCGGGTTCCCAACGACAGTGAGGTTCAGGGAAAACAGGGTCATTTCAACCATGGTGTGACATCTGTGGTAGAGGATACCTAGGTCATTGCCGAGCAGGTTCTAACACTTGTGATATATGTGGGCGCTCAGGGCATATGATGCGAGATTTCCCAAGTAGAGATTCTTGGGGTATGGCACAACCAAAGAGTTCAGTAGCACGATCATCTATGTCTGTGCATCCTTCAAGGCGCAGGTCTCACTCTTCGACTGGTAGAAGTCGAGGCACAGGTAGAGGTTCCAGTTCAAGCGATAATCAGACCCGAAGTCTTCAGTAGACGTTATGACAGGTATATTGACCATTTGCTCTCATGATGTTTATGCCTTGATAGATCCAGGATCTACTTTATCGTATATTACCCTGTTTGTCACGAGAAGTTTGGTATAGCGCTGGAAATACTAAGTGAGCCTTTTGTAGTATCTATACCAACCGGGGAATCAATTATTGCTAGACGGGTTTACTGAGGTTGTACAATGACAGTTTGTAGTCGTCAGACCTCAACCGACCTTATTGAGTTAGAGATGATGGATTTTAACGCTATCATTGGTACGGACTAGTTGTCATCTTGCTATGCCACAGTTGATTGCCGAGCAAAGGCAACCAGATTTCATCTTTTGGGTGAGCCAGTACTTGAATGGGTAGGTAATGCAGCAACACCCAAAGGTAGGTTTATGGTTTATTTCCTATCTGAGGGCGAGGAAAATTATTACACAAGGGTGATTTATCATATTGTACGAGTGAGAGATGCAAATGCTGAGATACCTACACTTCAGTCTATTTTAGTAGTCAAAGAGTACGGATATGTTTCTCGGATGAGCTTCCAGGTATTCCTTCAGAGTGAGAGATTGATTTTTGCATTGATTTTCTTCCGGAACTCAATCGATATCTATTCCTCCGTATAGAATGGCTCATGTCGAATCAAAGGAGTTGAAGAAGTAGTTAAAATATTTTCTAGAGAAATATTTCATTAGACCAGTACCTTACCTTGGGTTGCACCAGTACTATTTGTGCGGAAGAAAGACGGCTCGCTGAGGATGTGTATCGATTATAGGCAGCTGAACAAGGTTATTATTAAGAATAAGTATCCACTTTCGAGGATTGATGAATTATTTGATCAGTTGCAGGGGACTAGATGCTTTCCAAGATATACTTGAGGCCGGGGTACCATCAGGTTAGAGTTTGGAAGAAAGTTATTTCGTAGATAGTCTTTAGAACACAATATGGTCACTTTGAGTTCCTTGTCATGCCCTTTGGTTTAAAAAATTCACTCACCGTATTCATAGACTTGATGAATAGAGTATTCAGCCATTTTTAGATGTGTTCATGATAGTATTTATTGATGATATTATGGTTTGTTCACTTTCAGAGAAGGAGCATGCAGACCACCTGCACGCACTACTCCAAACTCTTCGGGATCAAAAATTATATGTTATGTTTTGTAAATGTGAGTTCTGGTGGAAGTTTGTAGCATTCTTGGGGCATATTGTATCAGATGAAGGTGTAAAGGTAGATACTCAGAATATTGAGGCCGTGAAATCCTGGCCTAGACCTACTACTCCAATAGAGGTCCGCAGCTTTCTAGGCTTAATGGGCTACTACTAGAGGTTCGTAAAGGATTTTTCTTCCCTTTCGGCACCATTGATGAAGCCGACTTAGAAAGCAGCTAAGTTTTAGTGGATAGAGGCTTGCGACCAGAGTTTCCAAAAGCTTAAGAACATGTTGACTTTAGCGCCAGTTCTAACACTTCTAGAGGGTCCGGAGGGTTATTCCATGTATTGTGATTCCTCATGTGTCGGGTTAGGATGTGTCATGATGCAACTTGAGAAGTTAATTGCATACGCTTCAAGGTAGTTGAGGAAGCACAAGAAGGATTATCGGACCCACGACCTCAAGTTAGCTATGGTTGTCCACACATTTAAGATATGGAGGCATTATTTATATACGTTCATGTGGACGTATTTACATATCATAAAAGCCTGCAACATATCTTCAAGCAAAAGGAGTTGAATTTGAGACAGAGGCAATGCCTAGAGTTATTGAAAAATTACGACTTTAACATTCTCTACCACCCAAGAAAAGCTAATATTGTAGCTAATGCCTTAAGTTGCCGATCTATGGGTAACATAGCACATGTAGAGGCCGGGAAAAAAGAATTAGCGAGAGAGCTTCATCAATTGGCTTGTTTGGGGAATCAGTTAAAAGATTCTGATGATTGTGGAGTTGTACTCTAGAACACTGCAAAATCATCTCTCATAGCTGAAGTAAAGGAAAGGTAGTACGAGGACCTAGAGTTTGTCAACTTGAGAGAGCAGGTTCTGCAACAGAAGAAGCCGCTATTAGAGCGCAAGAAAGAAGGGGTTCTCAGTTACAGGGGTCGTCTATGTGTTTTCTGGATGTAGTAGGGCTACGTGACATGATTATGTCAAAGGTACATTATTCGTGGTATTCCATTCATTCTAGGTTGAAGAAGATGTATCATGACATTAAGGATGTGTACTGGTGGAATGATATGAAGAAGAACATTGGTGAGTTTTGTCGCACAATGTCCTAGTTGTCAGCAGGCAAAGGTAGAGAACCAGAAGCCCGACGTGGAAGAACTTGTTTTTGATTTCTCTAGGAGCATGGGAAGCAAGGCCATTGGAAGAAAGCAAAAGCAAGTGAGATGGTTAGAACAAAGAGTGGGGTGCCAGCACAAAGAACTAAGTCTGGGAGAAGTCTGAGTACCCCATGAGCTGCTAATGCTTCGGCCTTTGGCCTACCAGGGAGTTTCTTTTAGCCTCTTGTATTTATAGGTGTGCATTGGGACAATGCATAATTTTAAGTGTGGGGTGAAGAGATTGTTTGGGTGATTTTCTATACTATTTTAGTTGTGTTATTTTATGTGTGTTAAAAAATTAGGTAAGAAATAATCCCCCTTGGTTCTTCTTATGACCACAGGTCTTTTCCAAGGGATGAATCTTTTTATCGGGTAGTAGTTTTTTCAGTAGGTAGAATTTTCAAAAAGTTTTGAACTTTTCCAGACGATGGACCTCCAAGACAGTTTTCTTGAGGGTTTAAAGTCCAAAGAAAATACAAAAAGATTTTTCTTTTTTTCTTTTTGAACTAACAATGGAATGGGGGGAAATTGATTATTTTGCATTTTGACATGTTTTATATCGGGTCTTAGAGGTCGAGCATTTGCACTAAGTACTTTCTTCATGATCTTTGTAATTGTATGCCTTGAAAACATATGTGACTTTCTTTTGACACAGAGGCTCATTTTTTTGACTCTTATGATTAATTCCCATGTGCTTAAATATTATGATGAATGTTCTAGTTGCTTTAACTTGAAGATTGGGTCCGAGTCATCCTGAGTAAGTCATGCGCATTGTGTGAGGTGAGATTTTTGTGTACTCTGTGCCATAGGGGTGGGCATTCGGTACTTCGGTTCGGTATTTAATAATTTCGGTTCGGTATTTCGGTATTCAGTTTATCAATTGTGTATACCAAATACCATACCAAAATATTTCGGTACGGTTCGGTTTTTCTTATTTTGGTTCGGTACGGTTGCAGTACGGTTTCGGTTTAATAATCGCTAAATAATCAATGCTAACGCCTAACAGTGCAGTGCTAACGCCTAACAGTGCAGTGCACATTCACAAAGTTTCACTTGTAAAGTAATAAACGTTGAACAGTGGGGCAGTGCACATTCACAAATTAACAATTACAAAGTACATTCACTGTTAAAGTAATAAACTAATAACAGTGGGGCAGTGCACATTCAGTCTTTGAAGCTTTAATAACGCCTAACAAATTAACAATTTCAAACAGTCTTTCAAGCTCTAATAACGCCTAACAAATTAACAATTACAAAGTACAAACACTGTTCAACGTTTGAAATTGAAACAATACATATTTCTAATTAAAACAACGTTTGGTAAAGAACTTAACAGATGCAACAGCAACACTGTTGCAGCAACAGTCAACAGTCAGCAAAAACACCAGTGCACTGTACAGTGAACAAAAACGCCAGTGCACTGTACACAACTCCAAAGTTTGCCAAATTCTGCCCAACTCCAAATTGCATCTGTACACAACTACACATTATAGACTTGACCACAATGCTTGAACCTAAAAAAAAATATAAATCATAAGTTAGAATATAATATTTTGATGATAACAAAACAAAACTACAAAAGTATTAAGTATATCACCAAACAAATATGCAAGTTGCAACTATACATCAAACAATGCTAGTAGTGCTTCCATTATTTTCCATATCTATAGATAATTCGACCAAATATGTCATACAAATGAAAAAGCATGATATATTATTTTGAACTAAAATACACGCAAAATATTAAAGCTTACCAAGCTCGAGTTCCTCAAGATACTTCAAGTCTTCTTCAACACTAATAGGATTGTTCTCTTCTCTAAGCCAATCTTGAACACAAATAAGAGCTTGCACACATTTAGGAGTCAATGAACTCCTAAATGAATCAAGAATACGGCCACCAGTGCTAAATGCGCATTCCGACGCCACACTAGAAATTGGAATGGCCAACACATCACGAGCCAACTCCGAAAGAATAGGAAATCTAGGAGCATGTGTTTTCCACCAACTCAAGATATCAAAGTCTTCACTAAAAGGTTCTTGTTCTTCACTAATGTATTTATCCAACTCCGATTTAGCACCCCCACCCCCATTGTCTTCCTTTTGTTTCTTCAAGCTAAGCTTAGTCCTTATCTTTGATGCACTTATAACACTCCCACTAGATGTATTAGATGTGTTGCTAGATGAAGTAGATCTAGATGGAGATTGAGGACAAGATCCAGTTGAATATTTTTTTAGATACTCTCCAAACAAAGAATTCATATAAGCATACACCTCAGCATTTATTTTCTTTCCTTTTTCCTCCCCAAAAAGTTCTTCAAGTGCTCCCTCAACATATTCAAATTTGTTACGTGGATCCAACACAGAAGCAATAAAAATCATTTTATTCATCTTTTCAGGCTCACCCCAATACTTCTTGAACTTTTCTTGCATTCGCTCAGCCATTTTTCTCAAATGCTCATCCTCACTAGCTAAACACATTTTCAAATGACAATAAAGTTCAGATACATCCTCAAAATGAGAATTACAAGTGACATAACGTGAACCTGAAACTTTTTTAGTTAGCTCGTGAAATCTTGCAAGAAACTCTATCACATTCCTCACATTCACCCAATCATCAGAATCAAGAGGACCTGCACTACTACCATCTTCACAAACATGAGAACATTGATAAGCAGAAAATCCATCATCAAAAAGATGAAACTTGTCAAAGGCCATTTCAAAGTTTTGTGCCGTGTCCAACATCAAATAGGTGGAATTCCACCTAGTAGGAACATCCAAACACAATATTTTGGTACATTCTACCTTTACATGTGCACAACACTGTTTAAACTTTAAGGTCCTTGCAGGCGAAGATCTCACATACCTCACAACATTTCTAACACGTGTCACAGAAGCATCAAGTTCTTTCAAACCATCTTGCACAATTAGATTTAGTATATGAGCCATGCATCTCACATGAAGATGCTTACCACTCATCATATTAGTTTTCCACATATCTAACTGTTTAGACAATTCTTTAACTGTGACGTCATTTGAAGAAGCATTGTCCACGGTAATAGTGAAAACCTTGTCTAATTTCCATTCAAGCAAACAATCCCTAATAACTTTAGCCATCTCTTCTCCCTTATGACTAGTGATAGGGCACAAATTTAGTAATCTTTTATGCAACTTCCAATCCCTATCAATGAAGTGGGCTGTCAAACACATATAATTTATTCTTTGTAGTGAAGTCCATGTGTCTGTTGTGAGGCAAATTTTTGGTTGTGCTTCTCTAAAAGACTTTCTTAGATTTTGCTTCATTTCACTGTAAACTTCATAACAATCCCTTGTTATTGTTCTACGAGAAGGAAGACGAAATAATGGTTGAGTTTTTCTCATAAACTTCATAAAGCCTTCATTTTCTACAAAGCTAAATGGTAGTTCATAAATAACTATCATCTCAATTAAGGCCCTCCTAACAACTTCTTGTTCAAATTTCCAAATTGATCCTTCGTCATTTTGGCAAGATTGAAAATTTATCTTTGTTTGACTATTATCTTTATCAATGTTAAGTGGGTATTCTTTGCATCTAAGCAAATGATTCTTCAATCCTGTTGTTCCATTCCTAGATGAATTAGCCGGATAGGCTTGTTTACAATATCGACATCGTGCTTTCCCAACCCCATTAACCTCAAATTTATCAAAATGGTTCCAAACGTCAGACCTAGGTTGCATGGCTTTCCTTTTTTTGGAATCTTGGGTATCAATGGTGTTGGTGTTACTATCTACCGTGATAGGTAAACTTTCACTTGAACCAGCATCACTTACTCTACTTGTATCTGCCATCTATACAAAATTAAACAAATATAAACACAAATTAACAATCATGGGGTACAATCATAGGCATTTAGCTATTTACAAAGTTGATCAAGGTTACAAATATAATCAAAGGGAGCAGAAAAGTGGGAGCAGAAACACCTTAATTGAATATCGTGTTTAAATACTGATTTTTAGTTCAAATACTATCTCATAATCCTAATTTGGTATCATGCCCCATTCACAGTGTTTCATATGCCAACTTAACAAGAAAGCCAAACAGATTTTAGCATGCTAGTTACCTAAGCAGACATAAGGATGAATGAAAAGAAACTGTTATAAAGTAATTTGTAAACACCTAACATAACTTATGTTTCTAGATCTAATAACCTGACAAGGAAATAATGAAGCTAGAACTAATACATTTCACAGTTTCAATACATAAACCAATCGTGGAGAAGAACATATTCATGACATGAAATAGCTCAAATCATCTCATCCTCATTCGTTATCGTGTCAAGAATTACTGTATTGAACTATTGATTGAGGGAGTTATCTGGATAGCAGAAAAATGAACAAATACAGATTACAGAACAGCACATTGCAAATTAGAACAGAACAGATACAGAACAGAACAAATCCAAAAATGGATTTTGGGGCGATTTCCGACTTCGCACTTCGCAAAGTCTTGAAGTGGACAGCAGAACAGCACAGGCAGCAAAACAGCAAAAACAACAACTATAGTAGATTTCGAACCCAAGAAAATGACCAGAAACACCCAATAGTACAACACTTCAAACTAGAAATCTTCATCAAATTCATTTCCATCGCTAGAAAATAGAAATCGCTAGAAAGTAGAAACATACCTTTGAAAATTGAAGACTGGGGAGTGAGGAGTCGGAGCTGCGAAGTGCGAAGTTAGAAATCCCCCCAAAATCCAAATCGCCGACGCCAAATCGTAGCAGCGCTGCAGCAGTCTGCTGAGCTTGAGCAGATGAAACTTGTCAATTGAAATTATCGTCTTTACTCATGCCCTAACTCTAACTATTAACCAGCTAACAAAAGATGGGTGGGCTTGGGCAGTTGGGCTGGGCTGGAAATAAAATAAAGAAGGGTGGGTGGGCTTGGGCGTTGGGCTGGGGATGGGCAGTGGCCTTTTAAAAATCGGTATTTCGGTTATACCGAAATACCGAAATTTCAAATTTCTAAAACCTAGTCCCGAACCGAAATACCGAAAATTTAGTACCGAATTAGACCGAAATACCGAAAAAAACCGAAACCAAAATACCGAAATAATTCGGTCCGGTTCGGAATTCGGTTTTTCGGATTTTATGCCCACCCCTACTGTGCCATATTTGCTAGTCTAGAATTTGCCCCGTGTGTGAGTCGAAGCGAAATGGTTAAGTCTTGTATGTTTGAGAAGTGATATAGGCTTTCTTTGTTTGATCATTTAGCCTACTTGCCTACCAATGCTAATGTTATCAGTAGTCAACCCTTTGAGCCTCTAGACCTTTTCTTTGGCATCCACATTACAAGCCGAATCCCTTTTGTTCTTAATCACATCTTGTTGAACCTTTACCTCCGAAAGCACTTAAGTAGCTAGAAGAGTAAAGAAAGAGATAGGGTAGATTTTGAGTGGAACCATAGAAAAGCCGACGAGGTGCACGTTTGTATAAACAACAAAAAGGTACTAGCCGGAAACACCAAATTAAGGAGAGTAAAAGAAAATGAAAAAAAGAAAAAAAAAAAAGAAAAAGAAAATGATGAATAACACCTCTTAAATCTTTGTCTGGGCTAGTGAGTATCTATATGTTTATGTGCATAATGAAGAAGAGCCTAAATGTGTATGGTTTCATGGAAGACATCGAATTGGTCATGACAAGAAGGTGCTTAGAAGTGAAGTGTAGTGTATTAAAGTGCTTACCAGGGTTAGTCACTACTTTCTGAAATATATCCTACCCGTCCTTTAACCTACATTACACCCTATAAAGTCCTACTTGATCCTAGACTTTACGAGCTTAAATTAGTATAGACTTACACTACGGGCAAGTCTATGGTATGAACTTGGGTTGCATAAGAGTTTCTTTATGAGTGTGAGCGAATTCTTCCAATTTGAGAGTCCTTAAAATATACTTGAACTTGTATTGAGTGTGTGGACTACTTTCTATGTTGTTTGTTGGTGAAGGCACATGATTTGCAAAGTATTGGTAGAGACCTTGATTTTTGAGTTGGCACAAGGCATAAGTCATAGTGTGGAATGCATTAGAGTCATGTTTTTAGGTGAGGATCTTAGGAAGAGTCAGACGAATATAGGCATGAGTTTAAAACATGAGGAAAGGTATGAAGAGTGCATATGCTGGGTTATAAGCGTTGATAAAAACCATTGTCATTGGTGTGATGCTTGAGTATGTTTTGAAATGGGTTTCTTGCCTATGCGCTTAATTTTAAATTGCTCGAGGACGAGCAAGAGTTTAAGTGTGGGGTGGTGATAAATGATGAAAAGTGCATGTTTTGAGTGTGTAATTTCTTGTGTGAGTTGCTGGAGTTCACATCGCTTTTGAAGTGAAAATATGCTCATTACGTGTTTCTTATGTGTAGGAACAAACTTATGCGAAAAGGGATCAAATAGGAGAAAAATTGTGAAAAAAGAGCTGAAGAGAAAAGCCCCGGACAACGAAGTGAGGTTCACTTCGCCAAACAGGGACCGGAGTAGGAGAAACCAAAAAACTGTCGGACAGCAAAGCGAGGTTCATTTCGCCAGACCGGGATCAGAGCAGAAGAAACCAGATTGTCCAATCCGAAATAGAAGAAGGATAATTCGCCCCAGATGAACCCTAGTCGTTATAAATACATCCTAAAATGTGCTTCTGAGGGAGAGACACTACTTTGGAAGGGAGAGAAGACTTCGAGGAGGCAAGAACACTCTTGGATCAAGGAGAAGGATTCAACTTCACGATTTTTCCTCTTTTTTCCTATTTTACCATTGTTATGAATTCTAGTGTTGTATTTTTATATACTAGCATGAATAGCTAATTTCTTATCTAGGGTTTTGATGCATAAATTCTTATTACGTTTTTATATAGTTGAACCTTTGAATTTCTCTACTTGTTTAACTACGTGCTTATTTCACTTGATTGAAGAGCTCTCAATTGGCTGTGCCTATTTAGTGTGTATTGCTTGGAAAATGGTATATATTTAAGTAGTTGTTGAACAACATCACTACTAACGTATATGAGGAATCAATATGGAGGGTTAAAGGTGGGATTAGCAATAACGAAACCTTGGTGCGATCGTAGTGAGCAGTGAACTAGTGCCAGCTAGCGTAGTTCGGAAGAACGCGTCTAGTAAATTATGGTAGTTACTCGGAAGAGAATTACGACACCCGAAGTACTCACAATCGGTAGGGAATACTTAGGCAAAATTATATGAGGCATAGCGGGAAGGATTTCGACAATTGGGAAAAATCATAACTCTGGGCCCCCTTTATCTTGTCTCCAACTTTATCCGCGTTAGTTTATAATTTTAATGATTTTTAGTATTTGTTAGCTAATTAGCTATAAATAATCATTATAATCTTTATAATTAGGAAATTATTTGGACTTGTGTTTTTAGCGATATTGAACAACTATAGCTAAGCCTTAGTTCTTTGTGGGATTCGACTACGGACTTGTAAACCGGATTATATTTGCAATGACTGCTAGATCTCTTATGAGACATAGTTGGGCGTGGTTAGTCGGGGCCCTGTTTCGACCACAGTATAGCCATCAGTAGAGGCTTTAGACATATCCTGTCAGTAAATGTAGTATGTTAGCCTCATAGGCCTTGTATGTATATTTTTTTTTTAGTTTGTTAGCTGTAGTAGTTATGACGACCTTGCTGGCCCAGCTTTATTCTAATGTTCAGTTAGAACTAATCTCCCTTTAGTTTTATATTTTGTTTTATAAATTATCCTGCAATGTCGACCTACGACAAAGTATCACATTCTATGTTCAGAGTCCCTCAGTCTCAGGTTGGTACGCTCGGTCAAGTGAGGCACCGGGTACCGGTCTCGCCTCCACAGATTTGCGACATGGCAAACCTAGGGCTTAACTTTCCCTTCATCCCGAATCTCATCATGCCTTTCACAGGTTAAACTCTTGGAAAAACCTTCTCATCCTCCATGAATGTCACAACACGAACCTTCCTATGCGCATAACACTTTTGCCTGGACTGCACCGTACGAAGTCGCTCCTGAATCAACTTCTCCTTCTCTAAAGCATCACGAACCAAATCTGTTCCCAACAACCTAGCCTCAATGGAATCAAACTAACCAATCGGAGAACAACACCTACTCCCATATAATGCCTCATATAGAGAAAACTAAATGTTTGACTGGTAATTGTTGTTGTAAGCGAATTCCACCAATGGTAGAAATTGATCTCGTTGGCCTCCAAAATCAATAACATAGGCTCTCAACATATCCTTAAAGATATGAATAGTCTACTTGGATTGCCCATCCATTTATTGGTGAAATGTAGTGCTAAGCTCCACTTGCGTACCCAATTCTCACTGAACAACTCTCTAAAATGTGATATGTACTTAATACCACGATGTGAAATAATATAAACAAGCACACCATGCAAGAGAACAATATCTCTGATGTAGATATGAGTCAACTTCTCTGAAGTGGAAGAAGTCATCACCGGAATGAAATGTATAGACTTGGTCAAACTATCCATCTCCATAATGACCGAAATATCATCAAACTTTCTCAAGGTCCATGGCAATCCTACCACAAAGTCCACAGTAATGGCGCTCCCACTTTTACTATGGTATATCTATCTTTTTGAAGCGAACCACCTGGTCTCCGATGCTCATATTTTACCTCCTGTCAATTTAAACACGACGAGACATAACCAACAATGTCCTTCTTCATCCTCCGCCACCAATTGTGCTACTTCAGGTCACAATTCATCTTTGTAGCACCCAAATGAATAGAATACTTCGAACTATGAGCCTCTTCAAGAATCAGCTCCCTCAAACCATCATCATTAGGCATACAAATCTGACCCTGAAGTCCCAGTACACAATCACCCCCAATAACCACCTCCTTAGCCCCACCTCGCAACACCGCGTACCTAAGGACAAAAAAATGGGGTTCACTATATTGACGAGCGTTAATGCGCTCAAGCAAGGATTAATGCACACAACACAAGAAAGAACTTTGTTAGGATCAGAAATATCCAATTTCACAAATATGTTAGCCAAGACATGAACATCCATAGCTAAAGGACATTCAATTTCTGGAATTAATGCCAAACTACCCATACTCTCCACCTTTCTACTCAAGGCATCCGCTACCACATTTGCCTTACCTTGATGATACAAGATAGTGATTTCAGAATCCTTAAGCAACTCAAGCCACCTCCGTTCCTTTAAATTAAAATCCTTTTGTTTGAGCAAGTGTTAAAGACTTCTACGGTCAGTATAAACCTCACATGACACACCATACAAGTAATGCCTCCAAATCTTAAGAGCATGCACAATAGCCACCAACTCCAAATTATGAATTGGATAACTCTTCTCATGGGGCTTTAACTGTGTGACACATAAGCAATCACCTCACCATCCTGCATCAACACCTCACCAAGACCAATGCCTTTCTATAGTAAAATCACTCATCCGACCATCTAAACGGAATGCATTTCTAAATCAACTTAGTCAATGGGGCTTGCAATAGAAGAGAATCCCTCAACAAAGTGATGATGGTATCCAGCCAAACTCAAGAAACTCCTAATCTCTAGAGCTGTAGAAGGTTTAGGACAACTTTGGACTGTCTCAATCTTCTTCGGATCAACATTGATACCATCACTGGATACCACGCGGACCAAGAACTCCACCGAATCCATCCAAAACTCACACTTGCAATACATAGCATACTATTTCTTCTCCCTCAAAATTTGAAACACAATCCTCAAATGCTGCTCATGCTCCTACCTACTACGGGGATATACCAAGATATCATCAATGAATACAATGACAAAAGAATTCAAATATGGCTGGAATATAATGTTAATCAAATGCATGAAAGTTGTTGTAACATTAGTCAACCATAAGAAATTACCAAGAACTCATAATATCTATAGGAAATCCTGAAAGCCATCTTAGGGATCTCTGAAGCCCTAATCTTCAACTAGTGATAGCCTGATCTCAAATCAACATTTGAAAATGCTCTAGAACTTTGAATCTGATCAAACAATTTATCAATACGAGTCAATGGAAACATGTTCCTGATAGCGACCTTGTTCAACTGCCTATAATCAATGCACATCCTCATGGAACCATCCTTCTTTTTTACAAACAACACTGGCGCACCCCAATGATAAACACTTGGTCTAATGAACCCTTATCCAACAACTCATGCAAGAACTCCTTCAATTATTACAACTCTGTTGGGCCAATGCGATAGTGGAATAGATATGGGCTGAGTGCCTGACCCCAAATCAATACCAAAATCAATATTCCTATCGGGTTGTCGGCCTGGTAGGTCTGTAGGGAATACATCCGAAAATTTCCTCACCACAGGGACTAAATCAACAGTGGGAGTCTCAGTACTAGTATCTCTACCAAAATCTAGATGCGCCAAGCGCCCCTTCTCAACCATTCATTGAGACTTCAGAAATGAAATCACCCTACTAGGGGTATGACCAAGAGAATCCCTCCATTCCAACCTTGGCAATCCCGTCATAGCCAACGTCACTATCTTAGCATGATAATCAAGAATAGCATGGCATGGAGATAGCCAATCCATACCAAAAATTACATCAAAATCTATCAAATTCAGCAACATAAGATCAGCCCTAGTCTCATAACCCCCAATAGTAACACACAAGACTGATATACATGATTCACCATAATAGAATCTCCAAGGGGTGTAGATACATAAACAAGATTATAATGTGAACCACGGGGCATATCCAAATAAGGAGAAAAACACCATGACAATAGGTAGACCCCGAATTAAATAATACAAAGGCATCTCTATGACAAACCAAAACCATACCTGTTATCACAACATTTGAGGCCACCGCCTTGTGTCTATCCGGAAAAGCATAGAAACAAGCCTAACCACCATCGATCTGACCTCCACCTACCTGCTCCCCACCTCTAGGGCGACCTCTAGCTGTATGTCCTTCCTCCCTAGCGGACTATGAAGGGCATGGAGAAATTGGTGTGGGAAGCACTAGCTGAGAACTCTATAGAGGTACGCCCCTAAAAAGCCTGGGGCACGACCTCCTCATGTGGCTAATCTCTCTACACTTATAACAACCTCTAGTTGACTGAGGCTGCTAAATCTGAACCTGCCCTTATTGGACTACATACCTACTAGAAGAACCTTGATACCATCACTGGACACCACATGGCTTAAGAACTCCACCGAATCCATCCAAAACTCACACTTGGAATATTTATCATATAACTTCTTTTCCCTCAAAATTGTAAACACAATCCTCAAATGCAGCTCATGCTCCTCCCTACTACGGGGATATACCAATATATCATTAATGAATACAATGTAAAAGAACCCAAATATGGATGGGATACATTTTTAATCAAATGCATGAAAGCTGTTGTAGCATTAGTCAAAACCATAACACATCACCAAAAAGTCATATTGTCCATAAGGAATCCTGAAAGTCATCTTAGGAATCTCTTAAGCCCTAATCTTCAACTGGTGATATCCCGATCTCAAATTAACATTTGAAAATGCTCTGGCACCTTGAATCTGATCAAACAATTCATCAATACGAGGCTATGGATACATGTTCATAATAGTGACTTTGTTCAACTGCCTATAATCATTGCACATCCTCATGGAACCATCCTTCTTCACAAACAATACTGGAGCACCCCAAGGATAAACACTTGGTCTAATGAACCCTTATCGAACAATTCCTGCAACAACTCCTTCAATTATTTCAACTCTGTTGGGCCAATACGAAATAGTGGAATAGATATGGGATGAGCGCCTAACACCAAATCAATACTAAAATCAATATTCCTACCATGCGGTGTGCCTGGTAGGTCTGCAGGGAATACATCCGAAAACTCCCTCACCACAGGGACTAAATCAGCAGTTGGAGTCTTAGTACTAGTATCTCTACCAAACGCCAAATATGCCAAGCGCCCTTCTCAACCATTCATTGAGACTTCAGAAATAAAATCGCCCTACTAGGGGTATGACCAAGAGAATCCCTCCATTCCAACCTAATCCCGTCATAGCCAACGTCACTATCTTAGAATGACAATGAAGAATAGCATGGCATGGAGATAGCCAATCCATACCTAAAATTACATCAAAATCTACCAAATTCAGCAACATAAGATCAACCATAGTTCATAACTCCCAATAGTAACACATAAGACCGATATACATCATTCACCATAATAGATCTCAAAGGGGTGTAGATACATAAACAAGATTATAAATAGAACCACGAGGCATATCCAAATAAGGAGAAAATTACTGTGGCAATAGGTAGCCCCGAATTAAATAATACAGAAGCATCTCTATGACAAACCAAAACCATACCTGTTATCACAACATTTGAGGCCACTACCTTGGGTCTATTCGAAAAAGCATAGCAATGATCCTAACCACCATTGACTTGACCTCCACCTACCTGGTCCCCACCTCTAGGGCGTCCTCTAGATGTATGTCCTTCCTCCCGAGCGCACTAGGAAGGGGATGGAAAAACTGATGCGGGAAGCATTAGTTGAGAACTTAGTAGAGCTACGCCCCTAACAAGCCTGGGGCACTGCCTCCTCATGTGGACAATCTCTCTACACTCATAACAACCTCTAGCTGACAGAGGCTGCTTAATCTAAACCTGCCCTTGTTGGACTAAATACCTACTAGAAGAACCTTGATACAATCACTGGACACCATGTGGCCCAAGAACTCCACTGAATCCATCCAAAACTCACACTTGGAAGACTTAGCATATAACTTCTTCTCCCTCAAAATTTGAAACGCAATCCTCAAATGCTGCTTATGCTCCTTCCTACTCCGGGGATATACCAATATATCATCAATGAATACAATGATAAAAAAATCCAAGTATGGCTGGAATATATTGTTAATCAAATGCATGAAAGCTGTTGTAGCATTAGTCAAATCATAAGATATCACCAAAAACTCATATTGTCCATAAGGAATCCTGAAAGTCGTCTAGGGATCTCTAAAGCCCTAATCTTGAACTGGTGATAGCCCGATCTCAAATCAACATTTCAAAATGCTTTGACACCTTGAGTCTGATCAAATAATTCATCAATATGAGGAAAGGGATACATATTCCTAATAGTGACCTTGTTCAATTGCCTATAATCAATGCACATCCTCATGGAAACATCCTTCTTCTTAACAAATAATACTGGCGCACCCCAAGGATAAACACTTGGTCTAATGAATCCTTATCGAACAACTCCTGCAACAACTCCTTCAATTATTTCAACTCTGTTGGGCCAATACGAAATAGTGGAATAGATATGGGATGAGCGCCCGACACCAAATCAATACTAAAATCAATATTCCTACCATGCGGTGTGCCTGGTAGGTCTGCAGGGAATACATCCGAAAACTCCCTCACCACAGGGACTAAATCAATAGTGGCAGTCAAAGTACTAGTATCTATACCAAAAGCTAGATACGCCAAGCGCCCCTTCTCAACTGTTCCCTGAGCCTTTAGAAATGAAATCACCCTACTAGGGGCATGACCAAGAGAATCCCTCCATTCCAACCTTGGAAATCCCGTCATAGCCAACGTCACTATCTTAACATGACAATCAAGAATAGCATGGCATGGAGATAGACAATCCATACCAAAAATTACATCAAAATCTACCAAATTCAGCAACATAAGATCAACCCTAGTCTCATAACCCCCAATAGTGACACACAAGTTTGATATACATGATTCTTCGTAGTAGAATCTCCAAGGGGTGTAGATACATAAACATGAGCATAAAGAGAACCATGAGGCATATTCAAATAAGGAGAAAAATCCCATAACAATAGGGATACCCCGAATTAAATAATACAGAAGCATCTCTATGACAAACCAAAACCATACTTGTTATCACAACTTTTGAGGCCACTGCCTTAGGTCTACCCAAAAAAGCATAACAACGAGCCTAACCACCATCCATCTGACCTCCACCAACCTGGACCCCACCTCTAGGTCGGCCTATAATTGTATGTCCTTCCTCCCTAGCGGACTAGGCAGGGGATGGAGAAACGGGTGCGGGAAGCACTAGCTATGAACTCTGTAGAGATGTGCCCCTAACAAGCCTGGGGCACTGCCTCTTCATGTGGCTAATCTTTCCACACTCATAACAACCTTTAGGTGATTGAGGCTGATGAATCTGAACCTGCCCTTGTTAGACTAAATACCTACTAGTAGAACCCTTAATAGATTGATCCCGATACGAACTCACTAGTTGAGCACTGAAAGATGATGGAACTGGAGTGTTAAAAGATGATTGCGCCGCTACTCCTCAGGCCAGATGCGGTGCAGAATTAGCTGGCCTACCATGATAGCCTCTACCAAAATAACTCCTACCTTTAGATGAGGTACCAATGAAGCTTCCAAAATGATTAGGTCTTTTATCTCTCACCATAGCCTCTCTCCCCTAACTGTGAATACACTCAATTCTTCGAGCTATCTCCACAACCTGATGGAAAGTAATTCGAATCTCTGACTCTCACACCCTCAATGAATAGCCTCACCCTCTCTTCTTCAGTGGGGAACAAGATAGCTGCATGACAAGATAACTTTGTGAATCTCGCTTCATACCAAGTCACAGTCATGTGATCCTGCTAAAGATGCTCAAACTGGCCTCTTAATTCATCCCTCCTGATGCATGAGATATACCTCTCAAAAAAACTATGAAAACTGGGTCCAAGTAAGAGAGGTGAACCTACTGGCCTGCCAACTCATAAGTTTGCCACCATCTCTTGGCAACCCCTCTTAACTAAAATGTAGTAAAGTCCACCCCATCAAACTCTAACCATTTGATGACATCTATCTAGAATGTCCTGGGCATCATCTGAAGCATCACCGTCAATGTGTGAAGGATATAACCTTTAAAACCTCTCAAGCCTTTTTTGCTCATCAGAAGACATTGCAGGCATAACCACGTGTCTAGCTGCTTTAATAGGCTGCTATAACGTACGACTAGCAGAGGTTTGAACTTCCACTATAGCCTGAGATATGGTTGGGGCCACAGGAACCGCTCCAGCCTAAGTCAAAGCATCAATAAAACCAGCCATCTTGGCCATGAGCTTCTGACATACCGGTGCAGCGATAAATCCCTCTAGATACTGAACTGGCAATAGAGCCTCAACATGATCGTCAATAATCTGGTCCTTTACCTGATCCGCATGTGGATCTATTGATACTGCCCTAGTATGCTCCTAGGCTCTGGTGGGTGCTTTGCCACTAGCCTCCACTATGCATCCCCTGGCGGGTGTCTTTGGCCTACCCGGGTCCTGCCCCTCAGGCTACAACTGGTGGTACTATATCTCTATCACCCTGCTGCTGAAGTGCGCATTCTCACCACCTGTGAAGGAGTAAAAGAGAAGAATTCGGACTTAAGAATAATCGATGCATGATAAGGAATCAAGAAATGGAATGTTCCTAAAGCCCTATAGCCTCTTGCTGGAAATTGATGTCTCTATGCTGATCCACAAGGGTCTATTAGGTCTGTTTATGACTTATGAGACCCATGTAACCTAGAGCTCTGATACCAACTTGTCACAACCCAAAGCCCATCCAAAGGTTGTGATGGCGGGTATCTTGATTGCTAAGCAAGCCAACACTCAACAACAACAATATAATTAGATTATTAAGCCATTAACTAATTCATTATATGAGTAACAAAGTGGAATAAGGGTCAACTAGCATCATGAATATATAACTCAAAGATCGGGTCTAAACACGACAACAACTGTCTCACAAAATCTCCCAAAACTAGGTGTCACAACATCATCACAAGCATCTAACAAGAGTATATAGTCTCAACTAAACAAAAACATCTGTTGGAAAATGAAAATACATGGACCGATATAAATGAATATGATATGAGGGGAGACTTCATGTGCTGCAGATTGGATCAAGTGAAACAGCTCGCCAATGAAGGCTCCAATAAAATACTCCTACTCAACTCAATCGGTACACTAATACCAGCCTCAAAACCTCTACAAAAATAAGAAGAAGTGTAGTATGAGCACAAAATTACGATACTCAGTAAGTATCAAGGATAGCCTAAAAAAAGTAGTGATGAGGGGTGGACGCTGAGACATACAAAAATCTCAACAAGCATATGAATAATTAGAGTATGGAATAAAGCGTGAGGTCTTCAATTAAGTCCGCTAGTAGAAACACGGTAAATCTAGAATTTAGACATGTTTTTAAGCAAGAGATAGAATACAATATCAGTTATCTCAATTCTTCTCATAATCATGATATGAGTCAGTTACATTTCCTATATAATTAAGAGCCACTATATGAATCTAGGTGCCCTATGGATGGTCATGATCTAATATCAAAACCTCACTGCATAAATTTATATATCCGACAATAGCAAAGTATCCAAACTAGCACCAATCTGAGTGCTTGCACTTACTGGGCCACAAGTAACATGGGTAATCACCTCACTCCGAAGGAACATTCCATATCCAAGAGTTGTTGTCGCATGCAACCTGATCCACTAATAATAATATGGAGGTGTGCAATCCAATCCAATCATATTACCGTTGCAGCGTGCAACCCGATCCACACCTAATACCGTTGCGGTGTAGAACCCGTTCTAATCACAATATCATCAATAATCACTATCCACTCAGAATGTCCTTAGTGCCAATTTCTCCATTTTCCTAGATATCCAACTTTACAATTCATTAATGTGTAAGAAATAATATAATAAAGGTGCATCAAGAGATAATAATAAAATGCGAATGAATATTTACATGAATAAGAGATGGCTAAGGTTATTAATGTATTTTAACTTTTCATAATACTTCAATATGGTTATTTAAAATTTTAAGTCTGATCATGCAAGAGCAAAGAAGCCAAAAGCCAATAAATCATAAATCAAATAAGCAATTGTATGACTACATTTAAATTGAAAGCCCGACATGGTGAAACAAGCCCATCATATCCAAATCAACAAGTTATAACTCTAGCATGGCCTCTAATCATGATTAGGATTCATCATGTACACATAGAATAAAAAAACATAAAAAAACAATTCATAATGTCCTTAACTCTATCCGGTTAAGGTCATAACCTAGCTGCGCATATACGCTCATCACCTCGCATATATGTGGTACCTATATCATGCAAAAAAAAAAAAAAAATAGCAAAAAGATTACATTCGGGGACAATTCCCTCTTACAAGGATATATAAGAGGCTTACCTCCACCCGATAACACCTTCGACCTTCCAAAACTGCTTTTTCTTTTAAATTCACCTCCAAACAACACAAATCTAGTCAAATATTACTCATATGAGTCAAATAATACTAGAGAAATCAATTCCAAATAATAAAGCTTCAATCTTTATTCAATTCCCGAAAAGTTAACAAAAGTCAACTTGGGCCACATGGCTAAAACCCGAGTCAAGGGAAGATCTCGACTACCCGTAACCCCACGAGTCCAAATATATAATTAGATTCTATATCGGGTTCCAATTTCACAATCAAAACTCCCAAAATCACTCTCTTAAGTTGATACCGAAACCCCAATTTCTACACATTAATTCCTAATTTTAGGTGTTAGAAATCCATGTACATTCTTAATATGTAATCAGAAATGAGTAGAAATCACTTACCTCTTGCCTTGTATGAAAATATCCTTGAAAAATCGCTCTCTCAAGTCTAGGGTTCAAAATATGAAGGAATGGGAAAATCCTGAAATTCACATCTTAAATAATCTGCGTAGGGATATCCTTCACAATCGCGAGACACTACTCCATGATCGCGAAGCACAAAATCTACAGCCTGAAAATTACACCTATGTGATTGCGACTGAAGCCCTACGATCGCGAAATCCAACCATTCCACTCCTTCAGGATTGTGAAGACCAAAACTCCCAGACATGCTCTTCCTATTTGCAAACACAGTCAGTCCCACGTGATCACATGGACTAGCTCCACATCTCTCCACTATGGCGACCACTTGCAGGCGAACTCGATGCCTAAAAACTCGCCTGCCATACCCTCTTCTCCACAATTGTGAGACTCAG
Source organism: Nicotiana attenuata (assembly GCF_001879085.1). Taxonomy (NCBI): domain Eukaryota; kingdom Viridiplantae; phylum Streptophyta; class Magnoliopsida; order Solanales; family Solanaceae; genus Nicotiana; species Nicotiana attenuata. Next base: position 3,623,348 of record NC_031997.1, on the reverse strand, counting down.
CTCTGTGATCATCAAGAAATACCTTGCACCAGCACACCGACAACTGCAAAACATAAGAAAATGGTCTGAAACCACCTCGAACAATTGAGCCCCCCGGACCCTGTCCAATCATTCCATCAAGTTCATATACTTCCTACAAAACATTTTTCAAGGCTCGAAACATAAAAAACAACAACACAACCAAGAATGGAAGATCAAATCCATCTCTTAACTTTTAAATATTCCAACTTCGCCGAATACATCCGAGTCACACTTAGACATTCTAGATTACAATAAAACTTTGCACACATGTTCGATTCAACCAAATCAACCTGCCCAAATTTGAAAAACTACAATCAAATCACATTAGCCAAAAAGTCAACTACTCATCAAACTTAAGAACTCTCCAATACTTCAAATTGCTGACTTTCGGCAAATAGAGCTAAAACCTTCTAGGAACCTCCAAATCTGAGCCCGAACATACGCCCAAGTCTAAAATTATCATACAAACCTATTGGAACAATCAAATCACCATCTGAGGCTTTTCACTCAATAGTAAAATATTGGTCAACTCTTAGAGCTTTCAAGAAAAAACTAAGCCTTTCAATTCATTCTCAAGGCTTCCCGAAAACCAAACTAACCATCCCTGCAAATTACAAAATATCGAACTAACATATAGAAAATATTAAACAGGGAATGGGCTCTACGACTGGCCAAGTTTTTACATGTCTAATCCTTGAATTTTTTATCACGAATAGTGAGAATTTGATATTTCCGTAGTGGAGCAAATGATGCAACACTTGTGCAGGCTACACCTTAGGCATGTGGTAGACCAAGAGCTTTGGCCGGTGTACATATTACTCAGCAGAGGTTCAATTTTTCTAGGGCTACTAGAGGTAGACCCTCGATCACCAAACATGCTAGAGCAGCACATCTAGTGGTGCAAGAGGTTCCTATATAGGCTATAGTACCTAGACTTGCTATTTCTCTACCAACAATGGTTGTACTTCAGTTATTGAGTGTCATGGAATTCTTTCCTCCTTGACCTAGTGAGATATTAGTGCCTCCAATTGCTAGTCAGGCCCAAGCTACTATTAATGCTTCGGCCTAAAACACTATTCTAATGTTCAATAACTTACCCAATCACTAGGACAATTATTCAAGTTCTTATTGTGACTCCCTAGCTTATGGTTCTTTTGGATGGAGAAATATCTTCTTCTAGTGTTGAGGATGACACTATGAAAAAGTTGAGTTGTTTTATGAATTTTGGTCCTCTAAAGTTTGATAGTACTCCGGCTATAGTAATTGCGAAAAAGTTCATAGACATGTGTAAGAAGGTTCTTCTTACTATGGGTATGAGAGACACATATGGTGTAGCTTTTGCTACTTTTTAGCTATCTAGACTACTAGAGTAATGGTCAGTTTCATATGGAGAGGCAGACAAGTTTTACTTCCACCAATTACCTAGAGTGAGTTTGTGTCCTTATTTGTGGACAAGTTCATTCCTGTAGAGTCAATGTGATGTGAGGCAACACCAGTTTGAGAATTTCACCTAAAGAGATATGAGTATGGCTGACTATGATGGTGGTTTACTAATTCGGCATGCTTTGTATCTTAGTTGATCCTTACTGAGAGGGACAAGGAGATATGATTTACTGATTGACTATTTCAGAGGATTCATTTTCTAGTAGCGATCAAGGTTGGCAATGGGACTTACACTAGTCTTGTAGATGATTCTACGCTCATCGTGACTATGTAGACATAGAAGGATACAAAGAGAGAGAACAAGAGGGGCACGCGATTGTGGATCTACTAGTGGTGCTCCAATTGGGGGCAAGCATGGTCATGGTCAGGGATCTTCTAGGCAAAAACAATAAGTAACTCTCTTTTTCTTAGTGCACCACCAGCTCGTCAAGCATATCGGCATCAAAGATGAGGTTGTTTATCTTAGTTCGGTCCCCCCAGTTGTCGGTCTTATGCCCTGACACATCATAGCCAGTGTAGGAAAACTGGTGGTACAGAGTGTTATAAATCTAGCGAATCTAGCCACTATGCTAGATCATGTCCTGGGGGTGCTAATTTAGGCTAGACTTAAGCTAGGACACATGGTTTTTCAACTACAATTCGGACGCCGGCTCAGCAGCTAGTGCTACCACTCCAAATACTCGGGGCGTTGGCAGACCGATAGCCTAAGGAGATCACGGTGTAGCAGGACCTTTATGTGTCTTTGCTATGGCCAGACATGATGTTGATGCATCTAATGCGGTGGTTACATGCATATTATTAGTGCGCTCTCATGATGTATTTGCACTTATAGATTTAGGATCTACTTAATCCTATGTGTCTCTACACTCTGAACCATAGTTGAATGATGATTGTGCTTACTTATATGACCTATTTAATGTCTCCACCCCACTAGGGGAGTATATTAGTGTTCATAGAGTATATCGGTGTCACGCCCTATACAGATGGCACTCGATGCCTTAACTTTGATCGAGCGAATGAACCTATCATGACTTGATTATCGTAGCTCATGCATGATTTAGAAAACATAAAATAGTTTCCTTTCGTAACTTGTAAAAAAATACAAAATAAATAATTATTCATACATGCCATATGATATCTTAATAGGAATGACAAAAGACATATCATAACCCCCTATATCTATGGAGTCTCTATGATAAAATGAGTATAAGAAATGCTAGTGACAAGGCCCCGACTATACCCAAAAGAATATGAATATCTTTATCATAAACAGAAATACCCCAAATATAGAATGAGGCTTACCAAAAGGATATATGGATGAGGAAGGTGCCTAGAGAGGATGTACGTCGTCCATAGAATCAACGCCTGAGTACACAACAACAAGTATTCGTATGTATTGTCAACTCCCTTAGATAAAATAGGACAAGATACTTAAAGAATACATGAAAGGCAACATGAAAATCAAAATAATATCAATTTCATTTCATCAACCATTGTAGATTTTGATCTTTAAACAAACTTGTAGCTAGTGGGAGGTCCATTAGCTATTGACATATTCAATTAACCATGTGTAGGACATGGATCCAAATCTCCAACCGATTGGTTAAGCCATCTCACTATAGTTCTATGTGGATGGACATTCGCTTTCTAGCATTTCATCGATCCAAATCAAGGCCTAGTCGCCCAAACTAATTGTTACGACCGCAGGCCTTTACCGGAAGGTGTAGCTTCAGGTATTTGGTGATTTTGTAAATACCTTCTCATTTATCTAAGGATACTCTGAAAGTATTTCATTTCATTTGGAATCTATGACCCTTTTTCAAGATATATTAAGTTTAGGACCATTAGCCACATATCATTCTCATATTACTTGCATATTCATTTGCCTTTACCATTTGAAATGCCATAGAGTCATTCAAGTTTATTGGAAAGCTTTAACATCATAATCATTCTTATGTAAGCCTTGAAGCATTCATAGTCATGTGAGGCATATTATTTGAAATCACATTTGAGAATAATATGAATAGTGTATAATTACTTGTCACTCAGAAAATTATACAGTAATAATTTAGAAGCCAATAAGGGTAACGACCCGGCAAATCATTTTTTGTATTGTAGCCCTGTTCCCCTTATTTATTGACTTTTTAATGTTCATTTATGGTTATGTGACTTGCTGGGATGTTGGATTGGGTTCGGGTAAGTTCCAGAGTGAATTGGTACGCTTAGTCCCGAGGGTGGAAGCTTAAGTTGAAAGAGTTAAACGGAGTTTGACTTGTGTGTAGACAACTCTGGAATGGGATTTTGATGGTTCCAAAAGCTTTGTATGGTGATCTTGGACTTAGGTGTATGTCAAAATTTGGATTTGAAGGTCTGTAGGTTGATTGATGCTTTTTGGAGAAAGTTGGAAAGTTAAAAGTTTGGAAGGTTGATAGGTTTCACCAAGAGTTTACTTTGTCGATATCGGGTACGTATTTCGGTTCTAGGAGTTGTAATAGGATCGTTGTGTCATCTAAGACTTGAGTGAAAAATTTGAGGTCTTTCCGGGTTGGTTTGATGTGATTCGGCATGAGTTTAAAAGTTGAAAGTTCATTTGTTTAATTAGGCTTGAATTGGGGTGCGATTCGTGGTTTTAATCTTGTTTGATGCGATTTGAGCTTCGAGTACGTTCATAATGTGTTTTAGGACTTGATGGTATGTTTGGTTGGAGTCCCGGGGGGCCTTGAGGGTGTTTCGGATGGTTGGCGGATTATTTTTAGCCTTTGAGGAGATGCTGAAGGTTTTGGACCTCTAGTGCATTCGCACCTGCAAGGAATTAGCACAGGTGTGAGGCTGCAAAAGCGGCCTCGTGATCACAGAAGCGGGATAGGCTAGAGTTGGAGAAGAGCACAGATGCGAGGTTGTTGCCGCATCTGCGAGCCTGTAGATGCAGGAGAGAGAGCGCAAAAGCGGAATTGGATGGAGACCTGGGAGCCCACAGATGCGGAAGAAGTCCGTAGAAGCAAACTCGCTGATGCGAAGAAATGTCCGCAAAAGCGGATGGTCAGGCGCTTGGAAGGAGCCACAGATGCGGCAACAATTCCACAGAAACGGGTCCTCAGATGTGGTTAAGTGGCCGTAGATGCGAAATGACTAGCAGAGTTTATGTTCAAAGGGTTTCATTGTTTTTCTCATTTGGGAGTTGTGGAGCTTGGCTAAAGGCAGTTTTTGGAAGATTTTTTGCTACAATTGAAGAGGTGAGTGAAGTTTAATCACTCTTGTTGATAGATATTGATTACCCATTGATTATTACAACTAGCTTATGTTGATTCAAGGTGCAATTTAGGGAGTTTAGACTATGTTGTTTGAGATGGAGATTTAATGATTTTAGGGTCGTTTAGTGGTGGAATTGGGTGAAATTAGTTTGGTTAGATTCGTATTTGAATGAGAGTTCAGAATATGTGAATTTTGTCGGGTTCCACGGTGCGGACCTGGAGTTGACTTTTTGAGTTGACTTTGCATATACGATTCAAAACCTTAGCTTTATCATTTGAGATTGTTTTCGATAGCTTTTATTGATGATATTAAGTTGCTTTGGCTAGATTCGAGTTGCTCGGAGTCCGATTTGCGTGGCAAGGGCTTTTTGGAGTATTGATTTGTGCATTTTGAGGTAAGTAACATATCTAAACTTAGATTAGAGGGTAAATATCTATGGGAACCATATTACATGAGATGTATTGGGGTGCCACACGCATTAGGTGACAGGCGTGCGTGCGTGTACCGGAGTATTCATGATTTAAGATGGCTTTTAGAATACTATGGGATGTATTTTTGCTATCATGCCTCGTTATATCCGTATTTTCTAAACTTGTATGATTATTTTGTTCTAATTCATGTTAGAAATCATGTTTAGACTATGTGCTAGTTGTTTGAGACATGGGCTATACTAGTTGTTTCTGAGCTATTTGCCTTAATTGTTCACATACTTTTAGTCTTGTTGCTACATCCGTGTATGATATCTCTATCTCAGTACTTTATTATTTGTTTCCTCACACGTTGTTGATACCTCATATGTGTAACACTGTTCAATTGAGTACTGTGAGATGTGGTTAACTATGACTTGACTAGTTGATGACTGAGCTTGGGCTATAGAGCCGATTTGGTATTGATTTTGAGGTGACGCGTAGGCCAAGTTCATATTGGGCTAAGTGTTACTGATTTGAGGTATCGCGTGCACTAGGCCCCACTATTGCGCTATGCGATTATGATTAGTTCTTGGGCAGGATCCGCCCCTCCGATGTCTGACATGCCAGTAGTGGGCACAGGCACAATATTATATATACATGCTTTGGTAAGGGGCATTTATGTCAGGCACCTGTACAATGCTAAGTTTTGATATATGTGATGGTGAGGGCCTTGTGCCAGGAACCACGAGCATGCTAGGTGTTGTTATTCTTGATGGTTCCATCTTGATGATATTGAGTTGACATGTGTACTTGAGATGTAGGCATAGATATGTGTTTCCCTCATGCTAGTTGGTAAATATAATGTATTTAACCATGTTGGGCTTTAACTATTATACTTGGAAATCATGTCTAAATTTCTGAAACATGAACGAGCTGAACATGATTTCATTGAGTTACTTATACTATTTCCTGTATATCTTGAGTTATTATTGGCTATTGATATTGATCTCTGACTATTTCTTTTGAGCTCTTCACCGCTTTCATCCCAAGGTTAGGTTTGTTACTTATTGAGTACATGGGCCGGTTGTACTCATACTACACTCTGCACTTCGTATACAGATCTGGGTACCTTTGGACGTGGTGACTGCTAGAGTTTTCATGGTACCACCTGTTAGGAGACTACAGGGTAGCTGCTATGTCGTCTACAGACCTATTTCTGTCATTTCTATTCTATTGTTCAAATAGTTGTATTGAGGATTTTGGCCTTGTATTTTGATTCTCAGTGGTGCTCATGTACCCATTGACACCAGACTTTTGGGATGGTTGTAGTAGTATTATCTCTATTTTTCTAAGATATAATTGATATTTCCGAGGTTGAGTTTATTTGATTTTGTTTAAATGGATTTGTTGTTATTGTGAAACTGTTGGCTTACCTAGCAAGTAGAGTTAGGCGCAGTCGCGACTCCGATGGGAGTTGGGTCGTGATAAGTTGGTATCAGAGCACTAGGTTGCTTAGGTCTCACAAGTCATGAGCAAGATTAGTAGAATCTTGCGGATCGATACGGAGATGTCTATACTTATCGTTGAGAGACTACCGAACTGTTAGGAATACTTCACTTTCTTGCATTCTTGTCGTGTGGATTTGTAATTTTTGATATCTGAACATAGACTCTGCTATTCTCTCACAGATGGCGAGGATACGTGCGACTGGATCAGGTGGACGGCCAGCAGTACCACTAGTTAGGGTTGTGAGAGGCCGGGGCCACGATAGAGGGCGAGGTGAGGCTCGCACTACAGCTAGGGCATCACTTGTGGAGCCACCGATTGCTCTAACTGAGGAGAAGGATCCCGATATTGTTGAGACGGTGGGACCAGCTTATACACCGGCGGTACCTATTATTATTCCTGGTCTTCAGGAGGATTTGGCTTAAATTTTGACCGCGTGCATGAGCTTGGCTCAGGAAGTTTCAATGCCAGCTGCACCAATAACCTCACTGGCTGGGAGAAGAGCCCAGACTCCCGCCACCTGTACTCCAGACCAGCTAGCTCAGGGTCATCAGCTACCGGGGGTGTTACCAGGTCAGTTGGTTATTACTGCTCGGTCCGAGGTTGGTCCACTATGACTGATGAGGAGCAGAAGAGGTTGGAGTGGTTTGGGAGGCTTAAACTACCAGAGTTCAGCGGAGGGGAGTCAGAGTATGCTCAAAATTTTATAGACATGTGTCAGCGGATTATTCACACAACAGGTATTTTTGACACCAATGGGGTTGAATTTGCTACCTTTCAGCTGACAGGGGCAGCTTATAGATGGTGGCAGGCTTATGAGTTGAGTAGGCCACCTAGCACAGTGCCACTTACATGGCATGAGTTCTTAGTTCTCTTCTTAGAGATGTTTGTCCCACAGACTCACAGAGTAGAGCCGTGTGAAGATTTTGAGCAGCTACGCCAAGAGATATGACTGTGACTCAGTACGAGATGAGATTCACATATTTGGCCCATCATGCCATATGGTTGGTTCCCACTGAGAGAGAGAGGATCAAGAGGTTCATTGATGGCCTCAATTATGGTCTAGGTTACAGTTTGACTCGAGCTGCCAAGGCAGATGCTAGGTTTGACTAGGTTGTCGAGATTGCTACGTGCTTGGAGCAGGTTCGCAGGCTTGAGCACAAGGAGAGGGAGGTCAAGAGGCCCCATGGTCAGGTGGTTTCGGTGGTACCTCATCTAGAGGCCAATCACATCACAGTAGAGGTCGTCCTTTTAGGCCCGCTCAGATAGCACGTCAAGTTCCTTGTGGTTCATCAGCTGGCCATGATTCATACAACACTCTTCTAGTTCAGTCGTTTTTCAATGCACTTCCAGCTCAAAGCTTGTACTGTGCTCCATCAATTTAGTTTCGTCAGTACCAAGTTCATGTAGTGGTTATTCCTGTTCTTGGGGTCTGATTTAAGCCCATAGCCATTCCCAGTTCGAGGTTGTTGCGATGTGGATAGTTAGGGCAGTTGAGGAAGTATTTCCCCCATTATTATAGAGGTCCAGTGTAGCAGGGAGGCAAGACTATGACTGCTGCACCAGTTGCTACACCGTCTGCTTAGCCAGCTCGTGGTGGAAGTTGTATGGGTCAAGGTCGTCTAGAGGGGAAGGTCAGTCAGGTAGTGGTTAGGCTCATTTTTATGTATTTCCATCCATACCAGAGGTGGTTGCTTCCAATGATGTGATCACAAGTATTGTTTCAGTGTGCCACAGGGATGCTTTAGTATTGTTTGATCATGGTTCTACTTATTCATATGTGTCATCATACTTCGCTCGTTATTTGGATATGCCTCGTGATTCCTTAGTTATTCCTATTCATGTATCTACATCGGTGGGTGATTCTACTGTTGTGGACTGCATATATTGACTGTCTGTGGTGACTATTGAGGGGTTATGAGACCAGAGTTGATCTTTTACTACTTAGCATGATTGATTTTGACGTGATTTTGGGCATGGATTAGTTGTCTCCATATAATGCTATCCTTGATTATAAGGCTAAGTCTGTGATGTTAGCAATGCCGGGGGTACCGAGGTTAGAGTGGAGAGGCTCCCTAGATCATGTTCCTATTAGAGTGATATCACATTTGAAGGCTCAACGGATGGTTGAAAAGGGATTTTTAGCATATATGGCCTACGTGAGGAATGTTAGTGCTGATACTCCTACCGTTGAGTTAGTTCCATTAGTGAGAGACTTCCTAAATGTGCTGCAAGGAGACCTTCCAAGCATGCCACCCGGCATGCACATTGATTTTTGTACTGACTTGGTGCCGAGCACTCAGCCCATCTCGATTTCACCATATCGCATGTAACATATATGGAGTTGAAGGAACAGTTGCAGGAGCTACTTGATTAGGGCTTCATCAGGTCTATTTGTAAAGAAGAAGGATGGTACTATGATGATGTGTATTAACTATAGACAGCTAAACAAGGTTACTATTAAGAACAAGTACCCTCTATCGCGCACTGATGACCTATTTGACCAGATTCAGGGTGCCAGAGTATTCCTGAAGATTGATTTAAGGTCAGGGTATCATTAGTTGAAGATTCGGGATTTAGAAATTCTGAAGACGACTTTCAGGACCCGCTATGGTCACTATGAGTGTCTGGTGATGTTTTTTGGGTTGACCAATGCCCCATCAACTTTCATGCACTTGATGAACAACGTGTTCCAGCCATATCTTGATTCCTTTGTCATAGTATTCATGTCATGCCCCTAACCTCGGGGAGCGCGACCGGCGCGCAACCGAGGGAACCCGGTCGAGCAAGCCTATCTAGCCTTTCATACCCGACTCATTCTAAATCTGAAGAAGTAATACATTACCAATTGTTAAACATGTGAGAGAGAGTTGTCATATAAACGCATAAACATTTCTAGTTAGATTCTTACTTAAAATACAACATGCCATAGTTATGTTCCCAAAAGTACAACAGTTGACAGTCTAATAGAGAAAAGTTTCAAAATACAACGTGATCCTATGGCCACCTCGGCACCCATACATGACCCACTTAAATGTCTATGGAGCCTCTAAGGATACAGAAGACCAAAATGATAATGCCGGCAACAAGGCCCCGACCATACCTAAAAATGTGGAAATTTACACAAAGAAGAACTACAAAACCCCTGGGAGGAATGGGGGCTCACCAAGACAGCTGTGAAAGGAGCTAGAGAGCACCACTATCTGAGATCGGCACTATCAACAACGGAACCACCTACATCCATTCAAAGATGTAGCGCCCCTGGCAAAAGGGATGTTAGTACTGTCGAATAGTACTAGTATGTAAGGCAAACACAATTCTTAATAGGATGAACAATGAACAAATAGAAGGCAGTTATATCATGAACAAGTACATCACATGATTACGAGGAAAAATACCAAACAAGGTTCACATGATTCCGGTTAAGTCTTTCCATTCCTTTAGGCTAATGTTCTTTAGTGCCAAGTGCCATACTTATAATATAATGCCACCGTGATTTTTACACGGAGTCCGGTCTCGACCCGACCGGCTAAGCCATCCCAAGTGATACATATCCAAGTCCACAATGATATTCAGAAATCCAATATAAATTCCACCATGAGTACATCATGGCGTCCAACCTTGGCCCGATCGGCTAAGCCATCTCACTTGGGACATAACCTCTTTCAATTACTCCCTAGTTCCCATTTCCTTCCATTTTTCCCATAACATGGTACAACACCTCTTTTTGTTAATTTGTTTCTTGGAACTTGGATACATTGTTACAACACAAGTGTTCCTTTTATTAATTCGTTCATATAACTTCATCATTCGTGTCGATAAGGGGGCTATCATATAAGGCATGCACACATAAGAAAATAATGAACACTTGGAGAACATAATAACATTTTTAACTATCATGATTTCAGAATAAACACATAGAAAAATTTTGGGACGAAAGTCCGTCACCCAACACATTAATGCAATTCATCAAGTATGATCAATTCGAAACTCACGCCAACTATTTGGACACTAAGAATTCAACACTAAGAAGAAGAGGTTTATCCATACATACCTTAATGGAGCTTCCCTTAAATCCTTACAATAAATTCCGGAATTTCCTAGCTACTTCGATCTATTTTATGAGAATTATAAATTAAGCCAAGAATTAGAGACATAATTAAGATTCTAGCTCATTTGAGCACATTGTCAAAGCGCTAGGTGTGCATTGTGGTATTAAGACCCCTTTGTGAGAGATTTTTATCACCTTCCACCCTAATTGCCATCTTTTTAGCTCACAATCTTCCCATACCCCATTGTTACTCATGCATGCAAGATAGTTAATTCCTATACCCACGAACTCACCCGTGATCACTTATTTTAGTAGAATTTCGAAATTATAGATTAGGGCACAAGTTCTTACCTTTTATGATGAAGACCTAGCAGATTTTACTTGATAATCTTTAAGGGATTAGGCAAAGATCAAATGGGGACTTGATGAAGACCACCCTCTCTCTCTCTAGAACTTTTTCTCTCACTCTATTTTTAGCAAAATTGCATAAAAGGGGTCTAAGGGGGTGTTTTTAATGGAATGGGGTCGGGTTTTAAAATTTAGAAAATAGGAGCCCGACAAAATCTGCGATCGCATAATAGACATACGGCCCACAAAAGGGACCGTAAAAATGGTCCCCAAAACCCGAACAAACTGCCCGGGTATGCGATAAGAATGCGGTCCACATACCTGTTCTGCGGTCGCATAATGCACCGCAAAACTGCCCCTCGCAAAAATGCCATGCGATGAGTATGCGGCCCGCATATTGATTATGCGATCACATAATTGGCCGCATAGATGACCTTAAAATTAACCAACACACTGTCTGACTCTGCAGTGACTATGCGATCCGCATAGGCATTATGTGATTGCATAATGGATCGCAGAAATACACTATTCTGGAGAAATATTATTCCTTAACTTTTTAATGCACAGCTCAGTCCAAAGGGTCAGAACCGTGGCGAGCTTGCTCGCCTCGAAGAATTTTATGACTTACTAACACATATTCCTAACTTGGCACTACGAGATCTCGGGTTTTTAAGTAAAAATTTCACGGGGCCTGACAATTCATTGATGATATATTGGTGTATTCACGCAGCCAGAAGGATCGTGAGCAGCATGTGAGGATCGTACTCCAGACTTTGAGGAAGAATAAGCTATATGCTAAATTCTCCAAGTGTGAGTTTTAGCTTGATTTGGTGGCATTTTTGGGGGCGCGTGGTGTCTAGTGAGGGGATTAAGGTATATCCAATAAAGATTTAGGTAGTTTAGAGTTGACCCAGACCGTCTTCAACTACTGAGATCCAAAGTTTCATTGAATTGGCTGGGTATTTTCACCGTTTGTAGAGGGTTTCTCATCCATTGCTGTACCTTTGACTAGATTGACCTAGAAGGGTGCTCGATTCAGGTGGTCTAAGGAGTGTGAGGAGAGCATTCAGAAGCTCAAGACCTCCTTGACTACAACTCCAGCTCTAGTTTTGTCTTTGATATGTCGGGTTCTTATACAGTTTATTGTGATGTTTCACGAATTGGCATCGGATGTGTGTTGATGCAGTAGGGTAGAGTAACTGTTTATGCTTCGCGTAAGTTGAAGCCCCATGAGAAGAACTACCATGTACAAAATTTGGAGTTGGCAGCCATTGTTAACGCATTGAAGATTTGGAGGCACTATCTCTACGGCGTGCATTCTGAGGTGTTCATAGATCATAGGTTTCTTCAGCACTTGTTCAATCAAAAGGATCTGAACTTGAAGCAACAGAGGTGGTTAGAGTTACTAAATGACTATGATATCACCATTCTTTATCATCCGGGAAAGGCCAATGTGGTGGCCGATGCCTAGAGTAGGAAGGCTGAGAGCCTGGAAAGTCTGGCATATATTCTAGTTTGGAAGAGACAGTTAGCATTGGATGTTCAGGCTTTGGCCAATCGGTTCTTGAGGTTAGATATTTTGGAGCCTAGTCGAGTTCTTGCTTGCGTGGTTTCACGGTCTTATTTGTTTGAGCGCATCAAGGCACGTCAGTATGATGATCCCCACTTGTTAGGACTAAAGGACACTGTGCAACACGGTGATATTAAGGAGTTTACTATTGGAGATGATGGGGTATTTATGATGTAGGGTCAAATCTGTGTTCCAAATGTGTATGGATTGCGTGAGTTGATACTCGAGTAGGCCCACAGTTTGCGGTATTCCATTCATCCGGGTGCCACGAAGATGTATTAGGATTTGAGGTAGCACTATTGGTAGAGGATGATGAAGAAAGATAATGTTGAGTATGTGTTTCGGTGTTTGAACTGTCAGCAGGTGAAGTACGAGCATTAGAGAGCCGGTGGTTTGCTACAGAGGCTTGACATTCCAGAGTGGAAGTGGGAGATCACGATGGCTTTTGTAGTTGGACTTCCACGGAGCTTGAGGAAAATTGATGCAGTATGGGTTATTGTGGACACACTAACCAAGTCTGCACATTTCATTCTAGTTGTGGCTACCTACTCTTCATAGCGCCTAGCTCAGATTTACATTCGTGTGATTGTTCGCCTTCATGGTGTGCCCATGTCTATTATTTCGTATTGAGGCACTCAGTTCATGTTACAATTTTGGAGAGAAGTGCAGTGAGAGTTGGGTACATGGGTAGAGCTGAGTGCAGCATTTCATCCCTAGACAGACGGGCAGTCCGAGCATACTATTCAGATCTTAGAGGATATGCTACATGCATGTGTTATTGATTTCTTAGTTTCATGGGATCAATTTCTTCCATTAGTAGAGTTCTCCTACAACAACTGTTTTCAATCGAGTATCTGGATGGCTCCTTTTGAGGTCTCATATGGGAGGAGATGTGTTGGTTGGTCTGAGCCTGGGGAGTTTATGTTTTTGGGCACTGATTTGTTCCCTGATGCCTTGAACAAAGTAAAGGTGAATTAGGAGTGGCTTCATATAGCATAGTTTAGGTAGAAGAATTATACTGACAGGAAAGTTCGTGATGTTGCTGTTGATACCCAATTTTTCCCATAATATTTTCAAACTATGCTTTGGCACCAATTAGTATTTTTCATACAATTTATGCATTTTTAAAATATTATAATTAATTTATCCCAGCATTTTATTTATAAAACAATCATAGATTGCATCACAAAATAGTTCTATAATAATTTTGTGGCTTAATTTTATCATTTGCATTTGTATTAAGTTTTAATTATTGCACAAATAGCCACATTTGCATTTTAGGATGCAATTGCAATTACTTTGCAATTATAGCCTATGCATGCATTATTTGATTATTTTTACCGGAAAATAGCCTTTTATATTTTTTATATATTAAGCAATTACTTTAAAACATTTCCATGCATGAAAACCATTTTTTGTAATTTGTTAACCATTTTAAAAAAAATAGTTTTGGCAATTAATTATGTATTTAACAAATAGCCCCTTTTTCATTTGGACCTAGCATATTAAATCAGCCCAATTTCAACCCCTCCCCAATCCTAATTCAATTAAATCGGGCCCAAAACTTACCCAGCCCAAATCTACAACACCCAACCCGGCCCCAAATCCTTTCAATCTTGACCGTTGATCACAGAGATCAACGACCACCATTACCCCTTACCTTTTTTATTTCCAAATGACCCCAAATCTATATTTATTTTTTGCCTATTCATGGTAAACCTATATCTTCACCCTTAAATCAGTGTTGATTTGAATTCTTGATTTATCAATCTGTTTCCTGACTATTCCTTTCTTGCCTTATATGAAATTGTCTGCGATACTTGCTGACTTCTTGCATGATTGTTTCCTTAATTAAACCCTTGACTATTGTACTCCAAAGCTCTTTAATTTTGGTTTGATTTGAACTCTTTTCCTCAACAAGATCTCTGATTCTTACTTCTTTACTCGGTCTAATTGAACTTGTTGCCTTAATTAGTTCCTGTCATTACCGTTGGTTGATTTTCCTTAATTAAATGAGAAAACTATGCTGAATCTTCGTGTAATTGTTTCTGCAATTCCTTAATTACTGATTGTTGATTGCATTACCTTATTTGCCATACTCTTGAGCTACTATATAAACTCTCTTTATTTTAACCTCTACACACGAACACTAGTTCCTCCACACTCTTACACTCCAAAAAAAACTCTTTCTGCCCTCTCTACTACTTGTGATCTTTGTTATTCTAGAAGGCTGCAAGCCAAGGCTGGAAATTGTGCAACATCCGTCATACATCCTGTGTTTTCTTTCTCTAACTGGTATGCTTCTGATTAAATTTCAGAATTCAAACCTATGTGTTTATTTACTGTCTTTGTTCATCATTCCTGAATTCATTCCTGCTTTTGTTTATGCTTACCTAGCATGCCAAATACTACCTTATTCAAATATACAATTAGCATGTCCCCATCTTACTTGTCTGTTCACTATCTTGTTTAACATGTTTGGCATATGTAACTAGCCTGTTTGACTGACTACTGTTTATCCAGCATGCCTAAACTTTGCGTTTGTGTAATTAGCATGCCTACATTTGTTAATACCTTCCTAGCATGTTCATTTAAGTCCTTGCCTGTTCTACCTGCTAAGGGTAACTGGAGGTTATATGTCCTCAAACATGTTTCTGCTGTGATCATTGTTTCAATGACCTGCATTCTATCTAACCTATCAGTTCTGTAGAATCCCTTGAGAATTCTATGCATCCTGTTGTTTATGTGGTCCATTAAGGTGTATTCTATGTGTTCCCCAACCCCTCTTTCCTTGTGTGGAAATTGTTTGTCAAAGTATTTTTCTAAGGCTGTTTGTTCTGTAACTTGTGTTCTGATTGCAAAATTGTTTTTCATACTTTCCTCAAACTATCTTTACCTCTAAATTGGTACTGGTTTTCAGAAGCTCTTTTCACTCTTATGAACTTTCTTTATACTGTTTATCAAACTCTTTCAAATCATTATGCACTCTCACTTACTCTTAGTTTACTGAAGTCCTGCCCCTATAGTATGTGTACTGCCTTGAGACCCTTGAGATCTCTCTGAACTCTAGCATATCTGGGTTGGCCCTTCCACAGTGCACATAAATCAGTTCTTACTTGAGAAAGGTCTGGATGTGAGCACTGCCGAGATCCTTAAGGTCCTTAGGGAACTCTGACACACCTAGACATGAAATTGGCTATGAAACTTTGAGCACTTGAGACTACTGAAGGCTTGGAAATTACTTTTGGCCTACTTCAGGCTCCCTATAGTTTAATGTATATTTATATTTATGTAATTAATTCAATTCCTGGTCTGTAATAATTAATTGTAAACAAACATTGGGGTGACTAGTGAAAAGGGAGGGTAGTTGTATATTGTGGGTAAAGTTGGGTAGATAACATGCCTATAGGGTTTATTTTGATTTACATGTGCTGTGCTAGACAATCTGCCTATAGGATTTCTTGGTTGAAATGAATTCTACCTGCTCCATTTCATATAATTAGATATCATGCCTATAGGATTAAAAATCAGCTTTAATAGAAATCATCCCTGTAGGGATTTCGCTTTGGTCAAATAAGTTCTGCTTGTTTCACCTTATGTTTAATTAAAAATCATTCCTATAGGATTTAAAATCAGCTTTAATAGAAATAATGCCTATAGGGATTTCGCTTTGGTCAAATAAATTCTACTTGTTTCACCTTATGTTTAATTAGAAATCATGCCTATAGGATTTAAATCAGCTTTAGTTAGATCTAAAACCAGTTTAATTCATGTTTGTAGATTCTGAATCATTAACCAATCTATTCGTTTCTTTAATAAGTTTTCAACGCTGCATTAATCAATATCACTAGAGAGCATACCTATAGGATTCAAATTGCCCGTTTAAGGGTGCTTAGTGTTTTACTACATAACTGTTAAATGATTAGATACCATGCTCATAGGACATCACTATTATACGCCTAGGCAAGCCTATAGTGCAACTAAAATTCTGCAAACCGTAAAACTACGCCTTGTATTTGTAACTGCTCATGTTTAACAGGTCTAAAAATCAGAAGGCAAACTAGGTCTTTGACACTTTGGTCCTAACTCAATACTGCACATTTTCTTCTCACCTACATATCCTGTTCTAGGGCCTCTTTTAAATACCTAAAACTGTGTTTAAGACATGCACTTGCTTGCTCTGTTTGTGGAGGTATATGTGAGCCTTTAATTGTTCCCTCTTTAGTGCAGTCCTAATTGTTTTGGTTGACGGCTAGATTTTTCTCCTTTAAGTACCTTAGGATGGTCTAGAACTACCTAAATTAGAGGTTCTAAATACCTCCTGGGCCACAAGGAAGGGACGGGTAGTGCATGCATAGGATATCTTTCAAGGTTGCTAGAACGCTTTAGGCTATGACCAAGGGGAGATTGGGTAGTGAGGATATGATGACTACGCGCTAATGTCACGTGTAGCCCCTCATTGAGGAGTGATTACCGGGCATTGTGTGCGTATGATCCTGTAGGCTAACCAACCTAGGACCCCTCTTTCCCAACTCTCGTTGTTTAAATGAATTTACTTTTCTTTACATATGTGCAAGTTGTTTAAACCTCTCTCTTGCTCCCATTACCTGAATCATACCTGTGTTTAGAATGTAAAAACATGCCTTTATCTGCAAATATGTATTGAAACTGTTTACTTGTTCAAAAATGACTGATTCATATAAGTTCGGCCGGGACCCACTGTTGTGGACCGCGAGGGGTGCCTAACACCTTTCTCTCAAGGTTATTTCGAGCCCTTACCCTAATATCTAGTGATGCAAACTAGTTACATGAGTTAACCGATCTAGGTGCCCTAACGCACCATAATCTGGTAGGTGGCGACTCTTCAGAATACCCAAATCCCAAAAGTAAACGAGTCGATTCCCCATGAAATGTCGAAACCCGGACTTCCTCCGGGAGGAGGAAAAAAAGGGGGCGCGACAGCATGGCGACTCTGCTGGGGATGTTCTAGGCTCTTACCATAACGAACTTATTTTTTATGAATCAGTTTAAGCATGCTCTATCCCACGTACCCTTTCCCCTTATTTGAATTTAACTGTTTATTTTCTTAAGAATTTATGATTTCTTTATTTTCTTGAAACTGAATCATCTCTTTGTTTTCTTCTTCTGTAACTGTCTTTCAATTATTTAAATACTGCATTTGTCATTTTTACGTGCAAATACTTGACAACATGCTGTTTATTATTGCATATATCATACTCCACATCATATTCCACTTGTGCGTATCAAATCCTATAGCAATGCTTGATGAGTGGTTGCGCTCTTCCAATTTATTACCCTTAAATTCTGAAAGGCTTATTTGCGGTAAAACTAGTCGATCAGCGGTGCAGTCGACGGTTCCGTGCCTTTCCCCCTCAAGTTGTCCGCTTGAGGGTACCACTCTAGACCCCCGTAGTGACCTTACTCTGATCATAATTGTGCATGCATCATGGTCAAACCTAGTCGGATTATTATGTTGTCCACATAATAATCCTTTAAGACGAGCCTTATCCAAAAGTCCACCGGGGTTTCCATAACCCCAACGGACACAACCACGTTCTATGCATTAATTTGGAGAACTAAATGCCAATATGCTAATCATGAATGTACAAATAGTCGAGTCTGGTGGGGGACAAGGGCCTAACCTTTTTGTTTTGCAGAAAATGAGGCACGAGGTCCGCAGATTTGGCATGGTCAGCAACATCCCACCATTGCTACTCGATTGGTGGGAGGACCTTTTCTCAAGTGACAAGAAACACGTAAGAAAGCACTTGGGCAACTTACCATCTCTACTAGACATTCAGCCAAACAATAGGTTGATCGAGGCTACCACTTTGTTCTGGGATTGTGAAAGGGCTGTGTTCCGTTTCGGCGACATAGAAATGACACCACTCCTAGAAGAAATTGGGGGACTTGCGGGATTGGCTTGGGATAGCCCTTGGTTATTGGTGCCGGAGAACCGTACTGGTAAAGGGTTTTTAAAGATGATGGGGCTGAAGAAAAATGCTGACTTGGGATGCCTGAAGGAATCCTACATACCCTTCGAATACCTGTATGAGAGATATGGCCATAGCAAGTCCTACCGTACCTTCCCTGACAAGCTTTTTATCACTTCTCTGGGCCACATCCACCGCAGAGTGTTCGTGTTCATTGTGTGCTTCTTGGGCCTGATAGTGTTCCCGATGAAAAGGGACAGAATCCATACTAGATTGGCCATGGTCGCCAAGACTTTGATGGAAGGGATCAACGGACAGACATACACTATAGTCCCCATGATTATAGCCGACATCTACAGGGCTCTGGAGCGCCGTAAAAGGGGGATAAAGCATTTCGAGGGTTGTAACTTGTTGCTGCAGTTATGGTTATTAGAACATCTTCTAATGGGCCAGTATCGCCAAGAACTTCCGCGAAGGGCTTGGAACGACCATATTGCCTTCCATCACCCCAAGCGGATGACTTATATTTCAGATAGGTTTGCTGAGCCGGAAAGTGCCAAAGAGTGGGTAGAGTTCTTCGACAATCTGACCCATGAACAAGTGCAATGGATGTTTGAATGGTTCCCAACAGACGAATTCATCATCAGGTCCAGGGACGCTCCGCACTTGGTGCTGATTGGTTTGAGAGGAATATACCCTTATGTCCCTATCCGAGTTATGAGGCAAGCAGGCAGGAAGCAGGTTGTACCAAGGGTTTCCAAGATGAGTCATTTCAGAGCGGACTTTCAGGACGACGACGTCCCTTACAAGTGCCAAGCCCAACACATGTGGCACTGCAAAATCATTGTGGAAAAGAACACCATTGAGCCTGACAGGTATCATGCAGGGTGCGAACCTCTCTACCCGGCATGGTTAGAAGACCATCTAAAGGGAATGGTGAGGCCAGGAGCCGGTCGAGGGAATAGGATCATAGACGAAGAAGCTGAAGCTCAAGTCCAATACAACAGGCAGCGCAAGAGGGTCCACGACTCTAAGAATGAGCACCGGGAAATACACGAGAAGAATATGAGGTTGATTGAAGAATGGAAAGAAATGGCAGTCACTTCCAACAGAAAATTGGAATATCTGGAGCGAGGATTAATACAGTTGGAGGGTAAAGTCATATAGAGGATTGAGGTTTGCCAGAATGTTGAAGGAAGCGAAGGAGGACATTTGGCTAGAGCCTACTTGCTGTTGGGTCTGCGCGAGCTAGGGAATCTGTATGATGGAGTCAGGAAGATCGAATCTGGGGAAGGTCCTTCTGGGACCAAATAGGCTAGATTTATTTGCTTTCCTAAAATGTAATAAGGCCAAGTGCCAATAGTGACTTACTTTTCTATTATCTTAGTGTCGTTTTGGGATTCGTCTATTTTTCATATTATGAAATGAGGCATTTGCTGGCATCTAAAGTTCTCCAAATCTATTTGTCGTTTGGCCTAACTCGGACACAATGAGGCTCCCAAGTTAGGGCATGAATTTACATTCTCGCAATATGTGTTTAAATACTGCAAACATTTCAGACACCTACTGACTTGTTTACCTTTTTGTTTTCCTTTCATTCTTTATTCCCATCCCCTAAGGTTGGTTCACTCATACTGGCATCATCAACGTATCATACTAGATCTAGAGGCCCTCCACCACCTCCTCCTCTGAGCAATACAAAAGGAAAAGGAAAAACAAAAATGTACGACTTAAGTAGTATCCAAAAGGAGAATGTTGAGAACGCAGAAACTTCACATGGCCGGAGTACTCCGACACCAAATGATCTAGTCTTGAGATTGGAACAAAAGATACTGGAGCTACAAGGAGAGCTTGAGCAGGTTCGCAACTTGGCAAACTTGTCACTCACCCTGAATGTCCCCGACATCAACCAACAAAACACAAAGAACCCAGCACCTCCACAAAGCACACCGAACCAACATCCATAAAACCCTCCTGCACCACATCAATACACAACCCCACCTTAAAATCTCAATCCCTTACCAATACAAACTCCACCACAACACCACCACCAATCAATCCAGTACCCACCAACCGCCACTTACTAGACTCCCCAAAACACACCACAACCAATTCCCGATCCTCAAAACTCAACCAATGACCATCACTACACCCCAGTCCCTGGCACTTATCAAAACAACCCCATATATGTGGAGACCATACCTCACTCTACTCAACCAACTTCCTATACACCAGAATCAGCTGAGAAGGACCTGCTCATAAAAAATATGGCCGAAAAACTCAAGAAATTGACAAGTCGGGTTTAGGGTGTCGAATGCGGCAAAGGGATAGAGGGTTTGAATTATGAAGACCTATGCATACAGCCAGATGTAGAACTACCAGAGGGGTACAAACCTCCCAAGTTTGAGATGTTTGACGGTATAGGTGATCCCAGGGTTCATCTGAGGACCTATTGTGACAAGCTTGTTGGAGTCGGAAAAGATGAAAAGATCCGGATGAAACTCTTCATGAGGAGTCTTACTGGTGATGTTTTGTCCTGGTACATCAGCCAGGATCCCAAGAAATGGTCCAATTGGGTAAGTATGGCATCAGATTTCATGGACCGATTCAGGTTCAACACAGAAAACGCACCCGATGTTTTCTACATCCAAAATCTTAGGCAGAAACCCACTGAGAATTTCCGCGAGTATGCTACTCGTTGGAGGTCGGAAGCAGCCAAGGTCAGGCCATCTTTGGACGAGGAACAGATGAACAAGTTCTTCGTCAGAGCACAGGATCCGCAGCATTATGATAGGTTGATGGTTATTGAAAATCATAAATGCTCCGATATCATCAAACTTGGGGAAAGAATCGAGGAAGGCATCAAAAGCGGGATGGTAACGAATTTCGAGACATTACAGGCCACAAATAAGGCATTGCAATTAGGCGGCATATCAAAGAAGAAAGACGTTGGGGCAGTAAAGGTGGCTCAAGGCCCGAAATCTCCACCTACCTATCGAACACCTCCACCCGCATATCAAACACCTCCATCCACATACCAAGCACCACCACCTACATATCAACCATCATCTCCCAGATATTCCCGATCAACCACTGTTTATCATACCTATAACTCCCAACCATCTCATCTCCAGTCACCTCCGACTCGCCAAAATTATCCAAGACCAAGACCCAATTTTGATCGTAAGCCACCCAGATAATACACCACTATCGCTGAACCCATTGACAAGCTGTATGAAAGGTTGAAAGCCGTAGGTTACGTCACTCCTGTTCCCGCTGTGGCATTAGAGAATCCATCCCAATAGGTCAATCCTAACAAAACTTATGTGTACCATTCTGTTATGAAGGGGCACTCCACTGAAGAGTGCTTAGCATTGAAAGATAAGATCCAGACGCTGATTGACAACAAGGTCATACAGGCAAAGGAAGTCACACCCAATGTTTGCAACAACCCTCTCCCTGATCATAGAGGTGGTGGGATACATGTGATAGAGACGAACAAAGAACGGGATCCTGAGGGGTCGATTGGGCTTATCCGGGAAGGTGGTAACTTTAAACCATCAGTCACACTCACTCCTATTGTAGTACAGACTCAGTCACCAATCGAGGTCGAGGTAGCCACATCAGTTCCATTTGAGGTAGAGGTGGTTCCACCCGCCACCACCCCTGTTCCGTTTGAAGTAGAAGTGGTCGCACCTTTTACAGTGACGATATCAACCACACCTCCTTTCAATTCAAAAGCAATACCTTGGGATTATGTTGCCGAAGCTTGGCGAAAAGGAAAGGTAAAGATAGAGGAATCCGATGCCGCACAAGGAATGAGCAAGACCGGAAGAATCTATACACCTGAACACCTGGAGGACCAAGTAAGGATGCCACTACCAAGTAGCCTGTCACTGAAACAGGGCCAGATGACCTTAGGAGGAAAGTACAAGCAAAGGAGTATTCCGTCATTGATCATTTGAACAAAACCCCAGCTCAGATATCCATCCTGTCATTGTTGCAAAATTCAGAAGCACACAAGAACGCTTTGATGAAGGTGTTGAGCGAAGCTTATGTGCCCAATAATATCACAAGCGGAGAAATGGCTAACATGGTAGGATAGGTGTTGGAAAGTCACAACATCACTTTCCACGAGGATGAGTTGCCGCCTAAGGGTTTGAATCACAATAGGGCACTGCACATCACAGTGCGATGCAAAGACTACTTCATTACTAGGGTCCTGATTGATGGAGGGTCCGGTCTCAATATTTACCCATTGACAACACTGAAGAGGTTGGGCAAAGTCCTATAGAGATATGAGAAGGGACCATGAACGTGAAGGCTTTTGATGGGTCTCAAAGAGCTACCATCGGAGAAATTAATCTCTATCTGCAAATGGGGCCTACGTGGTTCGATGTCTAGTTTCAGGTGCTGGACATATCTGCATCTTACAATTTGCTGTTAAGACAACCATGGATACACGCCATTGGGGCTGTGGCATCAACCTCATCAGGCAGTAAAGTTTGAATAGAACCATCAGGAGGTGATCACTCACGAGGACGGGAGTAACCCCATTAAAACCAGCCAAACCATCCCGGCTATCAAAAACAGAAGAAGTCTAGGAGGGGAAACCTATCATCACATTGAATGTGTCAACACCGTTGAGAAAGACAAATGGTGGAGTAGCAAAATAGAAAGCATACTGGCATGGTCCGGGTATGAACTCGGGAAAGGGCTCGGGAAGAATCTCCAGGGTATTACTAAACTGATACAGATGAAGGGTCATGGTACTACTTTCGGGCTCGGATACCAGTACACATGGCAAGAGTATAACGATTGGTCGTCTACATAGCATGGAATGCATTACCCTCTCGAGCAACCAGTGCCGTATCTGGATCAAGCTTTTTAACAAGCTGACACAATATGGGGAACCGCAAAAGAAGAAGCATTAGCTGGGCTGAGGAATCTGTTCTTGGAAGAGGAAGACATGGACTGCAGTGCAATAATTGAGGAGGAGGAGGAAGAAGGCCTCACTAACAGACTGTGGAGAAGGGAGCTGTCCTCAGGAACTGGACCGCCACACCATCCCGGGCCCGCCGAGTCCCTGGGTAGCTTGGCAGATTTTATTTCTATAGCCATTTTAGGCATTTAAGATTTTTAGTAACTTTGTTTCAAAGATTTACTTGTTTCAAAATAAATGCTCGATTCATCGAGCTGTACTTGTCTGGATATTTTTTAGTTTTAATCAAATGCATTGCTCTTTATTGTTCATTATTATTTTCTACACTTTTTCTTTCTACAACATTATTATTACTTTTCCTGATGAACCGGTGACTGTGACATGTAATGAGGGAACGCAATATGAGGATAGTGATTCGGATGAAGAAGACGAGATACCCGAGGAAGTTGTCAGGGAGGTTAAAAACTTTAAGAATAAGCCTAAGTCCAACCTAGACGAAACCGAAGTAGTAAATTTGGGGGACGCCGAGACCGTCAAGGAGACTCGCATCAGCATTCACTTATCACCAACAGAGAAGGAAGAATACATTTGTTTCTTAAGGGAGTATGAGGACATTTTCGCATGGTCATATGATGACATGACCGGTTTGAGCACGTCCATAGTGGCTCACAAGTTACCTAACGACCCAATATGTCCGCCAGTGAAGCAGAAACTCAGAAAATTCAAACCAGATATGAGCCTGAAAATCAAGGAGGAGGTTACTAAGCAGATCAAAGCCAAAGTTCTCAGGGTAGTTGAGTACCCAACCTGGTTAGCCAACATTGTGCCAGTTTAGAAGAAAGATGGGAAAGTCAGAGTATGTGTTGACTATCGAGATTTAAATAGAGCAAGTCCCAAGGACGACTTTCCACTGCCAAATATACACATCCTAATCGACAATTGCACCAAGTATGAACTCCAATCCTTTGTAGATTGCTTCGCGGGTTATCACCAGATCTGGATGGATGAAGAAGATGCAGAGAAAACAGCTTTCATTACACCATGGGGGGTATACTGCTACAAGATGATGCCATTTGGTCTAAAGAATGCTGGTGCTACTTACATGAGAGCCATGAAAACCATCTTCCATGATATGATACACAAAGAAATAGAGGTGTATGTGGACGACGTCATTATCAAATCCAAGTGGGCCACAGATCACATAGCAAACTTGAGAAAATTCTTTGACAGGTTAAGGAGGTACAACTTAAAGCTGAACCCCGCAAAGTGTGCGTTTGGGGTTCCCGTTGGAAAGTTGTTGGGATTCATTGTCAGCTGTCGATGGATCGAGCTAGATCCATCTAAAGTCAAGGCTATTCAGGAGTTACCGCCACCTAGGAGCAAAAGGGACGTGATGAGCTTCCTAGGACGTCTCAAATATATCAGTCGCTTCATAGCACAGTCCACAATCATATGTGAACCCATCTTCAAGATGCTGAGGAAAGATGCCGAGACAAGCTGGACCGAAGATTGTCAGAAAGCTTTTGATAAGATCAAGGAGTACCTGTCCACACCACCAGTCTTGGTCCTGCCACAGCCGAGACGACCTTTGCTACTCTATCTATCTATATTGGATGGAGCCTTCAGATGTGTTCTGGGACAACATGACAAGACAGGAAGAAAGGAGCAAGCCATATACTACTCGAGTAAGAAGTTAACACCTTACGAAGCACGATACTCTCTGCTGGAATGCATTTGTTGTGCTTTGACCTGGACGGCCCAGAAGTTGAGGCATTACTATTGTGCCTATACCACATACCTCATATCCAGGATGGACCCTTTGAAGTATATATTTCAGAAACCCATGCAGACTGGAAAGCTGGCCAAATGGCAGATACTGTTTAGTGAGTTCGATATCGTTTATATAACTCAAAAGGCGGTCAAAGGACAAACGTTGGCAGACCATCTTGCTGAGAATCTGGTGGGAGGAGAATACGAACCCTTGAAAACGTAATTTCCTGATGAAGAGGTGTCAATCGTAGGAGAGGACATTACTGAAGCATACGACGGTTGGAGGATGTTCTTTGATGGAGCTGCAAATTTCAAAAGGGTAGGCATTGAAGCGGTTTTGGTATTAGAAACAGGTCAACATTATCCGGTATCTGCTAAACTCAGATTTCCCTGTACTAACAATATGGCAGAGTATGAGACCTGCATACTAGGACTCAATATGGCAGCCGACATGAATATTTAGGAGCTACTGGTAATTGGTGATTCATATTTGCTTGTGCACCAGGTATAATGAGAGTGGGCCACCAAGAATTCCAAGATATTGCTATATCTACACCATGTGCAGGAATTGAGAAAGAGGTTCACAAAGATAGAGTTTTGGCATGTACCAGAATTCAGAATGAATTTGCCGATGCATTGGCCACCTTGTCATCTATGATACAACATCCGGACAAGAATTTCATTGATCCCATCCCAGTAAGAGTCCATAATCAACCGACATATTGTGCCCATGTTGAGGAAGAGTTGGATGGAAAGCCTTGGTTCCATGACATCAAGGAGTATTTGGCGAGAGGAGAATATCCGGAACATGCAAACCACACTCAGAAACGCACACTCCGGAGATTGTTAATCACTTCTTCCACATCGGAGGAAATTTGTACAGGAGAACTCCTGATTTAGGTCTGCTAAGATGTGTCGACGCAAAAGAGGCTTCTAAGCTACCTGAGGAGATACATGCTGGGACCTGCGACCCACATATGAATGGTTTTGTATTAGCCAAGAAGATACTTAGGGCTGGTTACTTTTGGATAACCATGGAGACAGATTGCGTCCGGTATGTCCGCAAACGCTACTAGTGCCAAGTGCATGCCGATATGATAAAAGTGCTGCCAAATGAGCTCAATGCAACAAGCTTACCTTGGCCATTCGTCGCCTGGGGAATGGATGTCATTGGTCTGATTGAGCCCACTACTTCAAACAGACACATGTTTATTCTGGTAGCCATTGATTACTTCACAAAATGGGTAGAGGCTGCATCTTACAAAGTTGTGACCAAGAAAGTCGTCGTAGATTTTGTTAACGATCATATTGTTTGCCGATTCGGAGTTCCCGAGTCTATTGTTACTGATAATGCCGCCAATCTCAACAGTGATCTGATGAAAGCCATGTGTGAAACTTTCAAAATCAAGCACAAGAATTCCACAGCTTATAGACCTCAGATGAATGGAGTTGTAGAAGCCGCCAACAAAAACATCAAGAAGATACTAAGGAAGATGGTAGAAAACCACAAACAATGGCACGAGAAGCTACCCTTCGCTTTGTTAGGATACCGCACTACAGTTCGCATATCAACCGGGGCAACTCCCTACAAGCTGGTTTACGGTACCGAAGCTGTCATCCCAGCCGAGGTAGAGATTCCTTTTTTAAGAATCATACAGGAAGCTAAACTCAGCGATGCATAATGGATTAGGAGTCGGTACGAACAATTGGCCCTAATAGATGGAAAAAGGATGAACGCAGTGTGTCACGGTCAACTTTATCAGAACAAAATGTCCAGAGCTTTCAACAAAAAGGTCAAACCAAGGCAATTTGCACCAGGATAGCTGGTGCTGAAGAAGATCTTCCCACATCAAGATGAAGCCAAAGGAAAATTCTCTCCCAACTGGAAAGGCCCTTATATGGTTCACAGGGTGTTAACAAGAGGAGCGCTCATACTCGCAGAAATGGACGGAGAAATCGAGCCAAAACCAATCAATTCAGACGCAGTCAAGAGATACTATGCTTAGATTATTTATATTTCCTCATCTGATGTAATTGAACTACGCTTGACCTGATTACCGTTTAAGAGGGGATACGTAGGCAGCATTTCCATTCCCCTCCCCCCCCAAGATCAGAAACTGGGGCAGAATCTTGAGGAGGGCCCTCAAAATTCTGGAGCAAGTCCAGCCAACGTCAACATATGCCAGACGATCAGAAATCGTTTAAGAAACTAGGGCAGAATTTTGAGAAGGATTCTCAAAATTTTGAAGAAGGTTCAACAAGACTCGTTATTCGCAAGCGACCGAAGAATCATTTACCAAACTGGGGCAGAATTTTGAGGAGGACCCTCAAAATTCTAACATGAGAAAGCTGCAATGTCTCTGAAATGTGTTACAGTCACTAGTTCATATAAAATTACTTGATATTTCAATACGTTTCTAAATAACGCTATTTTTTATCAATAATTGCATATTTTCGAAAACTCTATTTTCATAACAGTCAGGTGTTACCCAGGGAAACTCAAACGAGGCCTCCAAAACAGAGCATAGCAAGGCTAGCAGACAAACACACGAACCAATCTCCGCTCACAAAACATACAATTTTTCTTTGAGCGCAGGCACATTGGACGCAACGGTAACATCCACAAAAAATATACACGCAACAAGATAACTATTAATCGGACCATCAGACACAGAATATATCTTCAGCTAAGACATATACTACTCTTATTTGCTACTCGCTCTTTGCATGGGACTAAGCCCTGTCCCGCATACTTGCATGAGGCTAATCCTTGCCTCCCTATCTTGCATGAGGCTAATCCTTTCCTCCCTATCTTGCATGAGGATAATCCTTGCCTCCCTATCTTGCATGAGGCTAATCCTTGCCTCCATATTTGCATGAGGCTAATGCTTGCCTCCATAATTGCATGAGGCTAATGCTTGCCTCCATATTTGCATAAGGCTAATCCTTGCCTCCTTATCTTGCATGAGGCTAATACCTGCCTCCATAATTGCATGAGGCTAATCCTTGCCTCCCTATCCGCATGAGGCTAATACCTGCCTCCATATCTGCATGAGGCTAATCCCTGCCTCCATAATTGCATGAGGCTAATCCTTGCCTCCGTATCTGCATGAGGCTAATCCTTGCCAATAGTTGCATGAGGATAATCCTTGCCTCCATATTCGCATAAGGCTAATCCTTGCCTCCATAATTGCATGAGGCTAATCGTTGCCTCCATATTCGCATAAGGCTAATCCTTGCCTCCCTATCTTGCATGAGGCTAATCCTTGCCTCCATAATTGCATGAGGCTAATCCTTGCCTCCATATTTGCATAAGGCTAATCCTTGCCTCCCTATCTTGCATGAGGCTAATCCCCGCCTCCATAATTGCATGAGGCTAATCCTTGCCTCCATAAATGCAAGAGGCTAATCCTTGCCTCCATAATTGCATGAGGCTAATGCTTGCCTCTATATTTGCATAAGGCTAATCCCTGCCTCCCTATCTTGCATGAGGCTAATCCCTGCCTCCATAATTGCATGAGGCTAATCCTTGCCTCCATATTTGCATGAGGCTAATCCTTGCCTCTATATTTGCATGAGGCTAATCCTTGGCTCCACGTTCGCATGGGGAATAAGCATTGACCCTCCTTGCATAAATATCGATCTATTCTGGTACTATCTATTTTCTTCTCGATCGGGCTAAGCTCTGCCCTTTCATTTCACAAGACTAAGCCTTGTCTTGTTAACATCATACTATTGCATCTCATGGGCTGAAATATCGCCAATCTGTCCAAAGGTGTCATAGTCTAAAGGCATCATCCTCAATGTTGGAAGACACCATGCCATGGCCTGAGGATCTCTCAAATTTGCATATCATTGTTCAAAGGCATCATGGTTCGGAGGCACCATCTTCATGGCCCGAGAACATCATTCATGGCCTGCGATTCCCGCACTAAACAATTCATGGCCCAGGACATCATGGTCTGAGGACATCATCCTTAAACCGTCCGAAGAGAACTTTCATGGTCCAAAGGGAATCTGCATCATGTTTAAATTTTTGCACAAATACATGTTTGCAGCATCTCTTTATCTGCAGATGACCAGTAAGCAACCGCCATCCTAGCAGGAGCGACCTCGCTCAAGTTCATTCAGCCATCTCAAACCTGGACCATTCACCATAACCACTTTTGCATCCAGTCCGAAATATCGTATCCGTTCTTGTAATGACTTCATCGGTATATTCCGCCAATGAATCCAGAACTACACATGGACTGATTCCTGTAAAACCAGGGATATGTAGGCAGCTCAAAGACCGGAGTCTGGCCTCTATCTTTCAAAATATCCCATCTGGTCAAAATTAGCCATCATGTCTTTACCCGAAAACTCTTTCATCCTTCCCGAGTAAAGAGGGGCAGCTGTTGATACCAAATTTTTCCCATAATATTTTCAAGCTATGCTTTGGCACCAATTAGTATTTTTCATACAGTTTTTGAATTTTTAAAATATTTTAATTAATTTATCCCAGCATTTTATTTATAAAACAATCATTGATTGCATCACAAAATAGTTCTATAATATTTTTGTGGCTTAATTTTATCATTTGCATTTGCATTAAGTTTTAGTTATTGCACAAATAGCCACATTTGCATTTTAGGATGTAATTGTAATTACTTTGCAATTATAGCCTATGCATGCATTATTAGATTATTTTTACCGAAAAATAGCCTTTTATATTTTTTAAATATTAAGTAATTACTTTAGAACATCTCCATTCACGAAAATCATTTTTTGTAATTTATTAACCATCTTTAAAAAAATGTTTTGGCAATTAATTATGTATTTAACAAATAGCCCCTTTTTCATTTGGACCTAGCCTATTAAATCAGCCCAATTTCAACTCCTCCCCAATCCTAATCCAATTAAATCGGGCTCAAAAAACTTACCCAGCCCAAATCTATGTCACCCAACCCGGCCCCAAATCCTTCAATCTTGACCGTTGATCACAGAGATCAATAACCACGATTACCCCTTACCTTTTTTAGTTCCAAACGACCCCTCAAACCCGGCCATTCTCACCCAAACAGCCCCCCTGAAACCCCCTTTCTCTCCAATGCTCTCAAAACCTAACACTAGTCCACCCTCGATGTCACTCATCTATAGCCATCCATGGTGGTTTCTCACCACCCCAGGCCTCTAACGGCCTCTCCTATGCTGGTATCATCATCTCTGGGGTCCTCAAGGGATCAGGGTTAGTCCGCTTATGCCTTTTGGTCTTTGCTCGCCTGTCTCAGGCTATTTCGGTTCGATTTTGAGTAAGATCTCCCTTTATCGCCTTAGATATATGGATTTCTAAGCTTGCTTCCGCATCTTTGTGTTGCTCTTCTCGAAACCCTAATTTTTGTCCTTTGAACTTCTCAGCTCTGTGCAAGATGTGAGATAGGTCAAACCTATTTCACCTATTTCCAATGGTTTTCCATTTTTCTAAACTAGGGTTTCCCGAAAATTTCTTTCTCCAAAACGTTTGATAATTTTGTATGTTTAATCTTCTGTTTCTTATGTGTTTTAACCGATTGCTTAAGGTTTTCTTTAACCCCAACTAGTTTATGCTTAAAACCCTAATTCCTCGACATTTTGTTTGGATTATGAGTTTGTCCGGTTTACTGTGTACTGACTTCGTCCTATGCTTTGGTTCGTGTGATTTTTCTTTAGCCTAATCAGATATCTTTTGATTTTTTTATCCTAATGTGCCTCTATTAAGGTTCTTGGTTTGACTTTTTACTGATTCTATGTGTCTATATTCATTTTTTGCCTATTCATGGTAAACCTATATCTTCACCCTTAAATCAGTGTTGATTTGAATTCTTGATTTATCAATCTGTTTCCTGACTATTCCATTCTTTCCTTATTTGAAAATGTCTACGATACTTGTTGACTCCTTGCATAATTCTTTCCTTAATTAAACCCTTGACTATTATACTCCGAAGCTCTTTATTTTTGGTTTGGTTTGAACTCTTTTCCTTCACAAGATCTCTGATTCTTACTTCTTTACTCGGTCTAATTGATCCTGTTGCCTTAATTAGTTTCTGTCATTACCGTTAGTTGATTTTCCTTAATTAAAGGAGAAAACTATGCTGCATCTTCGTGTAATTGATTATGAAATTCCTTAATTACTGATTGTTGATTGCTTTACCTTATTTGCCCTACTCTTGAGCTACTATATAAACTCTCTTTATTTTAACCTCTACAAACGAACACTAGTTCCTCCACACTCTTACACTCTAAAAAAAAACTCTTTCTGCCCTGTCTTCTTCTTGTGATCTTTGTTATTCTAGCCGGCTGCAAGCCAAGGCTGGAAATTGTGCAACATCTGTCTTACATCTTGTGTTTTCTTTCTCTAACTGGTATGCTTCTGATTAAATTTTAGAATTCAAACCTATGTGTTTATTTACTGTCTTAGTTCATCATTCCTGAATTCATTCCTGCTTTTGTTTATGCTTACCTAGCATGCCAAATACTGCCTTATTCAAATATACAATTAGCATGTCCCCATCTTACTTGTCTGTTCACTATCTTGTTTAATATGTCTAGCATATGTAACTAGCCTGTTTGACTGACTACTGTTTATCCAGCATGCCTAAACTTTGCTTTTGTGTAATTAGCATGCCTACACTTGTTAATACTTGCCTAGCATGTTCATTTAAGTCCTCGCATGTTCTACTTGCTAAGGGTAACTACAGTTCATATGTCCTCAAACATGTTTCTGCTGTGATCCTTGTTTCAATGACTTGCATTCTATCTAACCTATCAGTTCTGTAGAATCCCTTGAGAATTCTATGCATCCTGTTGTTTATGTGCTTAAGGTGTATTCTATGTGTTCCCCAACCCCTCTTTCCTTGTGTGGAAATTGTTTGTCAAAGTATTTTTCTAGGGCTGTTTGTTCTGTGACATTTGTTCTGATTGCAAAATTGTTTTTCATACTTTCCTCAAACTATCTTTACCTCTAAATTGGTACTGGTTTTCAGAAGCTCTTTTCACTCCTAAGAACTTTCTTTATACTGTTTATCAAACTCGTTTAAATCATTATGCACTCTCACTTATGCTAAGTTTACTAAGTCCTGCCCCTCTGGTATGTGTACTGCCTCGAGACCCTTGAGATCTCTCTGAACTCTGGCATATCAGGGCTGGCCCTTCCACACTGCACATAAATCAGTTCTTACTTGAGAAAGGTCTGGGTGTGAGCACTGCCCGGGATCCTTGAGGTCCTTAGGGAACTCTGACACACCTAGACATCAAAATTGGCTATAGAACTTTGAGCACTTGAGACTACTGAAGGCTTGGAAATTACTTTGGGCCTACTTCAGGCTCCCAATAGTTTAATGTATATTTATATTTATGTAAATCATTCAATTCTTGGCCTGTAATAATTAATTGTAAACAAACATTGGGGTGACTAGTGAAAAGGGAGGGTACTTGTATATTGTGGGTAAACTTGGGTAGATAACATGCCTATAGTGTTTATTTTGATTTACATGTGCTGTGCTAGAAATCTGCCTACAGAATTTCTTGGTCGAAATGAATTCTACCTGCTCCATTTCATATAATTAGATATCATGCCTATAGGATTAAAAATCAGCTTTAATAGAAATCATGCCAATAGGGATTTTGCTTTGGTCAAATAAATTCTGCTTGTTTCACCTTATGTTTAATTAGAAATCATGCCTATAGGTTTTAAAATCAGCTTTAATAGAAATCATGCCTATAGGGATTTCGCTTTGGTCAAATAAATTCTGTTTCACCTTTTGTTTAGTTAGAAATCATGCCTATAAGATTTAAATTAGCTTTAGTTATATCTAAAACCAGTTTAATTCATGTTTGTAGATTCTGAATCATTAACCAATCTATTCGTTTCTTTAATAAGTTTTCAACGCTGCATTAATCAATATCACTAGAGAGCATACCTATAGGATTGAAATTGCCCGTTTAAGGTTGCTTATTGTTTTACTCCATTACTGATAAATGATTAGATACCATGCTCATAGGACATCACTATTATACGCCTAGGAAAGCCTGTAGGGCGACTAAAATTCTGCAAACCGTAAAACTATGCCTTGTATTTGTAACTGCTCATGTTCAACAGGTCTAAAAATCAGAAGGCAAACTAGGGCTTTGACACTTTGGTCCTAACTCAATACTGCATATTTTCTGCTCACCTAGATATCCTGTTCTAGGGCCTCTTTTAAATACCTAAAACTGTGTTTAAGACGTGCACTTGCTTGCTCTGTTTGTGGAGGTAAATGTGAGCCTTTAATTGTTCTCTCTTCAGTGCAGTCCTAATTGTTTTGGTTGACGCCTAGATTTTTCTCCTTTAAGTACCTTAGGATGGTCTAGAACTACCTAAATTAGAGGTCCTAAATGCCTCTCGAGTCACAAGGAAAGGACGGGTAATGCACGCATAGAATATCTTTCAAGGTTGCTAGAACGCTTTAGGCCATGACCAATGGGAGGGAATTGGGTATTAAGGATATGATGACTACGCGCTAATGTCACGTGTAGCCCCTCATTGAGAAGTGATTTCCGGGCATTGTGTGGGTGTGATCCATTAGGCTAACCAACCTAGGAGCCCTCTTTCCCAACTCCCGTTGTTGAAATGAATTTACTTTTCATTACATATGTGCAAGTTGTTCAAACCTCTCTCTTGCTCCAATTACCTGAATCATACCTGTGTTTAAAATGTAAAAACATGCCTTTATCTGCAAATATATGTTGAAACTATTTACTTGTTCAAAAATGACTGATTCATATAAGTTCGGCCGGGACCCAATATTGTGGACCGCGAGGGGTGCCTAACACCTTCACCTCAAGGTTATTTCGAGCCCTTACCCTAATCTCTAGTGATGCAAACTAGTTACATGAGTTAACCGCTCCAGGTGCCCTAATGCACCATAATCCGTTAGGTGGCGACTCTTCAAATGCCCAAATCCCAAAAGGAAACGAGTTGATTGCCCGTGAAATTTCGAAACCCGAACTTTCTGCGTGAGGAGGAAAAAAAAGGGGGCGCGACAGTTGCACATATGGTGGGTAAGAAGTTACTCAAAGTTTCACCTAAGAAGGGTGTGATGAGGTTCAGGAAGAAGGGCAAGTTGAGCCCTCAATATATTGGGTCTTTTAAGGTGCTTGAAATAGCTGGAGAGATGGCCTACAAACTTGCCTTTCCACCTAGTCTATCAGGAGTTCACCCAGATTTCATGTTTCGATGCTTAGGAAGCATTATGGTGATCCGTCACATGTATTAGACTTTAGCAAAGTGCAGTTAGAGGGGGATTTGACCTATGATGTAGAGCCAGTGGCTATTTTGGACTGGCAGGTTCGAAAGTTGAGGTCGAAGAACATAGCTTCAGTGAGGTGCATTAAAGGGGTCAGCCAGTCGAGGAGGCTACATGGGAGATCGAGCAAGAGATGCGGAGCAGATAGCCGCACCTATTTGAGACTCCAACAATTATTATAAACCCGGTTGAGGGTGAATGTTTGTTTAAGTGGGGGAGAATGTAACGATACAGCCGGTCATTTATGTATTGTAGCCCCAATTCTCTATTTATTGCCTCTTCTATGTTCATTTGTTGTTATGTGATTTTCCGGAGTGGTTGGATTAGTTTCAGGGAAGTTTCGGTGTGAATTGGGATGCTTAGTCTCAAGGTTGGAATCTTAAGTTGAAAGAGTTGACCGGAGTTTGACTTGTTTGTAGATGACTTTGGAATGGAGTTTTGATAGTTCCAACGACTTTGTATGGTGATTTTGGACTTAGACGTATGTCCAGATTTGGATTTGGAGGTCCGTAGGTTGACTGATGCTTTTTAGGGAAAGATGGAAAGTTAAAGGTTTGGAAGGTTGATAGGTTTGATCGAGAGTTGATTTTGTTGATATCGGTTTGTATTTTGGTTCTGGGAGTTGGAACAAGACCGTTGTATCATTTAGGAATTATGTAAAAATTTGAGTCATTTCGGGTTAGTTTGATGTGATTCGACATGAGTTTTAGATGTTGGAAGTTTATTAGTTTTATTGGGCTTAAATTGGGTGCAATTTGTGGTTTTGCCATTGTTTGATGAGGTTTGAGGCTTTGACTAGGTTCGTATTGTGTTTTAGGACTTGATGGTATGTTTGGTGGGGTCTCAGGTGTCTTAGTGGTGTTTTGTAAGGTTGGCGGATCATATTTAGACTTTGAGAAGCTGTTGAAGGTTTTAGAGTTCTAGTGCATTCGCACCTATGAGGAATTAGTTGTATGTTCGAGGCAGTAGAAGCGACCTGGTGATCGCAGAAGAGGCTAGGCTTGAGTTGGGGAAGAGTGTAGATGCGAGGTTTTTGCCGCATCTACGATCCCACATATGTGGGAGAGAGAGCGCAGAAGCAAATTTGAGGGAGGCTTGGGAGCTCGTAGGTCTGGAAGGAGTCTGCAGAAGCGGACTTGCAGATGCAAAGGAATGTCCGCAAAATCGGATGGTCAATCGCTTGGAGGGAGCCGCAGATGCGGTTAAGTGACCGAAAATGCGGAATCACTGGCAGAGTTTATATTCGAAGTGATTCATTGTTTTTCTCATTTTGGGAGTTGTGGAGCACGGCTAAGGGCGAATCTTGGAAGAAGTTTTGCTACAATTGAAGAGGTAAGTGAAGTTTAATTACTTTTGTTGATAGATATTGATTACCCATTGATTATTACACCTAGTTTATGTGAATTTAAGGTGAAATTTAGAGATTTTAGACTATGTTGTTGAAGAGTGAGATTTGATAATTTGAGGGTGGATTTATGGTTGAAATTGGATGAAATAAGTATGCTGGGCTCGTATTTTTAATGGGTGTTCAGAATATGTGAATTTTGTTGGGTTCCGGAGTGCATGCCCGGGGTTGATATTTTGGGTTGACTTTGCATATTTGATTCAAAACCTTATCTTTATCATTTTGGATTGTTTCCGATTACTTGATTGATGATATTAAGTTGCTTTGGCTAGATTCAAATCGCTCGGAGGCTGATTCGCGTGGCAAGGGCTTTTTGGAGTATTGATTTGTGTGTTTTAAGGAAAGTAACATATCTAAACTTGTATGTGAGGGTAAATATCCTTGGGAATCATGTTATATGAGATGTTTTGGGGTGACGCACGCGCTAGGTGACGAGCGTGCGTGTGTGCTCTAGAGTATTCATGATTTGAGATGGCTTTTAGACTACTATGGGATTTTGTTTTTCTATCATGCCTCGTTATATCCATGTTTTCTCAACCTGTATGATGATTTAGTTCTGATTCATATTAGAAATCATGTCTAGGTTGTGTGCTAGTTGTTTGAGACATGATAGGGCTATACTTGTTGTTTCGGAGCTATTTGCCTTATTTGTACACATGCTCTCAGTGTTGATGTAATATCCGTGTAAGATATCTCTTCTCAATACTTTCTTATTTGTTTCCTCACATGTTGTTGATGCCTCATATGTGTAACATTACTGAATTGAGTACCGTGAGATGTGGTTAACTAAGACATGGAGCCCGTTTGGATTGGCTTAAAAAAAGTGGCTTTTAAGCACAAGTGCTTAAAAGCAGCTTTTAACTCCTGGAGCTTATTTTATAAATAAGCAGTTATATGTTTGGATAAATGTGCTGAAGCTTAAAAAAAGTTGTTAAAGTGTTTGGCAAACAAGTGCTGGTTGGCACCTTTTTTTTAATTAAAAGGACAAAAATATCTTTAAAGCTGTTAACATTATAAATGAGCTGATTACTACAATATATTTAATTATGAATTAATGCAAATAAAAAATAATTTATATTTTAATTTAATTAATTACTTTAGATAATTTTTATAAATATAATTCCTGAATGCTCATTTTTCACCACTTTCAATCAAGTAAACTTCCATAAAAGTCTCAATCTATTCAAAATACCAAATTATTTTGTATAGGGAAAAACAGAAACTTAAAAGAACAAAAATATGTATAAACACTACTCTTTTCATTCAAGTTTATGTGCCCATTTTTATTGATGACGTTAAGGAAAAAAGGGATGAGCCTTTGAGCTATATCGTCAGAGAAATTGATGGGAGCAATTATCTTGAACTGGATGGAAGAAATATTTCTCTCTTAACAAAAATATTTCAATAAATTTAACAAATGTCTAAACAAAATACCTTTTAAGGCGTGTTGCAGATCATAACTAGCTAGTGTTTTTACTCTACAATTACAAGTATCAAGCTTCACAAATTTCATTAGCAATCAAATCACGAAGACCCATCCAAACGAGATCACTTTGCTCTTCCACATTTTCCGCATTTATATTGTTATTAGTTCTCGAAGATGTACCAACATCAGGATCAACATATGGAACATATCTCTCATTGTCAGCTGCTCGGAATGCATCATCCATATTGCATTTCTTTCTAATATAGTTATGAATGGCCATAGTAGCAAGTACGATGTATCTTTGAGTGTCAATGTGATAGAAAGGCATGTCTCGCAAAATAGACCATCTTGCTTTCCAAACCCCAAATGTGCGCTCTACAATATTTCTACAAGAAGAATGCAAATAGTTAAATTTTTCAATTCGTCCTCTTGGTTCTCACAATTCTCTTGTTGCACCGCGGCGGAATTGTGCTAAGTGGTATCTCACATTATCTCCTTTGTATGGGCCATGTATCCCTTCATATGCTGATATCCTGCATCAATTAGATAATACTTATTTCCAATTGGACGTGGAAAATTAAGTTCTAGTCTACGAAGGGCCTCACCAAATATACGACTATCGTGAGCTACTCCTTCCCACCCAGCCCATGCAAATGTAAAACACATATTAAAATCTACTACAGCAAGAATATTTTGAGTCGGATAACCTTTACGTCCAATATATGGTATCTTTTGACCTTGCGGTAATCTTGCTTTAACATGTGTCCCATCAAGTGCTCCAATACAATCCTATATACATATACAAGTATAAATATAACATAAGTTAGTAATACTTATAAAAGTTAAGTTATAAGTTTAATAAAAATAATTAGGTAAAATTATTACTTACTCTAAAGAAAGGAAGATATCGACCGTTACATGGCTTGTGAGCTCCTACACCATCATTGTAATTTGGATATGGTCTTATAAAATATCTCGCAAGCTCACAAATTGCCTTTAAAACACTGTGAAAGTGTCTATGAATTATTTCTCCCGAATGTTGAAATATTTCCTGTATCAATCGATTTCCAGCTCCATGTGCACAAGTCATCAAGAACATGCCTAACATCTCGTGTATTGACATTCTGCGTGTGGGTTTAAGCCCATACTTTTCAGTTAAATCATTCGATAAATCAACAAACAGCGACTTCCTCAATCGAAAATTTTCATAACAACGAGTCTCGTTTCTTCTTAATATATCTTGAATAAATGCATTTCCAGAGCGACTAGATGTACGACAAGGTTCCTTACATAGGCATTTTTTGTAATACATCAAGATCAATTTACCTGCTATATGGCATAAAGCAATCTATTCCTTCTCATCTTGCTCCCTCCGTATTTCCTCCAGTTCTTCTTCATCTTCATCATCTGACGAATAACTTGGATAAGGATCTACCAAGTCGCTAAAGTTCGAACTCTCCATTTAACTGAAATGGAAAAATAAAGTTAACTAACAGGCTAATTGCAAATCATCTCAACCCATTTCTCCATTTTCCATTGCAAGCTAGGAAATATACAGATAACTAAAGCTAGGAAATATACACATGACTGAAGCTAGGAATCATGAAAGGTAGCTTTTAATCTGATGTTGTTAATCCTCAAATGAATGGCAGTAGATGAATGACATCAACCAAGCAAATGAAAGCAAATGAAAGGTAGCCACCATCAGTGAAGTTAGCACTATAACTGAAGCTTACACATAGATGTGTAGGAAAATATTCCATGCATGTTTACACATAAAAACGAAAACTGAAGCTTACACATAAAACCATAACAAAGTTTAACTGAAATGGAACTACAATATTCGAATACGAAACAATAAAAATATTCAACCACAACGATACATTATCCATTTTTGTTGAGATATAACTGATAGTTAAACTCCAACCAAGACTTGAGAGCTTCATCAGTAGGCATCCCCAAAAATATTTATCGGCTATTTTTCTTGCGGAACATTTCATAGTGAAACTGTAAATTTCACTCCCAGCTAGAATATTAGGAATTTGTTCCAACGTGCCAATACACTTCTCGATGGATGCCTCATCAACTGCAGGAGATGTAGCAGTGCTTTTGCTAGACATAAACTGTAACGACCTGACCGGTCATTTTGAGTTGTTGCACTTTGATCGCCAGTTCCCGGGCATGACTTGCCCCGTGTTATGCATTATGACTAATGTAGATCGTTGGTTTTGGTTTTCAGGATGAATTGGAATGAAATTGAAAGAAACAGTTTCAGTTGAAAGCTTTTGAATTGAAAGGTTTGACCGAGAGTTGACTTATTTGTATATGAGCTATACCGGACTTTTTATGATTTGGTTAGCTTCGTTAGATGATTTGTGACTTGGTAGTGTGATCGGAAGTGAT
The DNA here is from genome assembly GCF_001879085.1 of Nicotiana attenuata. Classification (NCBI taxonomy): domain Eukaryota; kingdom Viridiplantae; phylum Streptophyta; class Magnoliopsida; order Solanales; family Solanaceae; genus Nicotiana; species Nicotiana attenuata. The sequence continues at coordinate 3,583,545 of NC_031997.1, read as the reverse complement.
TTTGGAGGTCCGGTGTAGAATTAGGCTTGAATTGGCGAAGTTAGTATTTTGGCGAATTCCGGTTGATAGGTGAGATTTTGATCCGAAGGTCGGAATGGAATTCCGAGAGTTGCTGTAGCTTTGTTAAGTGATTTGGGATGTGTGTGTAAAGTTTCAGGTCATTCGGACGTCGTTTGGTTGGGTTTTTGATCGAATGCGTGTTTCGGAAGTTTTAGAAGAACTTAGGCTTGAATTCGACGTAATTTGATGGTTTTGGTGTTGTTTGA
>NC_031997.1:3471308-3582953 GCF_001879085.1 Nicotiana attenuata | reverse complement strand
TGGGAGCTACTTGGGAGCATTTGAAGGGGGATTTGAAGGAGTTTGACTGGAGGTAAGTTTTATGAGTTAAAAACACGATTATATTGTGGAATTATCCTTGAAATTCTTGAGAATTTAGCTAAATTGAAGGAAACTAGGGCTTGGAATTTTAAGATTTTAAATTGGAATTCGAGGGGCCATTTGTGGTCCGAATTGAGAGTTTTCGGTGTGTATAGACGCGTGGCGAGACAAGGGATCCGTTGATGTTAAATTTTCTGATTTTCGAGAAGTGTGCCCGGGGCTCGGATTTTGCAAATTTTGTGAATTTCGATATTTTTCGAGTCTTTTCGATTGGGTTATGTTCCATTAGCCTATTGTGACGTATTCGTTGTGGTTTTGATCAGATTCGACGTGCTAGGAGATCGATTTGCGAGGCAAGGGCATAGCGAGCTAGGATTTTGGTCGGCTTAAGGTAAGTAATGATTGTAAATACTGTCCTGAGGGTTTGAAACCCCGGATTACACATCGTTGTGTTACTTTGAGGTGACTTGCACGCTAAATGACGAGCGTGGGGTAGAGCACCGCTGGGGATTGTGACCTAGTCCATCCCGAATGACCATTTTAATGAGTAATTGATAGTTAATTGTTTGATGTTATTATACTTTGGGCTGTATGCCATGTTTGGGGCTTCGTGCCGACTTGCTGTGACCCTTAGGGGCATTTGACTGATTTTCCTCACTCTATTTGTTGAAAGTATATTCTCAGTCATGTTTTTATCTGTTTGTTTCTCAAACCTGGCTCTACCATTATATTCTTAAAAATGTGGAAAACTGTTTGGGCTGAGTTCCCTGTTTTACTGATATAGACCGAGGGTCTATTGTGAGATTGACGACTGAGATAGACTGGGAGTCTGATACTGATATTAATGACTGAGAGAGGCCGAGGGCCTAGTTGTGAGGAATATATATATCTATGGATCGGGCTGCACGCCGCAACATAGTATATATATATATATATATATATATATATATATGGATATGGATCGGGCTGCACGCCGCAACGATATATATATTGGATTGGGCTGCACGTCGGAGCGGTTATGATATATATATTGGATCGGGCTGCACGCCGCAACAATATGGCGCTTGGGCCGTAAGGGGCCCCTCCCGGAGTCTGCACACCCCCAGTGAGCGCCGTCGATGATATATGGATCGGGCCGCACGCCGTAGCAGTTATTATATATATATGGATCGGGCTGCACGCCGCAGCGGTTACTATATATATATGGATCAGGCTGCATGCCACAGCGGTTACTGTATCGTACGTATTGAGCGTGAGTGCTGAGTGTGAGCACTGATTGGTAAGAGTTGAGTCACGAGTGACAGAGAGGCTAGCCCAAGGGGCGATAGACATAGACATGCATAAGAGTGATGTTTGCCTGAGAGGCATGTTTATGAACTTATTGATTTCATTTCTCTTTAAAGTGAGTTCCTATCGAATATGTTAATTGATTTACTGTTTTCACTCATGTTTATATTGAGCCTCTGTCGGAAAGTTGAACAAATATTTTAAAACAACTTTTATTTAAACTGGGGATTATGAGATGTTTACCGAGATTTTTAAGTTGTGAAGTATTTATGATTACTGTTTTGCCGAGGGGCTGTTTTACGAACTATGGTTTGCCCGAGGGGCCGATTATTGCTTTAAATCTCTATTATTATTTTGAAAGGTGTTGAACCCCTACGGAAACTGCTGGAAGTATTTCAAAAAAAGATTCTTACTAAAACCTGGGTTTTAAAAGCGAAGGTTGGCTCGTATTATGATTTGATAGCCTGTTGTGTTTATTGAGCCTAACGCGAATGTGGATTCATTGTTTCCTACTGCTCAGTCTTTATTTACTCTTATTACTTACTGGGTTGGAGTACTCACATTACTCCCTGCACCTCGTGTGCAGATGCAAGTATTTATTCACCCGGTAGTGGGTTTTGGTTGATTGGAGGCAGAGCTATAGGAGTCTAGCGAGGTGACTGCCAGTGTTCGCATCACCGTTTTCTCTCTATTTTGTTCATTATTTCTGTTTCGTGTATTTTAGACCTAGTCGAACTGTATTCACACTCCAATATATGCTCGTGACTTGTGACACCCCGATTAGGGATGTGTTGGGTTGTATTCCCGCTAACTAATTTCATGAAATCGTATTTAAACTGTTTATGAACTGTTTAACTGCTTAAAGGAGGTGTTCTAGAATGGTCTGGCTGGCCTTGTCTTCACAAGAGGCGCCATCACGACCGGGGCGGAGTTTGGGTCGTGACAAGTTGGTATCAGAGCCTAGGTTACTAGGTCTCACGAGTCATGAGCAGGTTTAGTAGAGTCTCGCGGATCGGTACGGAGACGTCCGTATTTATCCTCGAAAGGCTGCAGAACCTTTAGGAAACTCAACATTCTTGAATTCTTATCGTGCGTCCTTGATTCAGCTTGAAAAGAAACTCTTGAAATTCCTTCCACGCGTTTGTATGCGCGCATGAGCGCTCAGTATCAGATGTGCCTCGATGGCTTGTGATTCCCCGATCAAGGGGCAAGATGTGATCTCTGTGAGTTTGATATTGGGCCAGTCTGGAGGACTTGAGGTCGGATCTTTGCCTATGGCTTGAGCACTGAGGTGCTGATTGTGTGAGTAAGTGTTTTGAACTTATATGTTCGGCAGTGTCCCTATTAGTGGAAGTGACGGTTGAATAGTTATGTGATGAGTATGTTAGTACTGCGGGATGTATCTATGTAACTCGGAAGTGACGAGGAAGGCCTGTGGGATGATAGATGAACTATTGAGTTCATGATTTCCATTGTGATTGGAGGTGTAGCTTCGAGTTATGGGCACGTGAATAATCTTTTCATGTTTCCAGTCGAGAGTGAAGTAAATTCTATGTTGCGGTACGAGTTCGGACTCAGGAAGACTAAGTGGCTGTGTAATGCGTATGGCGGTGGAAGGTATACATAAATGTTATATTGAAGCGAAACAGGTGGGTTGTCTCCTGCAAAGTGTCCTGAAGTGGTGCAATCCTTATGTGTATACTAGGAGATCTCATGTGCAAGTGAAAGTATGTGTTGAAATTTGGAATTCCGGGTCGCTTAAGAGAGTGGGCTTAGCTGTTGCGAGAATGAATGCGAGAATTGCAGAAGAGTTACAGTACGGGATGATTTGTGCTTTCACAACTTATAAATGATTTGAGTTTAATCTCACTATGGTATTGTGGCATCAATAGAGTAAAAGTGTTACGAGTTGTTGAGTGTATCTTGATCTATGTCTTCGAGCCAAGTGGGGGAGTCTGCTGTGAGTAGTTAATTGCACGGTTAGGTGCTATGCTGGTTCCAATTTGAAGCGTGCGGGTGAATCAGTTATGATTGGTGGGAATTGAGACCGAGGATGTTGACGAAGGTTATATTATGCTTCATAGGGTAAGGAAATCACAGGATGTCTTAAGTTGTTGTTGGTAGAGGATGCTCAGTGCATAGAGCAGTAAATTGCTTGGGTGTATTAGGATGAGGATTTCATTTTGCGGTATCGGAGTGCCAATGAGGCACGGGGGGTTCTGTTCGTTAGGTCAGGTAATTTGCAGTTTGAGTAAGTGTGAATGACTTTCGAGAATGGTTCTAATGTGTTCAAGATTTCTGCAGGAAGCAATCGAGTATTTTAAAGTTGCATGTGTGGTTAGAAACTGTGTTTTCATTGGAGGAGGTCCAGACTTGTGGTATTTCTATGTTAATTATGGGATTCTATGTATCAGTATCAGGAAAGTAAAGGCAACTGATTTAGATTCGTAGGAAAGTTCTTCAGAGTAAAGTATTCTGGAATATGGTGTTTCTGTTAATATTTGAGAGAGTAATGTAGTGGCTTATGGGTCCTAGACAGTGTGGTCTTCTGCTTGGGTCTCGTGTAGCAAGCCTGGGATTGAGAGATTGTAGCACTACAGCAAGAGTGAGCATCAAGTTGAAAATGAATTAGAAGGGAAGTTCGGATAGATGGAATGGTTTGATAGTAGGCCGAATCGGTATGGTAAGGGTATGATCAATTCTTTGTATGTGTTCGAGGTAATGGGTTCTTACAGGTATTTTGCAACAACACTCGTGGGCTTTGATGGCTTGCTTAGCTTGGTCTAGTTAGAAGGATTCAGTCCTGGCAGTTTAATTTGCGCAAACGGAATTGGGAGAGTTCTTGTTGATTTCTACCGTGGCCGAAGCGGTGCATTTTCTACGAATATGAGAGGTATGGTATGTGTAATGATTTTTTTCTTCTAGATAGGATAAATGGAAGTTCTTGGCTAATTGAGTGCGTAGATGTCTGTGGCTTGGAAGGGAGATAAAAGTTTTCCTGTTATCCTTGGATGTGTGGTATATGCGGTATGTTGTGGAGGATCGAGATTTGCGTGTATGAGGTTTCAGTTCAGTTCTGAAAGGAAGTTCATAACACTCTTAGGCAGCGGGTAGCCTCAAATAATTAAGGAAATGGTATTGTTATTTGGAAGTGACTTGACGAGAGTATAGGTTTCAAGAAAAGGGGTAATGTGATTAAGTTGATAGCACTTCGGTAGTATTGCGGCACCTTCTTTTAGACCGGATATGGTGAATCATGTGTTGTGTGGATGTGGAGACAGAAGTTCTCATAATCAGGCTATGATGGGGTATGTTAGAGTATGGATGCGTGTTCTAGTTTGAGTTGGTTTGGTTGGCCCCGAATTGTATTGTTGAGGGATAGGTTGATTCGACCGCTATTGAGCTTATTTGTGATCTGGGGAGATCTATGAGTTACCTTTCTGTGTTGTAATTTCTTGTTATAGTCACATATGGTGCGGTTCAATTGGGGTCTCCTAGTGGAATTCGAACAGGAAGAGTAATTGAGCGTTGCTTAGTGAACGGCGTATCGGTTGTGTCTTATCGGGTTGCGTGGCGTATGTTATTTGTTTCACCGTAGGTGTAATGATTTGCTTTGGTTCCAGACATCAAATGTGCGGGGCTGTCGATTTTGGGCATAGTGACTTGAGGTGTTCCATGTGTAGTAGTGTTTGGATAGGATCGCGCATTGTAGCGAGGCTACGTGGAAATATGACCTTTCGGGGTAGATTCATGTGTTCTATTTCTATGATGTGAGTCAGGGTCTCAGCTTTGTGTTGTGATGGTACTGATAAGCTTGAGGTACAACTCTTTTCGTTTGGGGTCATCACTGAATACGAACGGATTTGATTTCAGCTTGTTGGAAGGATAATGTCGAGGTTCGGCTAGGAAGTCTGCTGTTGTATTAGCCAAAAAAGGAAGTGACTTCATGAATAGTTGACCTGAGAGATGGTTACTGTTTATTGCATGTTTCATTTATCATTAGCAGAATATTGAGGTGTTGGAATAAGACCTTAGTTGATAAGAGGTTTCTACCGGTATCCGGGTGTTGTGTGTAGCTGTTGTGATTCGTTTCGAGTGTTTGAGCATGAAGTATATCATATAATTGCACCTGAGGTTGCAGGTATGGGTTATTACAGCTGGTTTGGGCTTATTCTGAATAGAGATGTGAGGTTCTAACCTTGTGTGTGATTTCGGAAAGTGAAATGTGGTTCTATGACTTATGGGCTAGACTGGATTGTGCGATTTTAGTTAAAATGTGTTATCGGACCTATATGAGATAGGGTGACGTGGGATCACCCCCTGGCATATGCATGGTAAGGTTATTCAACTATTGGTTGGCTTTTAAAACAACTTTGAGTACGTTCGAGGACGAACGTGTGTTTAAGTGGGGGAGGATGTAACGACCCGACCGGTCGTTTTGAGCTGTTGCACTTTGATCGCCAGTTCCCGGGCATGACTTGCCCCGTGTTATGCATTATGACTAATGTAGATCGTCGGTTTTGGTTTTCAGGAAGATTTGGAATGAAACTGAAAGAAACAGTTTCAGTTGAAAGCTTTTGAATTGAAAGGTTTGACCGAGAGTTGACTTATTTGTATATGAGCTTGTACCGGAGTTTTTATGATTTGGTTAGCTTCGTTAGATGATTTGTGACTTGTGAGTGTGATCGGAAGTGATTTTGGAGGTCCGGTGTAGAATTAGGCTTGAATTGGCGAAGTTAGTATTTTGGCGAATTCCGGTTGATAGGTGAGATTTTGATCCGAAGGTCGGAATGGAATTCCGAGAGTTGCTGTAGCTTTGTTAAGTGATTTGGGATGTGTGTGTAAAGTTTCAGGTCATTCGGACGTCGTTTGGTTGGGTTTTTGATCGAATGCGTGTTTCGGAAGTTTTAGAAGAACTTAGGCTTGAATTCGACGTAATTTGATGGTTTTGGTGTTGTTTGAAGTGTTTTGATAATTGGAACAAGTTTGAGTAACGTTTTAGGATGTATTAGTATTTTTGGTTGAGGTCCCGAGGGCCTCGGGGCGATTTCGGATGGCTATCGGGATGAGTTTGAACTTGTGAAAAGGGAAAGGTGTGCTTCTTCTGGTATTTCCGCTTCTGCGGAATTTGGACCACAAAAGCGAGGTCGCATGTGCGAAAGGGAGGCCGCAGAAGCGAGATTTGGACTTTAAGTGGACTTCCGCAGAAGCGGGAGGTAGACCGCAGAAGCGGTACCGCTAATGCGGAATTTGTGTCGCAGAAGCGGTTCCTGGGGGCCTTAGTGATATCCGCCGAAGCAAGACTTTTGCCGCAGAAGCGGTGTCGCGGAAGCGGTTATTTAACCGCAGAAGCGGGAAAGGTCTGGGCAGAAGGGTTCTTTTAAATCATTTTGTGTTCCGCGAGGCTAAGTTAATTTTCACCATTTTTGAGCATTGTGGGAGCTACTTGGGAGCATTTGAAGGGGGATTTGAAGGAGTTTGACTGGAGGTAAGTTTTATGAGTTAAAAACACGATTATATTGTCGAATTATCCTTGAAATTCTTGAGAATTTAGCTAAATTGAAGGAAATTAGGGCTTGGAATTTTAAGATTTTAAATTGGAATTCGAGGGGCCATTTGTGGTCCGAATTGAGAGTTTTCGGTGTGTATAGACGCGTGGCGAGACAAGGGATCCGTTGATGTTAAATTTTCTGATTTTCGAGAAGTGTGCCCGGGGCTCGGATTTTGCAAATTTTGTGAATTTCGATATTTTTCGAGTCTTTTCGATTGGGTTATGTTCCATTAGCCTATTGTGACGTATTCGTTGTGGTTTTGATCAGATTCGACGCGCTAGGAGATCGATTTGCGAGGCAAGGGCATAGCGAGCTAGGATTTTGGCCAGCTTAAGGTAAGTAATGATTGTAAATACTGTCCTGAGGGTTTGAAACCCCGGATTACACATCGTTGTGTTACTTTGAGGTGACTTGCACGCTAAATGACGAGCGTGGGGTAGAGCACCGCTGGGGATTGTGACCTAGTCCATCCCGAATGACCATTTTAATGAGTAATTGATAGTTAATTGTTTGATGTTATTATACTTTGGGCTGTATGCCATGTTTGGGGCTTCGTGCCGACTTGCTGTGACCCTTAGGGGCATTTGACTGATTTTCCACACTCTATTTGTTGAAAGTATATTCTCAGTCATGTTTTTATCTGTTTGTTTCTCAAACCTGGCTCTACCATTATATTCTTAAAAATGTGGAAAACTGTTTGGGCTGAGTTCCCTGTTTTACTGATATAGACCGAGGATCTGATTGTGAGATTGACGACTGAGATAGACTGAGAGTCTGATAGTGATATTAATGACTGAGAGAGGCCGAGGGCCTAGTTGTGAGGAATATATATATATATCTATGGATCGGGCTGCATGCCGCAGCAAAGTATATATATATATATATGGATATGGATCGGGCTGCCCGCCACAGCGGTTATGATATATATATTGGATCGGGCTGCACGCCGCACCAATATTGCGCTTGGGCCGTAAGGGGCCCCTCCCGGAGTCTGCACACCCCCAGTGAGCACCGTCGACGATATATGGATCGGGCTGCACGCCGCAGAGGTTATTATATATATATGGATCGGGCTGCACGCCGCAGCGGTTATTATATATATATGGATCGGGCTGCACGCCGCAGCGGTTACTATATGGTACCTATTGAGCGTGAGTGCTGAGTCTGAGCACTGATTGATAAGAGTTGCGTCACGAGTGACAGAGAGGCTAGCCCAAGGGGCGATAGACATAGACATGCATATGAGTGATGTTTGTCTAAGAGGCTTGTTTATGAACTTATTGATTTCATTTCTCATTAAAGTGAGTTCCTATCGAATATGTTAATTGATTGACTGTTTTCACTCATCTTTATATTGAGCCTCTGTCGGAAAGTTGAACAAATATTTTAAAATAACTTTTATTTAAACTGGGGATTATGAGATGTTTAGAAATTAATCACTGATTTGGCATTTGGTTATTTCCACCGAGATTTTTAAGTTGTGAAGTATTTATGATTACTGTTTTGCTGAGGGGCTGTTTTACGAACTATGCTTTGCCCGAGGGGCCGATTATTGCTTTAAATCTCTATTATTATTTTAAATGGTGTTGAACCCCTACGGAAACTGCTGGAAGTATTTCAAAAAAATATTCTTACTAAAAGCTGGGTTTTAAAAGGGAAGGTTGGCTCGTATTATGATTTGATAGCCTGTTGTGTTTATTGAGCCTAACGCGAATGTGGATTCATTGTTTCCTACTGCTCAGTCTTTATTTACTCTTATTACTTACTAGGTTGGAGTACTCACATTACTCCCTGTACCTCGTGTGCAGATACAGGTATTTATTCACCCGGTAGCGGGTTTTGGCTGATTGGAGGCAGAGCTATAGGAGTCTAGCGAGGTGACTGCCAGCGTTCGCAGCACCGTTTTCTCTCTATTTTGTTCATTATTTCTGTTTCGTGTATTTTAGACCTTGTGGAACTGTATTCACACTCCAATAGATGCTCGTGACTTGTGACACCCCGATTAGGGCTGTGTTGGGTTGTATTTCCGCTAACTAATTTCATGAAATCATATTTAAACTGTATATGAACTGTTTAACTGCTTGAAGGAGGTGTTCTAGAATGGTCTGGCTGGCCTTGTCTTCACGAGAGGCGCCATCACGACCGGGACGGAGTTTGGGTCGTGACATAAACTCTATGAGAGAGTGGATATCCTCATTTATTAATGTTGCAGCTGTTTTTTTCTTACTCTTTCTGACTTGACTGCTAGTGCTAACACCATCAGTTAATTGTTGTCTTTTCAGTGATGGCTCTGGAAACATAACAGAATTTATATTTTTTAGATCATCACTTTCATACTCATTTCATCATTCAGAAAAGTAAAGTGTTCTTTGTCACAACCATCAATATCATTTATTCCCTCTTCGTCAATATTTAGTCCAATGCCGGACGATTGTTCTTGGTTTGCTACACGTGCTCTTTCTCCTGTGGCAATAACATCAGCAAATAGTGCGTCGTAGCGAAACCATATGAGAGAAAGATCTTTGTTCCTGAATTTTATATCGAGCATTCTCCTGTAAATAAATTCAAAGAAACCTTAAGCTAAAAAAGAAATTTAACAATGAAAAGAAAAAGAACGACACATGTAGCAATATGAGAGATGTACCTTAATTTTTCGCTCCCACCAATCATCATTTGCTATAATTATATTTTTTGTGGCATCCCATCCTAAACGCGTTTCTCCTCTCATCAATTGCTTAAAAAGTGTCCATTCGGCTTTCATGTAATCCCAATGATTTTTCAATTGTTTTTTATTATACACTCTTCCCGTCTTCTCTTCGAACTCATTAATTATATTTTTCTACCCATCTTTAGATAAAGAAGTATTTGGTCTATTTCCCTTTCTAATCTCTTGCTCACACAATGCAATAAATGTAATATGAACCTCATCGTCCCACTTAGGTTACTTTCCGTCATGATTGAATGTAAATAATCTGAAGAAAGGAGAAACAAATATCTAATTAAAGTAGAAGAAACTTCCTCATTTGTTGGAGTGACTAATGGAATATCCAATATATGCAATATGCTCTATTTACTGTGATAACTTGGCAGGTTTTAATTCCATTGCAGATTATGAAATGGCTTCATGACTACTAGAAAGAGGAAGTATAATGCAGTCACCAATAGCAGATACTGAAGTTAAAAAACAGTCACCAATTGAAAAAGCTTTAGTAAAGAGCAACTTAGAAAAATTGTATTTTAAACTTGACATAAAAAAAAATTTCATTTTGTTTTGCATGCACTGTCGAGACACCTGATGTTACTTTTTCAAGCATCTCAGTTATTAAGCAGCATAAGGACAATGATATGACATACAAGGTATTTTCTCGAAGATCTCTTGATGATGCTTTATTAGATCAGATCTTCAGGTATAATCTTATATGGCTAGCTATTTCATCTTTTATTAGAAGTAGCTGCATTTGAATCCTTTCATCTACACAAGTTGTTTCTCTATAATGCAAAATAGCCATTGAGTTCTTCTAATGCAGCCAATGGAGTAGCTAATCATCTAGTTTGACTCCTCGGGTACTTGTACTAGTGATGTATGTGAGATTTACCAAAGAACTAGTGACGCATGTGAGATTGAGCTTAACAAAAAAAAAAAAAAAAAAAAAAAAAAAAACTAGCGATGCAGCACTTTAAAGTAGTATAAGAAACACAAAATTCTCCCACACATTAAAGGGCAACTATATACAGGACAAAAGCATATGTAAAGGTGGAGAAAGAAAGCTTAGACAGGAAAAGCTAGAAACAGCATAAGTTTCAAGAAGAAAAGGCAAAAATCTAACAAACAGAGCCAACAACCTAAAAGCAAGATCATTCTTGCATTTGTATTGTCAAAAATCAGTAAAATTTTCCAAATGAATTCAAACAAAAATATATAATAAGAATCGAGAAGAACTTACAACGATGATTGATTTTCACTGAATTGCTTGAAGAAAAGCGCAGAAAAATGAAAGATGAAGCAGGGATGAAGGAGGAAAGGAGGAACGACAGTCTTCAAAGTGAAGAAAATAGGAGAAATACAATGTTTTAGGGTTTCTTTGACTGAGGGTAATATTGGTATTATATAAATTTATAAGGGACAAGAGAGTAATTTTCAGTGTTAAATTAATATGGCTTTTAAGCCAAAATTGAAAAAGTTGGGGTCAGCCAACTTGTTGCTTTTGGCTTTTCTTAAGCACTTTTTAGCTTTTTTTATGCAACTTTTTTTTTGCTAAACACTCCAAAAATTAAAAAAGTGCTTAAAAGCTGGTCAACCTCTTAAGTAGTAGATTACTAAGCTTGGGCCATAGAGCCAATTTGGTATTGATTTTGAGGTGACGCGTACTCTAGGCTCATATTGGGCTAAGTATTACTGATTTGAGGCGACACGTGCACAAGGTCCATTATTGGGCTATGTTATTATGATTAACGCTTGAGTAGGATCCACCCCTCCAGACTCTGACATGCCAGCAATGGGTGTAGACACAGCTTTATATATATGTGCGTTGGTAAGGGGCATTTATGCCAGGTACCCGTACAATGCTAAGTGTTGATGTGTGATGGTGAGGGCCTTATGCCAGGCACCGTGAGCGTGCTAAGTGTTGTTATTCTTGATGGTTCCACCTGGTGATATTGAGTTGACATGTGTACTTGAGATGTAGGCATATAGATGTATTTCCTCATGCTAGCTGGTAAATGAACTGTTTTTAACTGTATTGGGCTTTAACTGTTATATGTGGAAAACATGTTTAAATTTCTTAAATGTGAAAGAGATGAACATGATTTCATTGAGTTACTTACTTATACTGTTTCATGTATACCTAAGTTGTTATTGGCTATTGATTTTGGTCTCAGACTGTTTCTATTGAGCTCGTCACTGCTTTCGGCCCAAGGTTAGGCTTGTTACTTTTTGAGTATATGGGGTCGGTTGTACTCATACTACACTCTGCATTTCGTGTGTAGATCCGGGTGCTTTCAGACATGTTGATTGCTAGAGTTGTCATGGTACTAGCCGTTGGGAGACTATGAGGTAATCATTGACACCAGATCTTTGGGATGGTTGTGGTAGTATTAACGTTATGTTTCTCAGATATATCATGATATTTCGGCGGTTGAGTTTATTTAATTCTGTTTTAATGGATTTATTGTTATCGTGAAATTGTTAGCTTGTCTAGCAAGTAGAGTTAGGCGCAGTCGTGGCTCCAGTGGTAGTTGGGCCGTGACACTTAGTCATATAGCTAACATTTAGAATACACTTAGTTTGGAAAAATAATTCTATGGAATAGTTCGTCTCAACAAACCTTGAGTGTCTCGAAGCTAGCATACCTCTTTATGTTCCAATTGACTTAGAAAGAATAATCTACACAGTACAGTAAGTACTAGATATTAATAACCCATAAGGTTCTTCATTAGTCTAGCTCAATTCCCAAAAGACCAATTTCCTCATATATTGAGCTACTCTCGTATTCTCATCTTAGTTCACCCCTTTAGGCGTTATATACACTAATCCATCCAATAGAAACTTCCAACACCATCGTTTATCTCTACCCATTATTATTCACCTTGTTCTTCATTAACAAACCCTAGTCCATGAAACCTATTCAAGAACTAGTTTATCTTCACATTCAAATGGGCCCTTTATACATCCCAAATATCTATGTTATAGTGTATTTGAACATGGGGCAAAGATATAGCCTTTTTGGGTTCAAACCCTAGCTTGAAAACGTTGTAGATATTCTTGAAATTTGGTGGAATCCTATGGATTTTGATCTATATGTGCCTTAAATCTTGCGTTTTATAAGCGTTAGATAGCCATAACTGCATCATAAACACTTATCTTGAAATTTATTTATGATGGAAGTGGTCCTCCTTGTCTCTTAGAATTCAATGCTAATCTCTCTCTCTCTCTCTCTCTCTCTCTCTCTCTCTCTCTCTCTCTCTGTAATGATTCAGCTAGTCATTTTGAATTTGTGCATCCCGTTATTTGATTTAATCTGTAGGCCCATATGATGTTTTATGACCCTTGAGTATAGGTGGTTTGGACCCCGGAAGGTCTTGGGAAAGATTTGGAACTTTATCAAGCTATTTAGAAGTTTAAAGAGCTTAAGTAGCAAGTTTACCCCTCCATTCTAGTAATATCAATTTGGTTCATGTTTTGAAAAAAAAAAAATATTTCCAATAAGTTTATATGATGCATTATAACTTGTATGAATATTCGGTATAGGACCCGAGGAACTCGAGAACGTTTTAGCACTATTGCATAAAAATTAAAACTTTAAGAAGCTTAAGTTTGATTTTAAGTGTTCATTTCTAGTTATTGTGCTTCGCTTTGTGTTTCCAGCCTTGATAATCCATATAGGGTATGTGGATTTGTGTGAATGGTTTGGAAGGTTCCAAAGGGTTTCAAGTAAGGTTTAGCTTTCGAGAAAGGTTTTAAGTAAAAAAGGAGCAAATCTGCACAAAATGTAGACATGGCGCAACGCAACAGTTTATTTTGTCTGCATATTTTGATCTTTTGTGAAAATATCCCCCTTTAGTACTTTGAGTTTATTTTACCATTATTGAAGCTTGGGAGCTGTAATTGAGGCGATTTTTGAAGGAATTTTCATCTGCATTATTAGGTTAAGTAATTCTAACTCAAATCTACGATCATATTATGAATCTATCATCAATATTTTCCTAAACACATGAATTAAAGGTAAAATCAAATAAAAATTTAGAGAAAATCTAAAATCACTTAAATATAGATTTGAATGGTAAATGACCTTATATTGGAAATCTAACGGTAGATTTAGACGTGGGAGGTTATAGGTCACTAGATTTCATTTCGGGGTTTGACCATGGGGACTAGGGTTAACTTTTATTAACTTTGCCCTACACCTATCTTTTACTTAGGCGATTGAGCCGTATGACTTTGTTGCACGTCGTGGAGAATTCTGGTAGCTGTATCGGAGTCATTTGATATATTTGAACCAAGGAAAGATGGTTTTAAAAAAATACAGTTGACCTGGAATTGAGGTGAGTTGAGACTTTGACCTCAATGAGGAATTTTTTATTTCAAATTGTCTTGTTTGATATGTGCTACGTGTTTCGGGGTAACATATATGCAAGATGACAAATTTATATACGGCTGCCATATGTTTTCATGCTTGGTTAGAATAGGACCTTTGTATGCTTTACCTGTTTTACTTATTTCACTTGTTGTATGACAACTTGAACATCTTATTCATGCTAGTATACTATTATAGGCATGATTCACATGCTAGTTTAACATTATGAACTTCATTTATCTTTTCACATGGTTAAATTGCTTAGTCATATACTGCTTCATATATGCACCATGCTAGGATATACATTTCGTTGTGACGACTTATTTGAGACTGTTGTGAGCCATTGAGATTTTAGGGCATGTAAACTCACGTTCTTGTTGAGGTATTGGTTAGGGCACGTCAGTACATGTTCATGTACGGAGTAAAGGTTTTATGTTTTTGTGTTTCTATTGTGCGTGAATACAGATGTATCCCTGATGAGTCGCCCTTTCATGTTTCTCTCTTGGTGGAGTACATGCAAGCTTGATTATGATATCATGTGACGAGTTTGAACATAAAGGTGAACGTTTTATTTTGTATTTAGTGAATCATTTATTCCTATTTACTCATTTGTATATGCTTGCTTATGCATATTATCGATATATGCAAGTACAATGAATTTGTTACATGCATTAGACTTTTTTAGCCGAGATAGGGTATTTCATATCACATACTTTGACTATGAATATTATTATATATGTTATTTTGGATGCATTGACATATGCATAGGACATGTGGCTGAGATAGGTTGCATCATATGCTCAATTTGTGCATTTCTTATATGTTTTAAATGTGACTAGCTTGTTATGATGCTGTGGTGTACTTTCTCTATTCGTCCCTTGCAAATAAACTGCATAGGTTAATAAGAGAGTATTTTGACTAAACTCTCGAAGCTATTTTGTTGGGAAAATACTATGTGATACATACTGAGTATTGTGCCAGTGTACTCATATTAGAATTTTGCATCCTGTGTGCAGATATTGAAGCTGAGCAGTTATGGGATTCTTGAGCGAGCATTAAAGATATATCAATATTTCAGTTGCGAGCTGCTATTTTGTTCATAGTAGTTTGTATCTCTGTTTTGTACATTTCAAAGATATGTGGTATTTCTCATATCATTGTTAGTAGCTTGTGGCTTGTGACACTAGTTCTTGGGGTATTTTATATTGAATTCTACATTTTCATTTCATGATAACTTCAACTTGAGTTATTCTTGTATTATTTAGTTCGTCTAACATGTTAGGTTAGGTTCCATGATGACTTTTGTATACGGTAAAAATCAGAGGGTCCGATTTTGTAACCATTGAGGCACCTCGTAAAGACCGACCCCGGAAAGCTTGAAGTTGCTCGGGGCTCGACCCCGAGGTTCTCAATGATCGACCTCGAGGCAGTATAAATCAGCAGCTATGATGGACTAACGGGAAGTTCCCAAGGTATATGATCAAAGCTGACAAAAGCTGCAAGAGAAGCACTAGTCTATACCAAGCTAGCGAATAGCTATACCAGCTATATTTCTTTGTAATAAATGCATCTGCACCATGTTGGGATTTCCCCTCATATATAAAGGGGGTCCTTGTCATTTATAAAAGAGAGGATATACAACACAACATTCAATACAAGAACAAGAACATTCTCTACTCTCTAACTCAAACATACTCTCTATTTGATTCTATTGCTTACATTCATTATCTTAATTACTTTTATTACTTTCATTTACTGTATTTCATTGATTGTTCTTCATTTATTGCTCATCATTGATCATAAAAGAGACCTCATCAAGGCCTTTAGAACTGTTAATTCCTCGCCGGGTGCCCACAGCCTAGCGTGTAGCTCGACCTCGAGGCCCCGATTCTCAGCCATTCGGTTTGCTTAATACCGGCTGTTGTGCCTGTAACAGCTGGTGATTGCTCCTCAAGCCGAACAGGTACTGGAAAGATCGAGTAACAACGGGTCAGCAGCCGACCCTACTATTATGAAGATGCTCGAGGACCTCACAAAAGGATTGAATCGGGCGAAAAAATGATAGAAGCCAACGACAAAAAGGTAGAGACCTACAACTCGAGGGTCGATCAGATCCCGGGTGCACCCCCGATCCTGAAGGGTGCTGATTCAAAAGAAATTCGTGCAAAAGCCATTCCCGTCAAATGCCGCTCCAAAGCCCATCTCGAAAAAATTCAGAATGCCCGACCTTCCGAATTACAACGGAATCTCAGATCCCAACGAGCATGTCACTGCTTACACTTGTGCGGTGAAGGGAAACGACCTAAGGGACGACGAGATCGAATCCGTCCTGTAAAAAAAGTTCGGAGAAACACTCTCGAAAGGGGCCATGATATGGTATCACAACCTAGATCCGAATTCAATAGACTCATTTGCCATGCTGGCAGATTCCTTCATAAAGGCACATGCCGGTGCCATCAAGGTGGCTACAAGGAAATCCGACGTCTTCAAAATCAAGCAAAGAGAAAACGAGATGCTGCAGGAGTTTGTATCCCGCTTTCAAATGGAGCGAATGGAATTACCACCAGTCTTCGATGACTGGGCAGTGCAGGCTTTCACCCAAGGCTTGAACGATCGAAGCTTGGTGGCTTCGAAGCAGCAGAATTAGAATTTGGTCGAATATCCCTCCGTGGCTTGGTTTGATGTCCACAACCGATACCAATCAAAGATAAAGGTCGAGGACGACCAGCTGGGAGCCCCCTCGGGCTCGGTATATCCAAGCAGATTCCTGGCAAAGGATCCAAAGCAAAACAAGGAAAGGTACCAACCATACGCTGAAGATCGAAGAAACGCCCCAAGGCGAAACATACCCCAGAACGACCGAAGGACAGATCAAGGTTAGAATCCTCGGGGACTCGTAAATAGAGCCGGATTCGACAGATACACAGGGCCAACAGAGGCACCCCGGTTATCCGAGTATAACTTCAACGTTGATGTTTCGGACATAGTTTCAACCATAAGTAAAATCAAGGACACCAGGTGACCAAGGCCCATACAATCAGATCCGTCATAGAGGAACCCTAACATGGTGTGCAAATTTCACAGCACACACGGTCACAGGACCGAAGATTGCAGATAGCTCCGTGAAGAAGTAGCCCGATTACTCAGCAAAGGGCACCTCTGAGAGTTCCTTAGTGACCGGGCCAAAATCAGTTACGAGAAAGAGAGGCGAACAGGAAAAACAAAACAAATGAACCGCAACACGTCATCCACATGATTGTTGGGGGAGTCGACATCCCACAAGAACCCACTATCAGAAGAACAAAAATATCCATTACTAGGGAAAAGTGAACTCGAGGTTATATACTCGAGGACGCCCTTACTTTCAGCGATGAGGACTTCGAGACCCTGTCTCAACCTCATAACGAGACACTGGTAATTTCTTTTCTAATAAATACATTCCAAGTTAAACGTGTACTTGTGGATCCAGGTAGCTCGACCAACATTATCAGGTCAAGGGTCGTGGAGCAACTCGAACTGCTTGACCACATCATACCCGCCTCTCGATTCCTCAACGTATTCAGTATGGCGAGTGAGACAACCAAAGGGGAATCACCCTCCTGGTCAACGTGGCTGGTACAACACAAAATGCCAAATTCCATGTCATCGATGGAAACATGAGGTACAACGCTTTGCTCAGAAGGCCATGGATACGCTGCATGAGAGCAGTACCATCAACCCTTCACCAAATGATGAAGTTCCCAACGAAGGATGAAATAAAAACCGTATATGGATGATGAGTGGTGATTTTACCACTCATTCTAGCCTCTTTTCCTTAGCTTTTATGTCCTTTTAATTATAAAATGAGGTTGTTTATGGTGGTTGTTGTCAGATTTTTAGGTAAATGATGCTACGAAGTGATTGGGATTGAATTGAAGTGGAATTTAGCAAAAGAGAGTGAAATTATGCAAAACTTCCAGTGATTCCGCTTCTGCGGAAGTTTGGTCGCAGAAGCGACCCCGCCTCTGCGTAAATTCGACCGCTTCTGCGGTGTAGGCCTGGATTGGGATTTTTGCCTCTGCGGAGGAAAAGGCGCAGAAGCGATCACGCTTCTGCGAAGAAAAGAACCGCATCTGCGGTGACAATGCAATTGACCAACGCCGCTTCTGCGATGAGAGTTCCGCTTATGCGGAGCCGCACCTGCGATGATTCTTCCATAGGTGCGGAAATCGTGCATCAGACCTGGGCAGAATTGGCATTTCACATGCTCTCACCCCAAACCATTTTTATACTAATCCAAACAGATATTTTGAGACTCCCTGGATATCTTTGGCTTATTTTTCAGTTCATAGAGTTAGAGAGAACAAGTATTGAAGCTAGGGTTTTGCACACACACTTGGGTTTTGAAGATTGAAGCTTGTGGTTAAGATTTCTTACCCATTTATGTTTACTTCTTCATTTCCTTGCTTTGTATTGAATATTTAAGTGTGTAGCATTTATTTCCAACACTTGAATCTTGTTTATGGAAATATTCATATTTAAAGTGTGGATTAAATACCTTGTTATGCTTATGTATTGAATGATTTTTATTCTTTTATGAAGTGAGTTATTGTTATTTTAATTATTCTTGTTCTTTAATGTTTCCAAAGGGATTAGCTAACCCTAGGACTCGCCCATTAACTCCGAATTAATTTTGGAAAAGATAATTTGGGGTTGAGAAAGATTAATTAACAAGAACTTGAGGCGTTAACCCTCATTTTATAGATTCTACCTAGGGATAGGATTGAACTACTTGTAGCCATTCCGGGTGTGCTTAATCTTCTAATTGTTTTAGGGATAATTCAATTAGGAAGTCTTGTTAGTCTTCGGAAGAAGCTAATTAAGAATTATTATCCGTGGCTAATTAACATAAACTCGCTCATATTTGTAAAATCATGAAATACATTGGATCGTTACTTGAGTGTAATTCCCGATGCAACCATACTTGTAGCCATTGATCATTTTACTTGCTTTCTAGGTTAGTTTACATTTCCGCATTTAGATATAAACATTTTCAAAACTAAATTCTTAGTGTTTGGGACTGCGCGATAAGCGATAATTTTCTTACATTCCTAATCGCCTACACATTGTTCTCTATGGGATTCGACCCCGACTTATAGTTTGGTAAATTATATTGCATGCGACCGTGTCTATTACTTTTTAGTAGTGGATTTGGACGTCATCAATGGGGAACGACATGCAGCGAGGGAGATGTTTGCGGTGCACGATATGGCACAGGCATCTACGCCTCCAACATCGGAGGAGCCAAAGGATAAGCAAACAATGAGGTAGTAATCACGAGACACATTCTCAGCTACACCCGAATAAAACAAGCAAAGGACCGTGCCGCGTCCTCGGAGCAAACACTGAAGGCATATCGAGGTTCGAAGCGCCATCGCCACTAAGCTATAACCATATCCCTTTTTATTTACATCTTACACTAACCATTGTGCAGATGTCCGATCAAAACAGATGAAGCGCTGTTCGGCTTGAAGACCTTAAGGTTTCAAAGCATAGGTTGCACTCTTTTCTTTCGATCGGTTATTATCCCAAGAAAGGTTTTACCGACAAGGTTTTTAACAACACCTATGTGCTACCTAAGGAAAATTTCACAAGTATTCAAGGCTTCTCTTCAATCAACCTCGAACACTGGGGGGCATCCCCCCGGAAGATCACCTTCTCGAAGAAGCCAAGATGAGCCAAAAAGGGCCTCAGTAGGAAAACGATGTATCGGGCCAAACGGTCGAATGAACCGTGTCCGCATAGAATAATTGAGCCATTGACGGCAAAAACATGTATACTTATGCCAAGTAACCAAAGAATATTCCCTCCTACATCAAAAATCTTTGTGCTTGAAAGAAGTAAGATACTTTTACAAGAAACGGCTTCAGAGCCAGAGATTTCCCGAACACTCGGGGACTGACGCCAAAAACTCGAGGCCGCATGACCTCCAGGTCGGAAATTTCGAACTCATAAGCCCTCAATGAGGCAACACCAAGTTTACAAAGAATGGCTCCAGAGCCAAAAAACTATTGACATTTCGGGGACTGCCGTCGACCGTCTTCCCTTTGAACAATCACTAACTCAAAGCCGTAAGACCCCAAGCGGGAAACCTCAAGTCCGAAAGCCCTCGCGCGACAATATTAGAAAATGTAGGACCTCCATAAGGCATTATCAACAATGTATGACCTCCATGGGGCATTATCAACAATATAAGACCTCTATAAGGCAATACCAAAACCGTAAGACCTCAAGCAAGGCATGAACCATGCTTGTACCAAGTAACTCATCTGTTAGGCCTCAAGCAAGGCATGAACCATACTCGTACCAAGTAACTCATCTATAAGACCTTACCAAAGGCATAATCCCGATCTCAAAAGTTAAGGCTATATATCCGAACTTATAAGACCCCTAAAAAGGCATACCCTCGATAAAGATGCCGAAACTACTTCACTTGGGGACTAAAAGGCTCCGTCCAAACACAATGACTACGATCACAAGGCTGTACCAGCCAAACAAACGCGACTCGAGGATGCCCGACCGTCACTATAAAATCACAGGCCTTCAATTACTTCGAAAAAACTTCGAAAAGAACCGGTTAAGCAGGCTACCCTCGGCACAAGCAAAAGAGCTTCGATCATATCAGCTCCAAATAATAGGCTTAGAAACAATTCAGGCATCGAGCGAAACCTCCCGAGGTGACTCATTTATTGCTACATAATGGCTCACAATTGAGGCTCTTATCAACCTGTCGAAGAGTCTGGTGAACACAAAACTTAAAAAAGTTTTTAACGAGGGAAAATAAAGCCTATATTAGAGGTCGTACCGACCCAATGCGTAAGAGCCACTGCCGCCAACCCATATTAGAGGTCGTACCGACCCAATGCATAAGAGCCTAAGGGTCGGCTTGAAATTCAAAAACTTGAGGGTCAATGAGCTCGAGTCGAAATTTGACTCGGAGACCGAGCCCGAAACAGTTAACTAAAAAACGCCTAAGGGCAAATACGTAAGAGCCACTGTCGCCAGCCTAAATTAAAAGGTTGTACCGACCTAACGTGTAAGAGCCACTGTCGCCAGCTTAAACTAAAGGTCATACCGACCAAAATGTATAAGAGCACTTGTGGCCAGCTTAGATCAAAGGTCATACTGACCAAATGTGCAAAAGCCTACGGGCCAGCGTAACGAGCCTCAGCGCCAAATCATACACCTGAGGGTCATTACTCGAAGTCCAGTTCACCTGGCCAATCATCGACCAACATATTAAAGAAAGACATACGCAAGCAAATAGAAATTCATGGAAGGAGAAAATCAAAAGGTTTCTTTACCTATACGCACGTATGAAACAATGCAAGGCTACATTTACAAAGTTCTCTAAGAACACTGTACAAAGAATCAAAAAGGAAAAGCCTAGCCTAATTTCCCCTCGAGGACTGGGGCCTCGTCGGCCTCTTCTCCATTATCTTCGGCATCAGATACGAGGAATTTGGCATCGTATTCATCCGCCTTGGCATGTGCTATCTCTTCTGAGAGATCGAAGCCCCTAGCGTGAATCTCTTCGAGGGTTTCCCTTTGAGATCTACACCTGGCATATTCATTGCTTCTGCTCTCTCGATCAGAAGCCCCTCTCAGCTCAGCCCGAGCTTCGGCGGCGTCTTTTAAATAGACGGCCACTTTCTTATTGGCCCTAGCCTGAATCCCTTCAGCTTCATCCCGGGCGTCCACGACCTCGGCCTTCATCTCTAAAAGGTCGGACTCGAGACTTGCAATCCTGCTCGTCTGAACCGAGCTGTTCCCACAGGCGTTCCAGAGCTACGCCTCGAGGGCAAAAACCTTGGCCAAAGCATTGTTCATGGCCGCAACATGGGCATCTATCTGAGCCCTTAGTCCGTTACGCTCATACTTGGATTGGCCAACCTCGTCCAAAGGTGTTCCAGATCCTCTGTCTTGCTGTACAACTGAAATGTCAAAACATTAATCTGCGAGGATAGAAGAAGAAGCTTGCATTCTCTCAGAGTAAAGGTTACCTGTTTCTCAAGGTGGCTTTCGTAGTTCAGACTCCGATTCGCCTCGTACCGCAAGTATACCAACTCATCCCCCCTTTTATCACAAAGAAGCCTGAGAGATTTCTCCCCATCTAATGCTTTCCTCAACATAGATTCACGGGGGAGCAGCTCGGACTTGAGCTTATCAAAGGCCCATGAAAAAGAAGCTCAATAAGAAAATAAAAAAGTGCAAAACTGAAAATCCAAAACAGTCGATCAAAACTTACTACAGAACCGAGCCTCTGAGCCTCCTCAAAGGTTGAGCGCACATCTACTGGCCTGGTCTCATCGACCCTAGTAGAACCACTCTCGATGGGAATATGATCACTCGACACCCCGCCTGGCTTAGGCAACATCCCTCGAAGTACCTTCGACAGGAGATGAAGACGACAGAACACCTGTATCCCTCAAAGTACCTTCGACGGGAACAGAAGGAGGCGGCAGAGGGGGAACCATTTTTTTTTGGGGCTGAAAGCCCCGTGTGCTGTAGGCTTGGCCAATACATATTCTTTAAGCCTCCGTGTAGGGCTTGCCTCGCTATGAGCACCTTCACCCTTCGAAGTCTTTTCCGTTTGTTATTATTCCTCTGCCCCGAAACCGATGATCTTTCCTCCTCTCCGAGAGGGCATCATCTCATCTCAGGGAATTCTCTAATGCCTACAGTGACGGAGTTAACACACGAAAAAGAAAATACCTTCCAAAGGGAATGAATCGCACAGCGCGTACCGTGGCATTTTGCCTCCCATCTATCCTTCGATAGGCCTCGCCACATACGCCCATCGTAGGTCGCGCGAGCAGCCAATTTTAGGGTCCAATTGTATGGCATCCACGGGATTGCTGTAAAAAAGAAAGGAAAACATCTTTACGGAGCCCGCCTGCACCATGAACAAAATGATAAAAACGCAAGTGTACCACTTACGTGTAAAATTCCATTTCTCAGGAAATAGCAGGAACTCCACAGGGATAATATCAACTGTCCTTACTCAGACGAATCAATTCATCCATCCTCGGTTCCCATCTTCTTCATCATCAACAACAAAGGGCCTGACGTATCGGCATCGCGAAGCTATAAGGCCTCGGCAATGAAAGGTACAATCAGATGAGACAGCTAAGGGTTAACTCGAGCCCGGCATCCTCCGCAAAGAACCTCATCATCAGCACTATCCTCCAGAACAACGAGTGAACCTGTGCTATGGTAGCGCGATATCTTCGACAGAAGTCAAGCACAACTCTATCGAGAGGGCCCAGCGTGAAAGGGTACATGTATATGTGTAAAAACCCCTCTGTATGAGCCGTGATGTTCTCTTCCGGGGAAGGTACCTGCAGTACCACCTTTTCTCCCCATCCGCAATCTCTCCTCAATGCCTCGAGGCGTACCTCTGCTATTGATGAAGTGAACCTCGATGCATGATCCCAATGGTCCTCGACATGGGGAGGTCTCTCTAATGAAAGGTCCCCTCTCGAGAAAAAGCATCTTGAGGCTGGCTCACGACGCCGGTGGTGTACCACAGATTGAGCGGGAAGAAGAGGCGGAACCCTCCTTTTCTTTGTGAACGGATTTGGGTGTAGCAGCCATGGCTATGATAAAACAAGAGAAGGAAAATGGAAACTCGGGCAAAAACTTTGAATTTAAATAGTGAAAAAGCTGAAGCAAGGAAAAAGAATTCTATGAAAAGGAATACTGCTCAAAATAGCAGAATCCTCAGAAAAGAGGGAAATCAACTCATATATAAAGCAGGTGGCGACTGTTCGCCTACCCTAAAGGCCAATTAATTCAAACTAGGTCGTTATCGCCTTCGGGGAGATGGCCGGCAGGATCACTTCGATCATTTCATGACCGTGTCATACGGTTAACGCTGTTGCACACACGTTCGAGGGATCAAAGACCTCCGCATCAATATCACTCTAAGCCTCGAGATGGTGCCCGATCTCGAGGATATCTGTCAAAGTGAAAGTAGGCTTTTAGGAGCCATCAATATCGCTCTATGCCTCGAGATGGTATCCGATCTCGAGGATCTCTGTCAAAACGAAAAAAAGCTCTAAGGAGTTATTCATATGAACCTAACCTCGAGGTTGTACCCTATCTCGAGGATTTTTGCTACTACAAGTGCGGGTCATTCACCCGATTCTTTGGCCCTCGAGCTACCTAAGCCCGAGCCAGTTCTCACTCGAGTATTACTAATAAAGGCTTAGGGCTATTTTAGCCTTCATATCAAGATTAAAGGCCCTCAGGGTTACTTTAGTCCAGGGGCCATCCGAGTCCAAGCATAACTTCATCCAGGGTCTATTTATAACGCCTCAGGGCTATCTTCACTCTAAGTTCAAATCAAGTTTTTTAGGCCACCCGAGTTCGAGCAAACTCTCACTCGGGGACTGTCTGTGAAAGTCTAAAGGACATCTTCATTCTCAAAGTTTCGAGCAAATTCTTCCTCGAGGACTATCAACGGGGCCTAAAAGGCTAAAATTCGTTCTAAAATTCGAGGCCTCACTCTTGCTCAATTCGAAGTCAGAGGTCCCGGCGGCCTAAGTTTGTATCAATTTAATCCGGGCTTAGTCCGAGGAACGACAAAGGGTTCCAGGGGATATCGTATTAACCAATCAAGAACTGAGGGAATACCTACGCCCGGGTCCGGTATTCGGATCGATCGGTAAAGTCACATGCTCAGATTCTTCACGAACGCAAATAAAGGGAAATCCAGCACAAATCAGAGACAAATTGAAGAAACATTTTTGTATAAATAAACGATGATTACAAAAGCCCACGAAGGGTCCTTACACATTATTACAAAAGCCCGCAGAGGGTCCTTATACAGAAACAAAGAATCGAAAAATAACAGCTAAATGTGTAATCTACTCTCGGAGGTACAGCCTCGGTGGCAATTTCTGCGAGAACCATTCCCTCGGAGATTCCATCTCGACCTTCCAAACGACATCTTCGAAAACCTCCTCCGAAGCAAAAAAAAAAGATGAAGAAGCAGAAAATGATGAAGAAGCAGAAAAAGATGAAGAAGTGGCTGGGTGAAAAATTTGGCGAGTATGAGTCTCGCCAGCACTACTATTGGGGAGCCATTTCTTGAGACATTGCATCGGTGTGGGATGCAACAGTTAGTAGATGACGCTGCTATACTCCAGGGAAGGCAGAACGAGTGAAGCGCCACACCAGGTGGGAGTAAGAGAGATGAGCAGCGGTACACGGCCCGCATATCCTCTGATGCGGGGGTGTTATGAGAGATGAGCAGCAGTTCACGGTCCACATATCCTCTGATACGAAGATAACTAGAGATTCCTCTCTCATTATTTCAGGCCAACAACAACAACAACAAACCATTACAATCTTACTTAGTAGGGGAAAGATCTGAGAAAGAGCCATAACATAACTGGCGTGAACACTGCCGTGTGACCTTACGGCCACGAGCTTTGAACATGGGAAATAGAGGTGGATAAGGACGAAGAGAAGAAAGGAGTTAAAGGCTGCTGAAGAATGACTGAATGAAGTTTTGATTCAAAAAGCTTCCATTTATAGGAAGGAGGTAGCATAACCAACAGGCGCAATCAATGTTTTTTGGGCGGATCGGCGGCGATATTATCGCTTTGAGAAAATAAACCGGCGCTACATTGAATGCTTCTGGAAAGACGTACCGATGGGACGTCTCGGTTATCACAAAAGTGTACGTCATAAGCATGATGCCATCACAAAAGGCTGAGGAGATCGGTGTCAAAATCGTTTCTTATCATTTTAATCCAAGAAACGCGGGGACTATCTGTACACGGCAAAAATCAGAGGGTCCGATTTTGTGACCATTAAGGCACCTCGTAAAGACCGCCCCTGGAAAGCTCGAAGTTCAGCTCGGGGCTCGACCCCGTGGGTTCTCAATGATCGATCTCGAGGCAGTACAAATCAGCGGCTATGATGGACTAACGGGAAGTTCCAAAGGCATATGATCAAAGCAGACAAACCTGCAAGAGAAGCACTAGTCTATACCAAGCTAGCGAATAGCTATACTAGCTATATTTCTTTATAATAAATGCATCTGCACCATGTTGGGATTTCACATCATATATAAAGGGGGTCCTGTCATTTATAGAAGTGAGGATATACAACACAACATTCAATACAAGAACAAGAACATTCTCTACTCTCTAACTCAAACATACTCTCTATTTGATTCTATTGCCTACATTCATTATCTTACTTACATTTATTACTTACATTTACTGTATTTCATTGATTGTTCTTCATTTATTGCTCATCAGTGATCATAAAAGAGCCCTCATCAAGGCCTTTAGAACTCTTAATTCTCGCCAGCTGCCCACTGCCTAGCGTGTAGCTCGACCTCGAGGCCCCGAATATGCCAGCTCGAGGCCCCGATTCTCATCCATTCGGTTTGCTTAATGTGTTATCTCCAAGCTCTTAACCTATTTTCTAGTCACACACTTAGCATCCATTGCTTGACAACTAGCATAAAAGTAAATCACGTATTTTTAGAACCACAAAATCAAATCTAATTGTTATTACCATTTTCAAGGTAAACAACTTTGTAGGATTTGGGTCATGACATATTTTATTGAATAGATGGTTGTGCATGGCCACACACACCTCATGCGTAGCTATTATTCCCCTGAGCCTATTCCTTTCTTTCTCTTGGCCATCTGCTAGAATGGGCTGTACACAAGATTTTTAGATATGCACAAGTGTGCATAAGAGTGGATTTGGGTGCGTGGTTGTGGTCTTCTTCGTGTGTGGGAGGGGCATGTGTTGCATAGAAGAGGCTAGGCATGCACAGGAGATCAATAGCATAGCTGATTTTGCATAGGAGGGAGATGGAGTGTGCATAGAAGGTTTGTATATGGGAGTTCTGCGTTAGGTGAAAAATGTGTAAGTTCCTTGAATCTCCCTTTTTATTATCCTTCTGTTTTTATGGCTACACATGTGATGCATGGCTGTGTATCTAAGGACCTCCATCTGTGCCTTTTCTTTGCCGACTTAGTTTCTTAAGACGGGATTAATCCCTATCAAACGTGTTAAATTTACGGGTTTTTACATTGACATTCATCATGGAGTGTCTAAACTTAGTCCTCCCCAAGTATAAACAAAGTCTTAAGCTCTTTACACAGGCACAAAAAACCTCATATGATCCTCAAATATCACTAACTCTTCAAATATTCAGAACATTTTGGCAGAGCTTCATTTGTATTTAGGCTTATCCATCTGTTAGCTAACCATGCAAATCATACCTAGAACCATGTCACGACTAATAGCCCAACCAAAGGGTTCTGATGGCGCCTAACTCCACTTGCTAGGAAAGCCAACACTGAGCAGTAATAACAGAAACAAAACTGCATGTTTAACAACATAATAGCATAAAATAAAAAGTAAAAGCTCCAAAATCACATTACAAGTCTAAACTAATATACTGTCTAAACAAATTTGCAAGACTGGTGTCATAGAGTACCTGAGCTTGTAAAGAGCGCAAAACACAAAGTCTGAAATGAAGTACAATTCTGTCAGGTACAATAGATAGTAACAATGATAAGGAAGGTAACTCCAAATTCTTCGAACGGGAAATGTAGCACTACCTCGAGTCACCCATTTGTCCAAGCTAAGCACCTCTCGGAATTCCGTTGGAAAAAATATCTGGATCTGCCAAAAAAGTGCGAAATTATAGGATGAGTACAATCGAACTCATTAATTTAGCAAATGTTGAGACTAAACTCGATGAAGTCGTGATGAGGCTAAGACAAGTCACATACTTAAAAACCTACTTAATAAGCAAGAGAAATAACAAGATAGATAGTAGAAATAAATACGAGAAACAGGACAACGGTTAACAAAAATAAATAGCGGCCATGTTTCTCAAATATCACCATTAAACCTTTCTAAATGACTCAAATTATAGAGGATAAAACGATAATTACTAAAACAAGAAAGTTAAATCTACGGATTCGCATAATAAGATAAATGAGTCAATAGATCGTGCACATATACATTCATACATACATATGTACGTACGTACGTACGTACGTATATATGTATGTGTGTATGTATGTATGTATCACTCTTTCTCAACAAGACACGAAATCACCCTTCGTGTAATACTAACAATATCAAGAAGTATGGAAACTCTCTTCGTGCATAAATCACTCTTCCTCAAAAGCGCAAAACCACCATTCGTGCAATCTACTCTTCCACACCAAGCATATACACATAAAGTCGTACTAAGAAAGGTAGGAATAACAAATGACATCAAGAAGTGTGATTAAGCATAATACACCATGTGTAAAATAATAATAATCTTTGCACCAATAAGCAAAGTAATACTCAAAAACCTTAGTGTCCAAATATCTCAACAATGCTTTAAATATAGCTACTAATATATGTGTGAATAATTAACTAGTTTTACGAACTATGAAAGCATAAGAGAATATTACATGAAGCAAACAAGTCATAAATAAGGCTAACTCTACCTGCAGGCTTTTACCCTGGAAATTGCATATACACTCATCAACATGCATATTTCCTAACCTCAACATATACCGCACGTAGGAAATAGAGCCAATTACATCCTAATTCCCTCAAATCAATGTTAACGAAAACACTTACCTCTTTCCAGAATACATCAACAATCCAAAACTACTTTTCCTTCAGAATAAGCCTCTAAACCACTCAAATTTAGTCAAGTGATACTCATATAAGTAAAACAAGCTTAAGGAATTCTCTTAATACTAAAAAGGTTCGATCTTTAATATATTTGAAAAAGTCAACAAAAATTCAACCCGAGCCCATTTGATCAAAAACCAAAATGAAGACCAAATTACGGTTACCCATTCATCTCCGATCCAAATTTATGATTTGTTTTGAAATCCGACCTCAAATCGAGGTCTAAATCTCTAAAATACACAATCTTAAGTTACTACCCAAAAACCTTATTTCTACTCTTTAAAATCTTAGGTTTAGAAGTAAAATCTATGGGGAATAACGGAAATTAATCAAAACAAAGGTAAAATCACTAACTTTTGACTTTGAGAAGAAAATTCTCTCAATAATCGCCTCCTAACAAAGTAGGTCTCAAAAATAGAATAAAATTAGCTAATATTGGAACCCTACCTTTTTTACCCAGTCGCAGATACCAAAATGTAATTGCAAACAGATGGACGCAAATGCAAAGGGTTATTCGAGTCACTAAAGCCGCAACTGCAACTGGAAGTTTATAATTGCGAACATGATAAACCCAGCTCGCAATTACGAAGCTGAGCCCCCTGTTAAAACCTCCCTAACACGAGTTAGTATTCGCAAATGTGACATTGCTAATGCGATAACTGCATCACCAACAATGAAATGTTTTAAAAAACTTTCGATAACCAATCTGAAACTCCATTGAGCCGCTCAGGCCTCATTCTAAACATTAATACAAGTATAATAACCTTATACGAACTATCTAGCAAGCTCAAAACATCACAATAACTTCCAAAATCAAGAATCAATTATTAAATCAAAGATTTAAAAGTTCATATTTTTTTAACTTTCAACTATAAGAACACACGACCTTGGATCATCTGGGACCATCCCAAACATACGTACAAGTAAAAAATGATTAGACAAACCTATCGAAATTGCCAAAGAACCGATCAAATGTCGTTTACCAAGAATATTTTCATGGTCTACAACAACATTAAGGCTCTAGAATCAAAATTTCTTTACCAAAAGACATCTAAACTTTTAGGAAATCGAGACAAACTATGCACACAATTCATAAATTATAAACTGAAGATATTCAAGATCTTAAATCATGAAATAGAAAGGTAGAACTCAAAACCACCTATCGGATTGTTATAGAGATATCCAACTTTTTAATAGTCAAATGTCAGTAATTTGTGGATAATTACTTATGGCAGCTCGTCAATAGTGTTGTATTCTTCAAAAAAAATTTGATTCTAAAGATAACGCAGAAAGAGTAATGAATCTAAAATATCCGTCAAAAGTCTTTTAAAACACATTACTTGTCACGACCCAAAATTCCAACCCGTCGTGATGGTGCCTAGCACACTGTCTAAGCAAGCTGAAACATGATAACGAAGGCAACAGAACAGCCAAATCTATAGAAATAGCATAAACCTGAGGTCTCAACAATAAAACTGCTAATACAAAGTAAATCCCCCCAAAAACTGGTAAGTACGGAGTCATGAGCTTCTACAACAGAATAAAAGTCTAAAACTGAACCATGAATGCATTGTCTGAACGGTAACAACAGCATGAAAGGAAAAGACAAGTCAAATTGCGACCAAGGATGAAACTCTACCTTACCTCTGGCAGATAATTCAACAAGCCTACTGCTGATAACTGGTCCCCACACCTGAATTTGCATAATTAAGTGTAGAGTTAGTATGAGTACATAACAATATGGGTACATAACAATATTGGAATCAAATCAAAAAGTTCAGTAAGAAAACATATGTGTGTGTATGTGTACAATTTCTCAAATACTCTGGTTAGACAATATCTTAACATTTAGAGGTGATATGGAGTTAAATCAGATAAATGATCAAGGAAATTGTAGGTAAATTTGAAATAAAAAATCCAACAAAACACTGGCCAGTTTCCCTCAACTTTTCCATATCTGTTCCAAATCATTGATCTGAATTCTGAATAATCGCGTGTACACCAAGAAACATGAGAGGGTGACCCTAGAGGGATGGATCAATATCCACATGCAAGCACGGCCAATTCAACGTGCTGCCAGCCCGGTGTGATCACATGCTCACTATCATAATTCGCCCGTCGTGGTCATAGGCATAACATTACAATCCACCTAGCGTGGTCACATGTAGGGCTGTGCATAATTTGGTAAATACCGAATTACCGTACCAAAATCGAATATTTTGATATTCGGTATGGTATTTGGTTTAAGTTTAAAAAAAATGGTATTAGGTATGGTATTTGGTATTTTAAAATAAAATACCGAAATACCGATACCGTACCGTAATATATATTATATTACACAAAATACATATTATTAATTATAACATAAATATAAAAAATCTAAAATTTTACTTTCCTTTATTTTCTATGTTAATCAATTAACTCTAGGCAAGTAACAAGACATTTCTAATGATAAAATTTATTCCTTTATGTGCAATTTCCTCACTCTAGGTTGATATTTGCTGGTTTTGGACAAAACTTTTGTCAATAAACGTTTTTAGTTTTGTACATTGGAGTACGTTAGTTAAGAATATTGCAGTCTATGACTCTATGCACTAGTTAGTATTCAAGCCGAATAAACCGAAATTACCTAACCGAATAAACCGAAACTGAAAGGAAAAAAATTGAACCATACCGAATTTAATTAGGTACGATATTGGTATAGAATTTTAAGAAACCGAATACCGAAAATACAGAACCGAAATATCTAAATACCATACCGTACTGACCGACAAGCACCCCTAGTCACAGGTATAACAACACAATTCGCCCGGCGTGGTCACAGGCACAACAACACAATCCGCCACTGTGGGCATAGGCACAACAACACAATCCGACTAGCGCGGTCACAAGCACCTAGTCCAATCAAATCATACAGGAGCAAATACACAAGTATACATGTATGAAATGAGTGAATAAAAAATCTCATTCTCCTGGTATAGTATAAACGACATGCTAAAGTGTGGGCAAGTGCAAGTGTACTATCATAGCTCAATCCGTTGATTTCATCAATGAATAAAATTGACGAGTTCATTCAGTTAATAAACCCCTATATAGCCTCAAACATGACTCAAATAGTTTGCTGCAATGACACAGATGTGCGAAGCATCATAGCTTAAGGTTTAACAGTCAAATTGTAGGCATATAAAAGCCCGAGCACAACCCAAACATGAATAAATAATCCCGGTGCCCGCACACATAGCTTCAACCCCATACATGTGCGCACCCAATAACACATAGCTATCACAATAATTCAAGTAACTAGTGCCTCAACCGAGTATAGATAGGATATATACTTACCTCAAACAAACCAAATCACTCCGCTCGCATGCCCTTCGCACAGGTATCAATCTCCACATGGCTCGAATCTAAACAAAAGTAACGTAATACTATCAATATAAGCTATTGGAATTGATTCTAATTCCGACCACAAATCACCTTTCAAATCCCCAAACTTCGGTTTATGAAGTTTCACAAAATTTTCCCAAAATTTTGAACCCAAAACACTAACTAAATGGTAAAAACAATGATAGATTCATTAATTTAACCAAATCGTAGTTAGAATCACATGCCCCAATCAACTCCTTGAAAACCCCTTAAAGAATCATCCAAAACCGAAGTCTTTAGCTCAAAATGTGAAAAAATTGGTTTCAAATCTTCGATTTTAAAATTTAACAACTGTTGCCCAGAGGTTCCTCTTCGCGATCGCGGAAATCCCCTCGCGATCGTGAAGAACAAAATCACTACCCTCCAAAAATAGCCTACGCGAATGCGAAAAACCAGTCGTGAATGAAATATTCACCAGATCTGACTCTCACCGAACGCGCTCACACCTACGCGATTGCGTAGTCTTAAAGCCTGACGCTCCAGCTGATCACTCCTCTACGCGAACACATGAGCGTCCTCGCGTCCGTGATTATCTGAGCCTCACAAATCTAAACAAACGCGAGCTTACTATCGCGGGCTGCTAACAACAACTCATCGCGATCACGTCCCTTGCTTCGCAATCACGAAGAAGGAAATTAGATACAGAAATCAGTAGTCCAATAAGGTCTAAAATGAAGCTGAACTTGATCCGAATCACACCCGAGGCCCCCACGACCCATATAAACATACCAACAAGTCCTAAAATACGATACTAACTTAGTCGAGGCCTTAAATCATATCAAACTACATTAAAAACACGAATCGCATCCCAATTCAACCATAATGAAACTAATGGATTTCCAACTTCTACAATCGATGCCGAAACCTATCAAACCAACTCCGATTGACCTCAAATTTTGCTCACAAGGTATAAATGACATAATGGACCTATTCCAAAATCTGGAACAAAAATTCGAGCTTGGTACCAACAAAGTCAACTCTTGGTCAAACTTCTCAACTCTCCAAACTTTAATTTTTCCAACTTTAGCCAGTTCAAGACAGAATCATCTACGGACCTCCAAACCAAAATCTGGACACACTCCTTAGTCTAAAATAACAATACGGAGCTATCAGAATCATCAAAACTGCATTCCGGAGTCATTTACACATAAGTCAACATCTACTCAACTTTTCCAACTTAGGATTCCAACCTTAGGACTAAGTGTCCCAATTCATTCCGAAACATCCCCAGAACCAAACCAACCACCTCGGGCAAGTCACATAACAGCAACTGAACACATATTATGCAATAAATGGGGGAACTGCTACAACACTCCTAACGACCGGCTGGGGCATTTTATTCTCCCCCTATTAAACAAACGTTCGTCGTCGAACGACCCTAGAATCATACGTTGAGTCTCAAATAGGTGTGGATGGTTGCTCCGTATCTCCCGCTCGATCGCTCTAGTAGCTTCCTCAACTGGATAACCTCTCCACTATACTGTCACTGAAGCTATATTCTTTGACCTCAACTTTTGAACCTACCGATCGAAAATGGCCACCGGTTTCACATCATACGTCAAATCCCCATCTAACTGAACCGTGCTGAAGTCCAAAATATGAGACGGTTCGCTGAAATACTTACGGAGCATGGAAATATGAAATACTGGATGAACATTCGATAGACTAGGTGACAATGCAACCTTGTAAGCCACCTCTCCAATGTTCTCAAGCACCTCAAAAGGGCCAATATATCGAGGGCTCAAATTGCCTTTCTTCCCGAACCTTATAGAACCCTTCATGGGTGAAACTATGAGCAATACCTTCTCCCCCACCATGTAGGAAACATCACGAACCTTTCAATCGGCATATCTCTTCTGCCTAGACTGAGTCGTGCAAAGCCGATCCTGAATAATTTTAACCTTCTCCAAAGCATCCTGAACAGTGTATGTACCCAATAACCTAGCCTAGCCTCACCAGGCTCGAAGCAACTAACCGAAGATGGACATCGCCTCTCATACAACGCCTCATATGGAGCCATCTGAATACTCGATTTGTTATTTGTTATTGTAGGTAGACTCTGCAAGCGGCAGAAACTGATCCTAATAACCCCTTAAAATTTATGACACAAGAGCGTAACATATCCTCTAATATTTAAATGGTGCACTCTGATTGTTCGTCCATCTGAGGGTGAAATGCTGTACTCAACCCGTATACCTAACTCTTGCTGCACTGCTCTCCAAAATTGCGATGTGAATTGCATGCCCAATATGAAATAACAGACACCGGCACACCGAGAAGATGAACAATCTCGCGGATATAGATCTCAGCCAACCGCTCCGAAGAATAGGTAGTGCCAACTGTAATGAAATGTGCGGACTTAGTCAACTGGTCCACAATCACCCAAATCGAATCAAACCTCTTCAATGTCCGTGGGAGCCCAACTACGTCGTCCATGGTGATACGCTCCCATTTCCACTTAGGAATCTCAAGCCTATGAAGCAAACCGCCCAGCCTCTGATGCTCGTACTTCACCTGCTGGCAATTTAAGCACCGATCTACAAACTCCACTATATCTCTCTTCATTCTCCTCAACTAATAGCGCTACCACAAGTCCTTATACATCTTTACGGCAACCGGATGATGTAAATACCGCGAACTGTAGGCCTCCTTAAGAATCAACTCACGTAACCCGTCCATACTGGGCACATAAATTCGACCCTGCATCTGCAATACCCCATCCTCTCCAATAGAAACCTCCTTGGCATCAGTGTGCTGAACCGTGTCCTTAAGGACAAGCAAATGGGGGTCGTCATAGTGACGCTCTTTGATGCAATCATATAAAAAAGACCGAGAAACCATGCTAGCTAGAACCGGACTAGGCTCCGAAACATCTATCCTCACGAATTGAATGGCCAAGGCCTGAACATCTGTTGTCTCACACCAAAAGGAATATATGTAAGACTACCCATACTCACCGCCTTTCTACTCAAGGCGTCGGCCACCACATTGGCCTTCCCGGGATGAGAAAAAATGGTAATATCATAGTCTTTTAACAGCTCCAACAATCTCCGTTGCCTCAAATTTAGATCCCTTTGCTTGAAAAAGTACTGAAGACTCCAATGATCTGTAAATACTTCAGAAGACACCTGTAGAGATAATGCCTCAAAATCATCAATGCATGAATGATGGCTGCCAACTCCAAATCAAGAATGGGTAGTTCTTCTAATGAGGTTTCAACTGTCGTGAAGCATAAGCAAACACTCTACCCTCCTGCATCAAGACACACCCAATACCAATCCAAGAAGCATCAAAATACACCGTATAAGAACTCGATGTTGAAGGCAAAACTAGAACTAGAGTTGTGGTCAAGGCAGTCTTGAGCTTCTGACGGCTCTCCTCACGTTCATCAGACCACCCAAATGGGGTTCCCTTCTGGGTCAACCTGGTCAAAAGTGCTGCAACGGAGGAGAAACCCTCCATGAAGCGGCGATAATATCCGTCCAAGCCAAGAAAACTCCGATCTCAGTAGCTGAGGACAGTTTGGGCAACCTCTGAACAGCCTCAATCTTCTTGGGATCCACCTTGATCCTCTCATTGGACACCACATGACCAAGAACGCCACCGAACTGAGCCAGAACTCACATTTGGAGAATTTAGCATAAAGCTTCTCCTCCCTCCATGTCTGCAGTACAATCCCCAGATGATTTGCATGCTCCACCTGGTTATGTGAGTACATCAGGATATCATCAATAAATACTATGATAAACGAATCAAGATATGGCGGGAATACATTGTTCATCAGATGCATGAATGTGTTGGGCATAGGTCGGGCCAAAAGACAGCACAAGGAATTCGTAGTGACCATAGTGGGTCCTGAATGTCATCTTCAGAATATCCCAGATCTTCAATTGGTGATACTCAAACCTTAAATCAATCTTAGAGAACACTCTAGCTCCCTGAAGCTGGTCAAATAAGTCATCAATATGCGGCAAAGGATACTTGTTCTTAATCAAAACTTTGTTCAACTACCTATAATCAATGCGCATCCACATTGCCATCATTTTTCTTCACGAACAAAAATTGGTGCACCCCAAGGAGACACACTTGGCTTATTAAATCCCTTATGAAGAAGCTCGCGAAGCTGCTCTTTCAATTCCTTCAACTCTACCGGTGCAATACGATACAAGGGGATAGAAATGTGCTGAGTGCCCAGCACCAAGTCAATACCAATATCAATGTCCCTATCAAGTGTCATGCCTGGCAGGTTTGTAGGAAACATATCCAAAAAGTCTCGCTCTACAGAAACAGAATCAATGGTAGGAGTATCAGCACCAACATCTCTCACGAAAGCCAAATATGACAAACACCCCTTCATAAACATCTGTTGGGCCTTCAGATAAGAAATCACCCTACTAGGAACATAGTCTTTAGAATCTCTGCACTCGATCCTAGGTAACACCGGCATCACCAACATCATGGTCTTAGCGTGACAATCTAGAATAACATGACTTGGGGATAACCAAGTCATGCCTAGAATCACGTCGAAATCAACCATACTAAGAAATAAGAGATCAACTCTCGTCTCCAATCCCTCAATGGTCACCACACGACCGATACACATGTTCCACAATAATAGAATCGCCCACTGATGTAGATATATGAACAGGCAAAACTAAGGACTCACGGGGCATAACCAAATAACGAGCAAAATATGATGATACATATGAATAAGTGGAACTAGGGTCAAAGAATATGGAATCATCCCAGTGGTACACTGAGACAATACATGTAATCACTGCGTCTGATGCAATGAACTTTGTCTTCGTAGGGAAAGCATGGTATCGAGCATGACCTCCACCTAATCGGCCTCTCCCTCTAGGGCGACCTTAGCTACCTGAGCCCCACCTCGAGCCAGTTGAGCGGGTGGTGGAGTGACTGGTGCTGAAGTCATAGCATGGGACATCTTCTGTGGAGCCCTACTCAATAACCTAGGGAAATCTCTCTTGAGATGACTCAAATCCCCGCACTCGTAGCAACCCCTCATGATGGGTTGCAGACCCTGATAACCCGAGGAACTATCGGTAGAAACCTAGGAAGGCAAGGCATGGTAAGAAATTTGTGCTGGTAATGCACTGAAGGATGACTGACCCAAACGAGCACTGTAGGAACCATGGCCAACTGATGCACCACGATGAACTGGATAAGCTATCTGAGCGGGCATATATGGATGACCCCTACTATGATGGGACAGTCCTCCAAAAGAAATACGCTAAAACCACCCAAATCACAAGGCCTCTTCACCTCCGTCTCCTCGTGCTCCTAGCTGCGAACCTCCTCTAGACGCCTAGCAATATCAAACACCTCATCGAACCTAGAACCTGATGCAATCTCCTGAGTCATGATGAAATGAAGTCCAAAGTTGAGGCCATCAATGAACCTCTTGATGTAGTAAATGAGACTCCACTATTCTCCAGAATACCCGCCATACGAAGGATCCGCTGGTATCTGTCTAAGAAATCTTGGGCATCCTCTGACTCAGCTCCACTGAAAGCTGGAGGCCTGAGCCTCTCAAACTACTCTAGCCTCTTCTGCTCCTCGTCACTCATAGGTGGATCCACATGGGCCTGAGCAACTACTACCGGCTGGGCTGGTAATACCCCCTATATCTAAAGTCCTTGAAGCACCTGCTCTGGAGTACAGGCGGTGGAAGTCTGAGCACCTCCCCGGCTTCAAAAGTGGCTGGTGTGGCCTGAATTAAAACCGCCAGAGCAAGGCTAGTGCATACAGCCAATATCTCGCTAAAGCCTCCTGAAGGCCTGGAATCACAATGGGCACAGTTGGTGCCTGAGCTGGTCCCACCGGCTCAATCACATCTTGTATCTAATCTTGAGCTGGAGCAATTGGTGGCTCCATGGGTGTTGCTCTAGCCCGGTACGAGCTGCACCTCAGCCTCTACTGCTGCCCTAGGCTCTCGCGGCCCTGGGATCTCGTGGCCCTAGCTCGTAGTACTGGTGGTTGTCCGATCCGACAGCATGTGTCCTCACCATTTGTAAGAGAATAGAATAATAGAAGTTTAGTTTCTGGAAACAACAAATTGGCACGACAAAAATACAAGAAAGTGAGGTTTTCCTAATAATTCGGTAGCCTCTCAAAGATAAATACAGACATCTCCGTACCAATCCGCAAAACTCTAATAAACCTGCTCATGACTCGTAATACCTATGAGCCTAGGGCTCTGATACCAACTTGTCACAATTCAAAATCCCAACCCGTCGTCGTGGAGCCTAACACACCGACTAGGAAAGATGAAACATGATAACGAAAGCAACAAAATAAAAATATTCAAATAAATAGCATAAATCCTAAGTCTCAATACAATAAAACTGCTAATACGAAGTAAATCTCCCAGAAACGGGTAACTACGTAGTCGTGAGCTTCTACAACAGAATAAAAGTCTGAAATTGAGCCATGAATACATTGTCTAAACTGTAACAACAATATGAAAGGCAAAGACAAGTCAAACTGCAACCAAGGATGCAGCTCTACCTCGCCTTTAGCAGATAGTCCAACAAGAAAGCCTATTGCTGATAACTGGTCCCACACATGGATTTGCACAATTAAGTGTAGAATATATCATGAGTACAACCGACCCAATGTAATCATAAGTAAACACGACAAGGTAAGAAAAGCACAAATTATTAATGATACTAGTTATCACCTGTGTAGTTTCATCCATTAAACCGGTACAGAATAATATTGGAAACAAATCATAAAGTTCAGTAAGAAAACACCTGTGTGTGTCTGTGTACAATTTCTCAAATACTCTACTCAGACAAGATTTTAGCATTTAGAGGTGATATGCAGTTAAATCAGATAAATGATCAAGCAAATTGCAGGTAAAGATGAAATGCAAAATCCAACAAAACACTAGCCAAATTCCCTACACTTTTCCATATCCGTTCACAACCATTGATCAGTATCCTCAGTAACCACGTGTACACCATCAAGAGAGAAACATGAGAGGGTGACCCTAGGGGGATGGATCTATATCCAGACGCAAACACGTCCAATTCAACACGATGCCAGTCCGGCGTGATCACAGGCTCAATACCATAATCCGCCCGGTGTGCTCACAGGTATAACAAAACAATCCTCTCGACATGGTCACAGGCATAACAACATATTAGCCCGGCATTGTAATAGGCACAACAACACAATCCGTCCGGCGTGGTCACAAGCACCCGGTCCAATCATATCATACAGGAGCAAATAAACAAGTATACATGTATGAAACAAGTGAATAACAAATTTCATGCTCCTGGTATGATATAAATGACATGCTAAAGTGTAGGCATGTGCAAGTTTAGCATCATAGCTCAAACTGTTAATTTTATCAAAGAATAACATTTATCAGTTCATTAAGGGATTAAACCCATATGTAGCCTCAAACATGGCTCAAAAGTTCACAACAATGATACAGATGTGCGAAGTATCATAGCGTAAGCTTTAATAGTCAAATTCTAGGCTTATAAGAGCCTAATCACAACACGAACATGAATAAATAACCTCGGTGCCCACACATGGGTTCAACCCCATGCGTGCGCGCACCCAATAGCACGTAGCTATCACAATAATTCATGCAACTAGTGAGTCAACCAAGTTTAGATAAGATACTTACCTCAAACAAATCAAATCATTCCACTAGCAAGCCCTTCCCATGCGTATCAATCTCCAGAAGGGTCGAAACTAGAAAAAAATGTAATACTATCAATATAAGCTATAGGAATTTATTCAAAATGATAAAGCTAAGATCTTTAACCAAAGTCAAAAGTCAACCCAAAAAGTCAACCCCGTGCCCATGTCTCAGAATCCAACAAAATTTACAAAATCCGAACACTCTTTCAACAATGAGTCCAACCATACCAAATTCATCTAATTCCGACTATAAATCGCCTTTCAAATCCCCAAAATTCGGTCTATGAAGTTTCACAAATTATTTCCAAATTTTTCAACCCAAAAGCTAATTAAATGGTAAAAACAATGATAGATTCATGTAAATTAATCAAATTTGAGTTAGAACTACTTACCCCAATCAACTCCTTGAAAATTCCTTCAAGAATCGCCCAAAACCGAGGTCTCTAGCTCAAAATATAAAAATATTGTTTCAAACCCTCAATTTTGAAATTTAACAACTGCTGCCAGAGGTTCCTCTTCGGGATCGCAGAAATTCCCTCGCGATCACGAAGAAAAAAATCACTGCCCTCCAAAAATAGCCTATGCGAATGCGAAGAACTAGTCGCGAACGCGATGCTAACCAGACCTGACTCTCCGCGAACGCACGTCACACCTATGTGATTGTGTATGCTTAGCGCCTAATTCTCTAGCGGATCACACTCCTCTTCATGAACGTGTGAACCTCTTCACGTCCGCGATGACCTGAGCCTCACAAAACTACACGAACACGAGCTTACTATCGCGAACGCGAGGGATGAATTTCCGGTTGCCAACAACAACTCTTCGCAATCGCGAAGGAGGAAACAAAATACAGAAATCTGTAGTCCAACAAGGTCCAAAATGAAGCCGAACTTGATCTGAATCACACCGAGGCCCCCGCGACCCC
This sequence comes from Nicotiana attenuata, assembly GCF_001879085.1. Lineage (NCBI taxonomy): Eukaryota > Viridiplantae > Streptophyta > Magnoliopsida > Solanales > Solanaceae > Nicotiana > Nicotiana attenuata. Next base: position 3,542,235 of record NC_031997.1, on the reverse strand, counting down.
ATCTAAACATACCAACAAGTCCTAAAACACGATACAAAATTAGGCGAGGCCTAAAATCATATCAAACTACATCAAAAACTCGAATCGCACACCAATTCAAGCCTAATGAAACTAATGGATATCCAACTTCTACAATCGATGCCAAAACCTATCAAACCAACTCAGATTAACCTCAAATTTTGCACACAAGTCATAAAATGACATAACGGACCTATTCTATTTCCGAAACAAAATCCGAGCCCGGGATACACAAAGTCAACTCTCGGTCAAACTTCTTAACTCTCCAAATATCAACTTTTCTAACTTTCACTAATTCAAGCCAAAATCATCTACGTGCCTCCAAATACACATCCGGACACGCTCCTAAGTCCAAAATCACCTTACTAAGCTATCAGAATTCTTAAAACTCCATTCAGGAGTCATTTACATATAAGTCAATATCCGGTCAACCTTCCAACTTAGGCTTCTTACGTGAGACTAAGTGTCCCAATTGATTCTGAAACATCCCCGGAACCAAACCAACTACCCTGACAAGTCACATAACATCAACTGAACAAGAATAAGCTATAAATGGGAGAACGGAATTACAATACTCAAAATGACCGGCCGGATCGTTACATTCCAACACTTTCCTGTCAAAAAGTCGTAGGAACCATTAAATTTTTTACAAACGCGACCTTTGAAAATTCACGTAATCTCATTAGCGCTATTGATACCCAATTTTTTCCTATATATTTCAATAAGCAAAATACCTTCAAAATAGCATGTATATGCATATATAAGCATATCCCAATGTTTTACTATTTTTCCCTAATTTTCAAAAAATTTTAAATCAATTTATTGCTTTATTTTTATCAGGAAAAACCCAATAATTACTCCAAAAAATATCATTTTGGTGATTTATTTAACATTATTTTCGCATATTTTTGTAAATGTGCTTAGTATTTTTAAAGCTAAATTGCATATAATTGCAAAATTAGCCTCTTTTAAGATTTAATCGTGTTTTTATTTATAAAATTAACTCCAATATTTTTTATTTAATAATTATGTATTATTAATCATTTTAGTACTTTTAATTAATTCCCAAAAATTATTTTACTATTTTTTCTAAAATAAACAAGTCAAAATGGCTATTTAAATATTAGCCATTGTTGATTTCAATTTTGGCCTGATTTGGCACCCAATTGAACACAATCCTAAAACCCAATTACCCAGCCCAAATCGTAAACTACCCGACCCACGACCCTTTAAAACAACCCGCCCGGATCCCTATTCAATCCAGACTGTTGATCAAAATGATCAACGGCCACCATTTAACCTTTTTTTTTAATTCCCCATTACCCCCAAACCCTAGTCATTTTGCGCCTGCAGCCGCCCTTGAGTTCCCCCTTCTCCCAATTCTCTCAAGCTCCCTCAGAAACCCTAGGCGCCTCCCTCCACTTCCACCCTAAAATCACCTGAATCCATGGCTTCCAAAGCCATTAAAGGCCTGTACCTGCCTCCTCCGACTCCTACATGCCTGGTTACTATGGTTTCGAGGTCAGACCTTGAAGAAGCCTTGCCCAGACATTGTTTCATTCGAGTTCTATGGCTGTCTCCGACCTTGCTCCGGCCAGCCATGTCTGTTCAAGCCTGATCTTGACTTCTCCTGCTTAGACCAGTGACTATCTAAGTCTTTCTCACCATCTGGGTTCTTCTGAAACTCTAGCCTTCGAGGTTCTTCTGATTCTTTTAGATCCGTTGTATATCTGTGTTTTCGCTAAGCTTTTTAACATTTTCTCAAAGTTTCTTCCAAAACTTTACCTTTAAAATCTTTACCTTTTCCGATTTAGGGTTCTGTTAAGTCATTTCAAAGCTTTTATGATTTTTAACATGTTCTACTGTGCTTCTTATGTTGTTCTTCTACTGTGTTTCTTATGTTTTCTTTTACTGTGTTTCGTATGTTGATTCTTCTGCTGTGTTTCTTATGTTGTTCTTCTACTGTGTTTCTTATGTTGATTCTTTTACTGTGTTTCTTATGTTGTTCTTCAGCTATGTTTCTTTATGTTAAAAGTCTTAGTTCTTCTTAAGGTTTCTGATTTTATTTTCTTTGTTGATATTTTTGCCTGATTCTCTTGTTTTTCATCTCTATACCCGATTGATGGTGAAAACCTCAAAATTTGGGGTTCATTCGAGTTTTGAGACTGTTTGCTATTCGATTTGCTTGTTCCTCATCTCTGAATTTGTTTGATTTCGAAGCCCTAATTCCTTTGGACCTATTCGAGCTTCTGAAACTGCTTCGTCTATTTGAAGTTGCTCGACTGGATTCAAAGTCCTGGTTTCAACTTCTGTTTCTCTAGGTGATTTGGTTTCTTGCAATCTTTGAACTAAACTATACTTTCCAGAAAGGTCTTTTACTAGACTCTTTTGCATGCTTCTGATACCCTCTTCTCCCTATTACTAAGTTGACCTATGTGACTACCAAGTTTCACTATCTACAGACTTTGTAATTATTATTGCTGCTTCTTTTGCCATGGTTTAACCTCACATGCCTAATGTTTGTGCACTCTTTATATATGCTAAATATACCTCTCAAAATAACCCTTAATTGTGGATTGATTTCTGACCTCCTTGTGTAAGCCTGATTGATTCTTTCCTTGTTTTACTCATTTCCCTGTTTCTAAAGTCGATTTGAAAACTTTCCTTAGCCTTTCGATTCTCCTATTTCTGACTTGGTTTATTTGTAACTTCGAATCCCTAACTCCTTGATTTACTATGTGATGATTGATTTATTGTGTTTCTTACCTTATTTGGTTAACTGTGTATTTCAAAGATTCTTCATTAATTCTTCCCTTAATTAATATCCTATTTATTTACCCCCAATTATCTACTTTGCACAAGATGTTTACTTGGTCTCCTTGCTTAAATAATTTTTTTCCAATACCGTTTGGTTTTAACTCCTTGATTAAAGGAAGTCCATATACTGATTGATTTTAATTGGTACATAGTTCCATAATTACTAATAAACTATGATTCTTGCCTTATTTCTACACCTGTTTTCAAACTATAAATGCCCTGCACTCTCATTAACACAACATACACGAACACTCTTAGTTTTTTGAACTCACACTCACATTCAAAAAAAGCATTCTCTCTTGTTACTTGTACTGTGGCCTGTTTTTCAAAGTCCTGCTACTGCTTTTACTGTATTTTGCCTCCTTGAAACTGGTATGTACTGATTAAGATTTTCAGCAATCACAAACAATGTGTTTATTTAATACCTTTACTTGCATGTCTGCCTACTGTTTGTGCTCAGTTCAGCGTTTACTTTAGCATGCTATAATCTTCTTCTATTATGAATCCCAAACCCCCATACCCCAATGTGTTTGATATTAATGGTTTGTTTGAGGCATGACAGTATTAAATATTATTATCTATGGCTCATACTTGATTCCCCTTGAATCATAACCTCTATGTCACCATCATGTATTGTGTGTTCTTGTTGATTCTGTAAGTATAACAGCACTCTCTATTGCTGTGTATGCCCAGGATTAGCTAATGCCTAAGTACATAGGCTCTTTGGCAATTTCCCCAATCCCTGAACCCTTTGTATGACTTGTTTATGACTGTTTCCCAGCCCCTTCTCCCTCTTCTGTACTTTCTTAGTTCTTTAAAACTCTATTTTCTTCACTTGCACTCTCTCTTAGACTTAAGTTCCGCCCCCCTCTTGTGAGCCTTGCCTTGGGACCCTTTGAGTTCCCTCTGAACTTGGACACTTGAGGGCTGGCACTTCCACACTGCACTTGTCCCCTACTCTGGTGATACAATTTGGGTGTGAGCACTGCCCGGAGTCCCATTGAGGCTCTTAGGGAACTCTGACACACTCAAATAGGTGAAAGGCTTTGGATCAATGGTCTTTGAGTTGGTCTATCTCATAATTCAGACAGGAAGTCTGAATCAGGCTCTCCTTTGGTTGTACTTTTTTTTTACTTTTTTTGATGTAATTTTATTCATTCTGGTTTGTAATAAGTTGTAATAAACGCTTGGGGCTGGCTAGTGAAAAAAGGGGATGGGTAACTATGCATGCAAAGGGTAGAAAATCATGCCTATAGGTCTATTACAATTCTGCATATTCAAATACATATAGAAATCATGCCTATAGGTCTATTACAATTCTGCATATTCTAATACATATAGAAATCAAGCCTATAGGTCTATTACAATTCTGCATATTCAAATACATATAGAAATCATGCCTATATGTCTATTCTAATTCTGCATGCTCAATACACATAGAAATCATGCCTATAGGATTGTTACAATTCTGCATATTCAACTCCGCCTAGAAATCATGCCTATAGGATTGTTCCAACGCCATTCAAACTGCATTTAGATACCATGTCTATAAGGTTCAACTTCTGCATTTAGACACCATGTCTATAAGGTTCAATTTCTGCATTTAGATACCATGTTTATAAGTTTTAAAACAAGTCCTGCATCTAGAAACCACGTCTATAAGTGTCTAAAATCAGCAATATATGGAAAAGATGCCTATAGGAGTTTCTAAATGAATCTTATTCGCCTCACTCAGTGTTAGATACAAAATCAGTAATAATGGATACTGTCAGTTGCAGAACTTGTAATCAATTCGTTTAAATTCAGCCTCTCTTTAATAATCTGAATCCCTCGCTTAACAAAAGTTTAGCAAGAATGCCCATAGGGTTTTCAAACAATTCGTTCGAGTTTAATGTCTTATTACCTACTAATTTCAGTAGATATCATGTCTATACGACCCCGTCTTAACACTTAGGCAAGCAATAGGGTAAAACTATAAACTGAATTTGTTTTAACAATTAGAACCAGTAGGCAGGCCTGATTCGGGCTTCTTATCTGAGTTATATAATGAACCAATCTGCCTCAATTCTTAAATTCTCTCTCACATTTTGTATTAAATCAGACCTAAACAGTATGTGAAAGTCATGCTAATTATGTGCTTTTCTGTTCGAGGAGGTATAATTGAACCCCTGTTTGTTTATATGCTTTTCCCCTAAAATGTGCAAGATGTGTTTTGTATGTCGCCTTAGATTTTTTTACCTTTCGAATCCTCAAATAAGCCTAATATCCCTCCCCTTTTAGGGTTAGTAGTCCTAAGTGCCTCCGGGACTGATAGGATTGGGGCGGGTAATAACATGCAGTAAGTGATCGAGACCATTCCGCGCTTTAATACCTTAACGGGATGGGAAGGGTAGATATGGATATGATGACCACGCGATAATGTCACGTGTAGCCCCTCATTGAGGAGTGATTACCAGGCATTGTGTGGGGTGATCCATATTATTAATAAACGTAGGACCCCTCTCCCTTTATTCTTTATTTCTTTCTTTTCAGCATTTGAACTCTTTATTTAAAAAAATCAGCTTTTCTAATTGCTCTGTCAAACCTTGTTTACTTACAAACCTTTATGTGATGAAATCCCCTCCTATTTGAGCCTTATTTGTTTATATGCTAATTGTACCCAAATTCACAATAATTGTCTGGCCGGGAACCACTCTAGTGGATTCTGAGGGGTGCCTAACACCTTCCCCTTAGAATAATTTCAAGCCCTTACCCTATCTCTGGTTATTCAAATCGAACTCTTCTGGTGTCCTAATGCACCCTAATCATTAGGTGGCGACTCTTCAAAATTGCAAAACCCCTTTCCTAAAAGGAACGAGTTGTCCCTACCAAATGTCAAAAATCCGATTTCGCGAGAAAAAGAGGGCGCGACAGCATGGCGACTCTGCTGGGGATTTTTTTCCAGGCTTTTACCATTTTAGGCTATTATTGTGAATTTATGCTTCTTTATGCGCAATTATTTTTTTATTTCTTTTGAGCGTTCAATTTCCTTTTCAACTACAAAACTGACTTGTCTCTTTTTGTTTCTTTCCTTTACTGCTTTCCTTCATTTCCGCTTTAAATTGTGAATTGTTGTATTTACTGCTTTCTTTAACGTGCAAATACATGACAACATATCATTAATTATTGCATCATCATGCTCAACATCATATTCCACTCGTGCCAAACAAATCTCATAGCAACGCTTATAATGAGTGGTTGCGCTCTTTCGATATTATCACCCCCTAAATCCGGAAAAGGCGTATTTGCGGTAAAACCAGTTGATCAACGGTGTAGTCGACGGTTCCGTGCCTTTCACCCTTGAGTTGTCCGCTCAAGGGTACCGGTCTAAAACCCCATAGAAACCTCACTCTGTTTAACTGTGCATGCATCATGGTCAAACCTAGCCGAGTCCGTTATGTTGTCCGCATAATGACTCTTTAAGATAGCCTTGTCCAAAGTCCACTAGGTTTCCCTGAAACCCAAACGGACATTATCACGTTCTGTGCATTTATTTGGAGAATCAAATGCTTAATGCTAATTATTAATGTTAAATAGTTGAGTCCGGTGGGGGTAGGGTCTAACCCTTCTTTCTTGCAGATAATTAGGCACGAAATCCCCAGATTCGGCATGGTTACCAACATCCACCAGAGACTGCTAAGCTGGTGGAAAGATCTTCATTCTAGTGACCAGACTCTTGTCCGAAAATATCTAAGGAAGCTACCATCCTTCCTGGAAATCCAACCCAACAACAAGATCATAGAAGCTGCTACTCTATTCTGGGATTGTTAAAGGTCCGTCTTCCGCTTCGAGGAAATTGAGATGACACCCTTTCTAGAAGAAATAGGAGGATTAGCCGGTTTGGTATGGGAGACTCCAGGTTTATTGATGCCTGAGAACCACAAGGGCAGGGGTTTCCTCAAAATGATGGGTCTGAAAAAGAATCCGGAACTGACATGCCTCAAAGAATCCTATATCCCCTTTAACTATTTGTACGAGAGGTACGGTCACAGCAAATCCTACCGTACCTATCCTGATGAGTTTGCCATTACCTCATTGGGACATATCCATTGAAGGGTCTTTGTATTCATGTTCCATTTTTTGGGGTTGATTGTGTTTCCAATGAAGAAAGCGAGAATCCACACCCGACTAGCCATGGTCACTAAAACCTTAATGGAGGGAATTGGAGGGCAACCATTCAGCATTGTGCCCATGATCGTCGCAGAAATATACCGAGCCCTAGAAAAGTGTCAACGGGAAGCTANAAGGTTGCAATTTGCTACTTCAGCTGTGGCTCGTGGAGCATCTACAAAAGGGTGAATACCGACAAGAGATTCAACGAAGGGACTGGGACGATCATACCGCTTTCCATCACCCAAAGCGAATGAATTATATCCCTGATATGTTTGCTCAGCCAGAGGATGCCAAAGGATGGTTCGAGCTATTTAATAATTTGACCGAGGAGAAAGTGCAATGGATGTTCGAATGGTTTCCGACCGAAGAATTCATCGCCCGATCCCGAGATGCACCTTTTCTGTTATTGATTGGTCTAAGAGGAACGTACACTTACGTCCCTCTCCGGGTTATGAGGCGAGCTGGTAGGAAGCAGGTTGTACCTAGGGTCGACAAGATGAGTCATTTCCGGGCTGACTTCCAGGATGATGATAGCGCTTACAAGTGTCAAGCTCAGCATATGTGGCACTGTAAGATCGTCATGGGGAAAGATACTATCGAACCAGATAGATACCACGCTGGCTGTACTCCCTACTATTCAGGCTGGTTGGAGGATAATCATAATGGTCTGGGCCAGCCTAGCTTTGTTCGAGGTCACAGGATCATAGATGAAAAGGCCGAGGCATAGGTCAAATACAATCAGCTGCGCAAGAGGATCCGGGAATGCGAAAGCGAGCACCGTGAGATACAGGAAGCCAATCAAAAGCTAATTGAGGAATGGAAGGATATGGCTGTCAATGCCAACAAGCGACTGGGATATTTAGAGCGAGGTATAGTGGAGTTGGAGAAGAAATTTCTTAAGAGGGTCGAAGACTGCCGGAATGCTGAAGGAAACGAAGGCGGACATCTAGCCAAAGCCTACCTATTGCTGGGACTTCGCGAGTTGGGAAAGTTGTTCGATGGAGCCAGAGATGCCGAATCTAGGGAAGGTCCTTCTGGGACCAAATAGACTGGAGTTTTTCTTCTTTTATGAAATGTAATAAGACCAATGGCCATTAGTGACTTTATTTTTCCTGTTATTTAGTGTCGATTTGGGATTCGTCTACTTTTTATCAATAAAATGAGGCATTTAGCATTCCAAGTTCTCCAAATCAATTTGTCAATAGGCCTACCCAAATTAGGACACGATTTACATTCCCGCATTATGTATTTTAATATTGCAACATTTTTTCATGAACCTCACTAACTTGTTACCTTTTTGTTTTTACTTTTTGTTTATTTATCCCCCTCCCCAAAAGTTAGTTCGTGAACTCTAGCAACATCATCCTATTTCACGAGATCCAGGGGCCCTCCACCTACTCCTCCTCTCAGTCCTATCAGACACAAGAACATAGGGAAGATGGAAGATTTAAAATGCTAGAAAGGAAAACTCAACTGAACGAGCAGAGGTCAATCACGGTCATGGTACTTTGGTTCCCAAGGAAAATGCATCCCAACTGGAACAAAAGCTGCTGAAATTTCGGGAAGAACTTGATCAGGTCCGGAATCTGGCGAATCTGTCATTTTCCCTCACTACTTCAGATATAAATTTCCCAAATGCTCAGAACCCTACACCTCCACAGAATCTCCCAAAGCAACAGTACCATCCCACTCCTCACCACCACTGCAACACCTGCCATACCTCAAAAACACCTGTTGCTCATCCCAGAACTCCAAAACTCCACAAATGACCACTTCCCACCACCCACTATAACGGCCCCCATCTACGTGGAGACTTATCCCGCACTCCACCCCAACCCATCTCAAGCACGCCCGAGTCTCATGATAAAGATTTGCTTATCAAGAACCTGGCTGAAGAACTTAAGAAATTGACTTGCGGATCCAGGTGTGTGAAGGAAACAAGGGAATTGAATTATGAAGATCTTTGCATACAACCCGATGTCGAACTGCCCGAGGGGTACAAACCTCCTAAGTTCGAGATGTTCGATAGAACAGGTGATCCAGGGTCTCATTTGAGGACATATTGTGACATGTTGGTTGGGGTAGGAAAAGACGAGAGAATCCGCATGAAGCTATTCATGAGGAGTCTAAAAGGAGATGTACTATCCTGGTACATCAGCCAGGATCCTAAGAAATGGTCAAGTTGGGTCGGTATGGCCTCTGATTTCATGGACCGGTTCAGATTTAACACAGAAAATGCGCCAGATGTGTTCTACATTCAGAATCTGAATAAGAAACCTACATAAACGTTTCGCGAGTATGCTACTCGCTGGAGGTCAGAAGTCGCTAAGGTCAGACTTGCCTTGGAGGAGGAACAAATGAACAAATTCTTTGTCCGGGCACAAGACCCGCAATACTATGAACGACTAATGGTGATTGAAAGCCACAAATTTTCTGACATCATCAAACTGGGGGAACGAATCGAAGAAGGCATTAAGAGCGGTATGGTCACAAACTTCGAGGCCTTGCAAGATACAAACAAGGCCTTGCAGTCTGGTGGTGTGACCAAAAAGAGAGACGTAGGAGCTGTGATGGTTGCACAAAAAACCAAATCTCCCATCAAATACCAAACCTACCCATTGCCTCCGCTCACATATCAGCCTACTCCAAACTACCAAGCACCCTCACCCTCTTACCAAACTCCACCACCCACTTATCAATCACCTCCACCACCCACATATCAGCCTACTTCACCAAAATATTCCCAACCCGCACATGTTTACCAAGCCTACAATACTGAACCAACCCACTATCAATCACCACCTGCACGCCAAAACTTCCTTACACCTCGACCAAACTTTGATCGAAGACCTCCAAAACAATATACGGCTATTGCCGATCCTTTCGACCAGTTGTATGAAAGACTTAAAGCTGCTGGTTATGTCACCCCTATCCCTGCTGTAACGCTTGAGAACCCTTCTCAGTGGGTTAATCCAAATAAATCATGTGCATACCATTCCAGCATGAAAGGACACACCATTGACGAATGCCATTCTCTGAAAGATAAGATCCAGACTCTAATTGATAACAAGATTAATGTGGCAAAAAATCCTGCTCCAAATGTCCGCAATAACCCTCTACCTGACCACAAGGGAGGAGGCGTTCACATGATTGAAATAGAGGATGATTGCGATCCCAAGGGATCGATCGGTTTGATCACAGAAGGTGACGACCCAAAGAAACCGATAGTCATCCTTAATCCGATTGTAGTCTAAATTTTGCCCTCTGGGGGATGCCGAAGAAAATATGTCCATACCGCTGGAGTTTGAAGTATCATCACCTGCAAAGACGCCAGCACCAATTGAGGTCGAATTCGTGTCTCCAGCAAAGGCACCCACACCATTCGAAGTTGCAGTTTTACCGCCCAAGGTGCATGCTTTGTTCGGAGTAAAGATAGCGACGCTAATTCCAGTGATAATGTCAGCCATAACACCGTTCCATACAAAGCCTATACCATGGGACTAAGCGGCCGAGGCAAGAAGGAAAGGCAAGGTTATGTTCGGAGAAGCTGTTGCGGCACAGGGTATGATAAGAACTGGTAGAGTTTATACCCCGGAACATCTGGCTGAGTCGAGCAAGCAGGCTTCTAGCCGGCCAACCATCACCGAGACCGGGCCAGATGATCTCTGGAGAAATATACAGGCCAAGGAATACTCGGTCATTGACCAGCTGAACAAAACACCGGCACAAATTTCTATCCTTGCTTTGCTACGAAATTCCGATGCACACAAGAATGTTTTGTTAAGGGTGCTGAGCGAAGCATATGTGCCAAGCAACATCACCGGCGGAGAGATGGCTAACATGGTGGGTATTGGAAAGTCACAAGATCACTTTTCATGAAGATGAGCTGCCACCAGAAGGGTTGAGTCACAACAAGGCATTGCACATCACCGTGCAATGCGAAGATTATTTTATCACCAGAATCCTGATTGATGGGGGATCCAGCCTCAACATTTGTCTGTTGGTAACACTCAGGACATTGGGAAAGGGACTGCATGAGATCAAGGATGGGGCCATCAACGTTAAAGCTTTCGACGGTTCCCAAAGGTCCACCATTGGGGAAATTAGTCTGTGTTTGCAAATGGGGCCTACTTGGTTCGATGTTGATTTTCAAGTGATAGATGTGCCTGCATCTTACAATCTGCTATTAGGACGACCCTGGATTCATGCCACTGGGGACGTAGCGTCAACACTACATCAGGCAGTGAAGTTTGAGTGGAACCACCAAGAGGTGATCATTCACGGCGACGGTAGCAATCCCATACACAGTCGCCAGACCATCCCAGCAATCGGAGGCAGAAGAAAGATAGGTGGGGAGACCTATCACCACATCGAGCGAGTCAACGCCGTTGACAAGGACAAATGGTGGGACAACAAAATCAAGAGCATATTGAATTGGAGTGGGTATGAACCTGGAAAGGGGCTTGGCAAAAACCTACAAGGAATCGCTATGCCCATAAAACTCAAGAAGCATGGCACCACCTTCGGTCTGGGATATGAGTATACCTGGAAATAATTCAACGACTGGTCGCCACCATGGCGCGGTCCTTACTATCCATTTGAGCAACCGATACCGCGCTTGTAACAGACTCTCCAACCGGCCGAAGTTATCTATGGGTCAGAAGAAGAGGAAGCACTGGCAGCAGTGAGGAATTTGTTCCTGGAAGACGATGATATGAATTGTTGTGTCATTTTCGAGGAGGAGGGGGAGGAAGGCCCTTCTATACAGGCTGTAAGCAGAGGAGCATGCCTCAATAACTGGACCATCAGAACCACCAGAGCCTGGCTAGCTTCGGGGTAGCAAGGCTGAACAAGCATCATGCACTATCTTTTATTTTTACTAATTAACTTTCCTTTCGCATTTTAAATTTCCGCAATAAGATTTTTAATGTTCAAAACAGATATGGTATTTATCAAAACATTTCAATTTTTCTTATAAATCAGCACTCTTATTATTTTTTCTCATTACTTTTACAGCATTACTATTACTTATCTTGATGAACCAATGACTGTGACGTGCAATGAGACAACGCAACAAACTGATATAGATTCAGAAGAAGATGACATACGGGAGGAGATTGTTAAGGAAGTTGAGAATTTTGAAACAGACCAAAGTCCAACCTGGACGAGACAGAAATTGTTAATCTGGGGGATGAAGAGAATGTCAAAGAAACACGAATCAGCATTCATTTATCGTCGTCGGAAAAGAAAGAATACCCGGAATTTTTAAGAGAATATGAGGACATATTCGCCTGGTCGTATGACAACATGACGGGCCTGAGTACGTCTATTGTGGCTCACAAACTACCAACCGATCCGACATGTCCGCCGTAAAGCAGAAGCTCAGAAATTTCAAGCTGGATATAAGTCTGAGAATCAAGGAAGAAGTCACCAAGCAGGTCAAAGCCAAGGTCCTTAGGGTAGTGGAATACCCAAAGTGGTTAGCCAATATCGTGCCAGTACCAAAGAAGGACGGGAAGGTTAGAGTCTGTGTCGACTACTGGGATCTCAACTGGGCCAGTCCAAAAGATGACTTCCCCTTGCCAAATATACACATCCTGATCGACAATTGCGCCAAGCATGAATTGCAATCATTTGTGGATTGTTTTGCCGGTTACCACCAGATTTGGATGAATGAAGAAGATGTTGAGAAAACGGCTTTCATTACGCCGTGGGGAATGTACTGCTACAAGATGATGCCATTTGGATTAAAGAATGCAGGGGCCACCTACATGAGGGCTATGACCACCATTTTTCATGATATGATACACAAGGAGATCGAGGTGTACGTAGATGATGTTATCATCAAGTCCAAGAAGGCCACCGATCACACGGAAGATTTGAGAAAGTTTTTCAATAGGTTGCAAAGGTACAACCTGAAACTGAACCCGGCAAAGTGTGCATTTGAAGTTCCCGCTGAAAAATTACTTGGGTTTATTGTGAGTCGCCGAGGAATAGAGCTGGATCCATCAAAGGTCAAAACTATTCAAGAATTGCCACCACCAAAGAATAACAAGGACGTGATGAGTTTCTTGGGGAGACTCAACTACATCACCCGGTTCATAGCCCAATCTACGGTCATCTGTGAGCCGATCTTCAAGATGTTGAAGAAGGATGCCGCCACCAAGTGGATTGATGAATGCCAGAAAGCTTTCGACAGGATCGAGGAATACCTGTCAACACCACCAGTTTTGGTCCCGCCCGAGCCGGGTAGACCTTTACTACTCTACATTGCAGTATTAGATGGTGCCTTCGGTTGCGTCCTGGGGCAGCATGATGAAACAGGGAGGAAGGAGCAGGCCATTTACTACCTCAGCAAGTAGTTCACTCCCTACGAAGCCCGGTATTCTTTGTTAGAGCGCACCCGCTGTGCTTTGACTTGGGTGGCCCAGAAGCTAAGGCATTACTTCTGTGCCTATACTACATATCTCATATCAAGGATGGATCCGCTAAAGTACATCTTAATCAGAAGCCCATGCCCACTGGCAAGCTAGCCAAGTGGCAAATCCTGTTGAGTGAATTCGACATCGTTTATGTAACCCAGAAGGCAATCAAGGGATAGGCACTAGCAGACCACCTTGCGAAAAATCCCGTAGACGGAGAATACAAACCCCTGAAAACGTATTTCCTTGACGAAGAGGTATCCTTCGTAGGAGAAGACATTGCAGAATCCTATGATGGCTGGAGAATGTTTTTCGACGGAGCAGCAAATTTCAAAGGAGTTGGCATAGGAGCAATCCTAGTATCAGAAACCGGTCAGCATTATCCGGTGTCTACCAAACTCAGGTTCCCGTGCACCAACAATATGGCCGAGTACGAAGCCTGCATCTTAGGGCTCAAGATCGCTATTGACATGAATGTACAGGAGTTGCTAGTAATTGGAGATTCAGACTTACTCATACATCAGGTCCGAGAAGAATGGGCGACCAAGAACTCCAAGATACTCCTGTATCTGCATCACGTGCAGGAGTTGAGAAAGAGGTTCACAAAGACAGAATTCCAACATGTTCCCAGAATCCAGAATGAATCCGCCGATGCATTGGCTACCCTATCATCCATGATACAGCATCCACACAAAAAATTCATTGATCCCATTCCAGTAAAAATCCATGATCAGCCAGTTTATTGTGCCCACGTTGAAGAAGAGGTGGACGGAAAGCCTTGGTTTCATGATATCAAGGAATATTTAGCAAAGGGAGAATACCCAGGGCTTGCAAATCCTATTCAGAAGCGCACACTTCGGAGGTTATCCAACAACTTCTTTCACAGCAGAGGAATCCTATATAGGAGGACTCCCGATTTGGGATTATTAAGGTGTGTCGACGCAAAGGAAGCATCCAAGCTACTGGAAGAAATCCACGCTGGGACTTGTGGTCCACATATGAACGGCTTTGTCTTAGCCAAGAAGATACTACGGGCTGGTTACTTTCGGATGACTATGGAAACGGACTGCATCCAGTATGTCCGGAAATGCCACCACTGTCAGATACATGCAGATATGATAAAGGTACCTCCAAACGAGCTTAATGCAACAAGCTCACCATGGTCGTTCGCCGCTTGGGGGATGGATGTTATTGGACCAATTGAGCCTGACGCTTCTAACGAACACAGATTTATCCTGGTAGCAATCAACTATTTTACCAAATGGGTCGAAGCAGCATCTTACAGAGCAGTAACCAAGAAAGTCGTGGCAGACTTTGTCCGCGACCGCATCGTTTGTCGATTCGGGATTCCAGAGTCAATCATTACTGATAATGGCTCCAATCTCAACAGTGACTTCATGAAAGATATGTGTGAAACTTTCAAGATCAGACACTAGAATTCCACAGCCTACAGGCCTCAGATGAATGGAGCCGTAGAAGCCGTCAACAAGAATATCAAGAAGATATTGAGGAAAATCATAGAGAAGCATAAGTAGTGGCACGAGAAGCTTTCATTTGCTTTATTGGGGTATCGCACCACAGTCCGGACATCAGCTGGGGCCACCCCCTATATGCTGGTTTATGGTACAGAAGCCGTCATTCCAGCCGAAGTAGAAATTCCTTCATTAAGAATCATACAAGAAGCTGAACTCGACGATGCAGAGTGGGTGAAGAGTCGTTACGAGCAGCTAGCTCTTATAGATGGGAAAGAATGAACGCGGTATGTCATGGTCAACTCTACCAGAACAGAATGTCCAGAGCCTTCAACAAAAGAGTCAAACCGAGACAATTCACACCAGGGCAGCTAGTATTAAAGAAATATTTTCCGCATCAAGATGAAGCCAAAGGGAAATTCTCTCCCAACTGGCAAGGTCCGTACATGGTTCACCGGGTTCTGACAGGAGGAGACCTTATACTTGCAGAAATGGATGGAGAAGTTTGGCCAAAACCAATCAATTCAGATGCAGTCAAGCCTTACTATGTGTAATTTTCATGCTTTCCCTATATGATGTAAATTGAACTACGTCTGACCTGATTCCCGCTTAAGAAAGGATACATAGGCAGCCTTATGGGTTCGGTCACAATTCAATAAAAATTTCATTTCCCCCGCAATTGGAAACTGGGGCAGAATTTTGAGGAGGACCCTCAAAATTCTGAGGAGGACCCTCAAAATTTTGAGGAGGACCCTCTAAATTCTGAAGTAATTTCAGTCAATCATCGCAAGCAGTCGTCGGAAGCATCAACTCATTAAACTGGGGAAGAATTTTGAGGAGGACCCTCAAAATTCTGTAGCAAGAGAGGTCACAATGTCTTTAGCCACGTCACAATCGTCGATTCATCTATAAGTTATTCTTAAATATATACTTATGTATTATTTCTACAAATTCATGCATGTTTATTATCGAAATCGCTTTTTTCAGCGACGCTACCCCCCAATGATACATACCATATCACCATATCAAAGACGAACAGGTCAAGCAAGGCCAGCGGGGATACGAACTAACCTCCCCTCTACAAAACTCACGATTTCTCTTTGGATGCAGACACTTGGGTTGAGAAAGCATCTGACATACTATACACTCGCGAGACAAACGTTGTTCAGGAATAAAACTCTCGGAATTGTTGCACTTACCAGCATTTGCTATCCACACACACCGGTGATATGCCCTATATCACAATATCCCCAGTAGTCACAATTATCGCAACCTGTTATCAGCTAAAAAACTCTATTTCCATTTGCCATCTTATTTGCATTGCATAAGGCTTCCATTCTGCCTTCCGAGACTAAACGTTGTTTCCATCTACATTGTCTGCATTGCATAAGGCTACCATTTTTCCTTCCGAGACTAAGCACTGTCTCCATCTTCATTGTCTGCATTGCATAAGGCTACCATTCTGCCTTCCGAGACTAAACACTGTCTCCATCTGCATCTGCATAGCTGAAATATCGCCACTTTATTTACGCTTGCATGGCTGAAAGATTTCCACCTTATTTACATTCTGCATGGCTGAATGATTGCCGCTTTATTTTACGTCCTGCATGGCTGAATGATCGCCACTTTATTTACGCTTGCATGGCTGAAAGATCTCCACCTTATTTACATTCTGCATGGCTGAAAGATCGCCGCTTTATTCTACGTTCTGCATGTCTGAAAGATCGCCGCTTTATTTACGCTTGCATGCTGAAAGATCGCCACCTAATTTACATTCTGATGGCTGAAAGATCGCCGCTTTATTTATGCTTGCATGGCTGAAAGATCGCCACCTCATTTACATTTTGCATGGCTGAAAGATCGGCGCTTTATTTACGCATCTCATGGGCTGAAAGATCTCCAAATACTGCATTTCATGGGCTGAAAGATCGCCAAATTATCCAAGGGCGTCAGTGTTCGGAGGCACCATTTGCATAGCCCGAGAACGCCATGCCATGTCCTGAGGATTCCTTTAACCTTTTGCATATCATTATTCAAAGGCATCATGGTTCGGAGGCATCATTCTCATAGCCCGAGAGCATCATTTCATGGCCTGTGAATCCTTTATTATGCGCATCATGGCCCAGGGCATCATGGTCTAAGGACATCATCCTAACCGTCCAAAGACAACATTCATGGTCCTACGGGAATTTGCATCACGTTTAAATTTATGCACAATATATGCTTGTATTTGCTTATTTGCAGGTAAACCGTCGAGCAACGGCCATCTCGACAGGAGCGATTCCGCTCCAGTTCCCGCAGCCCCATCAGACCTTAATCATTCACCCCGTCCTGAATATTGCGTCTGCTCTTGGAAAGTCTCCATCGGCATATTCCGCCGACGGATCCTGAACTACATACTGGCTTGATTCCTGTAAGACCAGAGGATATGTAGGTAGCTCAGAAGCCAGAGCACGGCCAAACCTCTTCAAACCATTTCGCCAGGTCAAAATTGGTCATCATATCTTTACCCGACAACTCTTTCATCCTTCCCGGGTAAAGAGGGGCAGCTGTTGATACCCAATTTTTTCCTGTATATTTTTAATATGCAAAATACTTTCAAAATAGCATATGTACGCATATATAAGCATGTCCAAATGTTTTATTATTTTTCCTTAATTTTTAAAGATTCTTAAACCAATTTACTCCCATATTTTTATTCGTAAAAAAACCAATAATAATTCCCAAACTTATCATTTTGGTGATTCATTTATTGGATTCTCATATTTATACTAAAATATAGCTAATATATTTTTTGCATATTTTTACGAATTTATTTAGTATTTTTAAAGCTAAATTGCATATAATTGCAATATTAGCCCCTTTTAAGATTTAATTGCGTTTATATTTATAAAAATTAAGTCCAGTATTTTCAAATTGATAATTATATGTTATTAATCATTTTAGTGCCTTTAATTTACTTCCAGAAATTATTTATTATTTTTTATAAAATAAATGAGGGAAAAATGGCTATTTAAATGATAGCCCATTTGCATTTCAATTTTAGCCGGATTTGGACCTCTAATTAAACCCAATTCCTAAACCCAATTACCTAATCTACCCGACCCACGACCCTTCTAAACAACCCGCCCGGATTCCTCATTCAATCCAGGCCGTTGATCAAAATGATCAACGGCCACCTTTTAATCTTTCCTTTTTTAATTTCCCCTTACCCCCAAACCCTAGTCATTTTGCATCCCCAGCCGCCTTTGAAACCCCTTTCTCTCAATTCTCTCTCAAAGCTTCTCAAACCCTAGCCGCCTCCCTCCACTTCCACCCTAAAATCACTGGAATCCATGGCTTCCAAGGCCATTGAAGTCCTATACCGGCCTCCCATAACTCCTACACGCCTGGTTACTGTGGTTTCAAGGCCTGACCATGAGGAAGCTTGGCCCAGACTTTGTTTGATTCGAGTTCTATGGCCGTCTCCGACCTTGCTCCGGCCAGCCATGGTCATTCGAGCCTGATCTCGACTTCTCCGGCTCAGATCAATGACTTTCCAAGCCTTTCTCATCACCTGGGTTCTTCTGAAACCCTAACCCTTTGAGGTTTTTCCGATTCTTTTAGATCCGTTGTATATCAGTGTTTTCTCTAAGCTTTTAAACATTTTCTCAAAGTTCTTTCAAAACTATACCTTCAGAGCCTTCATCTTTTTCCAATTTATGGGTTCGTTAAGTTTTCCTTTAAAGTTTCTCTGATCTTTAGCATGTTCTACTGTGTTTCGCATGTGTGTCTTTTACTGTGTTTCTTATAAGTTCCTTCTACTGTATTTCCTATGTGTTTCTTCTACTGTATTTCTTATGTGTTCTTTTACTGTGTTTCTTATGATTTTTCTTCTACTGGAAAATGCATGTTAAAAGTCTCAGTTCCTTTCTGAGATTTCTGAACTTATTTCGTTAGTATTTTTGCCTTGATTACTTGTCTTTTCATCTCTACACTCGATTGATGGCAAAACCCTAAAATTTGGGGTTTCATCCGAGTATTGAGACTATTCGCTATGTGATTTGCTTGTTCTTCATCTGTGAACTTGTTTGATTTCAAAACCCTAACTTCTTTGGACCTATTCGAGTTTCTGAGGATCGTTTCATCTACTGCTCGACTGAGTTTCGAAATCTTTGTTTCAACCTTTATTTCATTATATGATTTTGATTTCCTGCTAAACTCTTCTAGGCTCTTTCTACTGGACCCTCTGCATGCTATTTGATACTCTCCCTCTTCTTTGCCACTAAGATGACTACCATGTTCCTATAGTTCACTACTTACCAATTTTTGTGATTGCATGACGCTTTTTCTTTGTCCTAAATTCAGCCTCGCATGCCTAATACTTGTGTACTCTTTATATATGCTGAGCTTCCCCTCTAAAATGACTTTCAATTTTTAACTGATTTTAGACCTCCTTTGTGTAAGTCTGATTGATTCTTTCCTTGTTGTGCTAATTTCCCTGTTACTTGGTTTGATTCGAAAACTTTCCTTAGCCTTTCTGACTTGGTTTACTCATGAATCAGTAATTTCGAATCCATGACTCCTTGATTTACTATGTACTGATTGATTTTATTGGGAATCTTACCTTATTCGTTAACCGTGTATTTTGAAGATTCTTCCGTTAATTAAACTCCTATGTATTTACCCCTAATTGCCTACTTTGCACAAGATTCTTACTCGATCTCTTTCCCTAAATAATTTCTGTTCATTACCGTTTAAGTTTGAACTCCTTTATTAAAGGAAGTCCATATACTGATTGATTTTAATTGGTACATAGTTCCATAATTACTACTAAACTATGATTTTTGCCATATTTCTGCACCTGTTTTCAAACTATAAATGCCCTGCACTCTCATTAACACGACACACGCGAACACTCTTAGTTTTCTGGACTAACTCTCACATTCAAAAGCATTCTCTCTTGTTACTTGTGTTGTGCCCTATTTTCCAAGCACTGCTACTGCTGTATTTTGCTTCTTTGAAACTGGTATGTCCTGATTAAGGTTTTCAGCAATCACAACAATGTATTATTTGCTACCTTTACCTGCATGGCAGCCTACTGCTTATGTGTAGTTCAATACTTACTTTAGCATGCTGTAATTTCCTTCTGCCTATTCTAAATCCATTGTGAATCCCAAAACCCCCACTCCCTATAAGTTTATGTTATGGTTTGAGGCATGACAGTACTGCAAATTATTGTCGATGACTCAAACTTGATCCCCTGGGATCCTAGCCTCTAATATGATGTGTTCTGGCAGACTTATAGGCATGCCAGCATCCTCCATTGATGGGTACGCCTAAAGCTTGCTCTAGCCAAAGCAATAGGCTCTTTGCAATTCCCCTATTCCCTGAACCCCTTTTGTGTACCTGTTTGTGGTTGTTTCCCTCTCCTTTATTCCTTAGAATTCGGTTCTTCACTTGCACTCTCTCTTAGACTTTAAGTTCTGCCCCCCTCTTGTGAGCCTTGCCTTGGGACCCTTTGAGCTCCCTCTGAACATGGACACTTGAGGGCTGGCCCTTCCACACTGCACTTGTCCCTATTCTGGTGATATGATTTGGGTGTGAGCATTGCCCGGAGTCCCATTGAGGCTTTTAAGGAACTTTGACACACTCAGATTGGAGAAAGGCTTTGGATCAGTGGTCTTTGAGTTGGTCTGTCTCATATTTCAGACAGGAAGTCTGAATCAGGCTCTCCTTTGGTTGTACTTTTTTTTATTTCTGATGTAATTTTTTTATTCATTCTGGTTTGTAATAAGTTGTAATAAATGCTTGGGGCTGGCTAGTGAAAAAGGGTAGGTAACTATGCATGCAAAGGGTAGAAATCATGTCTATAGGTCTATTACAATTTTGCATATTCAGATACATATAGAGATCATGTCTATAGGTCTATTATAATTTTGCATATTTCAAATACATATAGAAATCATGACAATAGGACTACTATATTCCTGCATATCCAACTTCATATAGAAACCATGTCGATAGGTATCTTCAATTCTGCATATTCAAATAGAAATCATGCCTATAGGTCTATTCTGAATTCTGCATAGCCAACTTCGTATAGAAATTATGCCTATAGGATTGTTCACTTCTGCATATTCAAATTCTGCATCTAGATACCATGTTTATAGGTTTAAAACAAGCCTTATGCATTTAGATACTATGTCTATAAGTTTTCTGCATTTTTTTACACCATGTCTATAAAGTTTAAAATCAGTAACGCATAGAAAGCATGCCTATAGGAATTTCTAATAGAATCTGATTCCCTCACTTAGCAAGTTTAACAAGTATGCATTCAAACAATTTATTTCAAGCCTTACTATTTTCTGAATTCAGTAGATATCATGCCTATAGGACCCCGTCTTAACACCTAGGCAAGCAATAGGGTAATAACTATAAACTGAATCTGTTCTATTAATTACAACCAGCAGGCAGGCCTGATACGGGCTTCTTATCTAAATTATGTAGCAAATCAGTCTGCCTCAACCATTAAGTTCTCTCATATTTGGTATTTGATCAGACCTTAACCAGTATGTGAATGTCATGCAAATTACCTGCTTTTCTGTTCAAGGAGGTGTGATTGAGCCTCTGTTTGTTTACATGCTTCCCCCCCCCCCCCCCCAAAATGTGCAATGTGTGTTTTGTATGTCGCCTTAGATTTTTGACCTTTTGAAACCTCAAGTAAGCCCAATATCCCTCCCCTTTTAGGATTAGTAGTCCTAAGTGCCTCCGGGACTGATAGGATTGGGAAGGTTAATAGCATGCAATAAGTAATCGAGACCATTCCGCGCTTTAATACCTTGACGGGGTGCGAAGGGTAGATATGGATATGATGACCACGCGATAATGTCACGTGTAGGCCCTCATTGAGGAGTGATTACCGGACACTGTGTGGGGTGATCCATATTTTTAATAAACCTAGGACCCCCTCCCTCTATTTCTTTACTTCTTTTAGCAATTTCAATTGTTTCTTTTAAAAAAAATCAGCTTTTCTAATTGTTCTTTCCAACTTTGTTTATTCGTAAACCATTATGTGAAAATCCCCTCTTATTTGAAGCTTTATTTGTCTACTTGTTATTTGCACCCAAATTCACAATAATTGTCTGGCCGAGAACCACACTAGTGGATTCTGAGGGGTGCCTGACACCTTCCCCTTAGAATAATTTCAAGCCCTTACCCTATCTCTGGTTATTCAAACCGAACTCTTCTAGTGTCCTAATGCACCCTAATCATTAGGTGGCGACTCTTCAAAATTGCAATACCCCTTTCCCAAAAGGAACGAGTTGTCCCTACCAAATGTCAAAAACCCGATTTCACGAAAAAAAGGGGGTGCGATAACCAGTTGCTGAATTACATCAAGAAAATACATAAAAATAGGAAAGTACAACTATAGGAAGCCTGATTCTGACTTCCTCTCTGAGTTATGGAACAAAACGCCTCAAAAGCCACTTGTTTCAAAGCCTTTATCAGATATGGGTGTGTCAAAGTTCCCTAAGGGTCTGAAAGGACCCCGGGCGTTGCTTACACCCAGATTCATAGAACCAGATAGAGATGAGTGCAGTGTGGAAGGGCCAACCCTTATGTGTCCCAGTTAAGAGGGAGCTCATGGGTCCCAAGGCAAGGCTCACACAAGAGGGGCATAACCTAAGTCTAAGAGTAGAGTGGAAGTGAAAGAGCAAGAAGTTGTTTAAAACGGGATTAAGAGCAGTAGGGGATAAGGGTGGTTTGAAAAAACAGTAGTTAAAATTATGCAGTATCAGCAAGTGCACAAAGGGGTAGGGGTGTGGGAATACATTGCAGATGGCATGTGACCCTGAGAAGGATCAAAGTCTGGACATGCACAGCAATAAGTGAAGCTGGCATGCCCATAAACCAGCCAAAACACACAGCATATAGAGGTATGATCCCAAGGAATCAGGTTTGGGTCATGCACAGCAATATCCAATGCTGTCATGCCCCAAGCCAACCAAAGATACCAAACACACAGGGGGTGTGGGGTTTGGGATTCATAAGTGATTGATAGAGTTCATACATAAGGGAAACATAAAATTCAGAAAAAAGAAAAGGGGGACAGATTATAACATGCTTTGGAATGAAACTCGATTAAACACAAGCAGGGAACAGGCAAGTGTGCAGGAAATAGTAAATAAACATGTTTTGTTGATGCTGAAGATTAATCAGAACATACCAGTAAAGAAGCAAATGCAGAAAGAAAGTAAGCAAATTTTCCACAGCATAGCCTTGGCTTTTAGCCGACTAGGTAAGGCAGCAACACAAGTAATAACAGAGCCAAGAGAGAGAGAGTTTTTAGAGTGAAGTGTGTGTTCTGAACTCCAGTAGTTCGTGTCTTGAAAGAGGAGAAGTACAGGGTATTTATAGCTTTTTTGAAAAAGATTAAAAGAGAAGTAATAAGCTACAAACATGGAAACAATCACAATTCAAAATCAATTATAAGAGTGATTGCCTTTAATTAAGGGATCACTTGCTTACGGGCAGTGATAGGTTCAAAATAAGGAAAGAAATCAATTTGTAAGCAAGCCGATAGTTGCCAAAAAAGAAGTATTAAAACAATTGAATAAGTAATCAAGTCTAAGTACAGAAACATATTTATTTTGGGAAAGGATTCAGTAAGGCAAAACAAGTAATGGAATCAATTAACCTTAGCAGGCGAGTGAAATCAGATTTACATAAAAGAAAAGTTTGAAATCAGTCACAAGATTGATGACCAATNTAGTTGAGTAAATCCTTTGCAATAGGAAGTATTGTAAAGTGGCTTGTAATAGGTAGATTACAAGTTAGTGAAGTTAAAAGCCTACAGGTGTAGGTCGTGGTTTTTTGATCCCCTTGTGTGGGATTTTTCCACGTAAAAACCCTCTGCCTCATTTACATACTGTTTTATTAAGTACTCTCAGTAGAACCTTGTAGAGGACCAGGTACTCTATGATTTGGTGGACCCATACAAACTAACAATTGGTATCAGAGCAGGTTCCTCCTATCAAGCTAACACCTAGGAAGGATCCTCATGGCGGCTCCACTAAATTTTGAAGAAGGTCAATCCATATACCAACCCTCCAAGTTTGATGGAAAATGCTATTGGTGATGGAAAGCTAGAATGCATGATTTCATCATGGCTGAGGATTGTGAGCTATGGGATATCATTTGCGATGGTCCTTATGTTCCAATGAAGGTACTAGATGAATTTCCATTTTCAATGGAAAGAACCAGCAAAGAATACACTGAAGCAGACAAGAAAGCTGTGGAGAAGAATTTTCGTGCCAAGAAAATTCTGGTATGTGGAATGGGACCTAAAGGGTACGATAGAATCTCTATCTTTGACACTGCAAAGGAAATATGGGAGACTTTGCAAACAGCTCATGAGGGAACTACACAAGCAAAATAGTCTGAAGATAAACCTAATACTGGTGATAGTTCCATGATGGCAGTTGAAGGCGAGGAGATTGGATATAACTCAACTTTTGCTTTGATGGCTTAATCAGATGATGATGAAGACAATGGCAACAAAGAGGTAAACTTCAGGGATGTTCAGAGAAATCTGAAATCCTATTCTCCAAAAAAACTTATGTGTTTAGCTGATGTTTTAATCACTGCCTTTTGTAGTCTTGCGGAGGATAGGGATTCCTTGATCTTAGAACTAGAAGAATCTGAACATACTAGAGAAGACTTAGTGGTTGCTGTTACTGACCATAAGAAAACCATTGAAATCCTTAGAAAAGAAAAGAGTGATCTGTTGGCAGAAATTGTAGACCAAAGGGAAACAATAGTAAAACCATGGACTAAGTCAAAACCTGAAAGTTCTGAAAGAGGAAAAGAGATAGCGAGTGAGGAATACCTTAGGCTTGAAGATGAGTTGAAAGCTATGAGATTTAGGATGTGTGCTGAAACTGAGAAAAACGAGCTCCTCCAAACCAATCTAGAAAGAGTAATGAACGATCTTGAAAGGTCTCTAAAGTGGACCTGGTCCTCAGAAGCTACCACTGCCTTACTTAATAATGATAGTAAAAAAAGGTAGGGAGCAGGGTTCCAAAGGGAGAAAACTCTTCACAACCCTCACAGTAAGTGCGTCACTGTCTCTGATAACTGGCCTCGTGCCCTGTCGCGCCCCCTTTTTTCCCTCCTCGCGTCGGGAGAATCGGGTTAATGACATTTTGGGTATAAGACAACTCATTCCTTTTGGGAATTGGGTTTTGCATTTTTTGAAGAGTCGCCACCTAATGATTTATGGTGCATTAGGACACCTTTAAGGTTTATTTCTAAGTTTTGCTTGAAGGTTTAAATTGGGGTAGAATTGGGCTACATTTGAAATGAAATCTGGCTAGATTTTGAATAGCCATTTTATTTTCTATTTATTTTATAAGAAATAGTAAATTAAATTCTGAAAATAAATTAGAAGTGCTAAAATGGTTTATAACATACAATTATCAATTTAAAAATACTGGATTTAATTTTATAAATATAAACGCAATTAAATCTTAAAAGGGGCTAATATTGCAATTATATGCAATTTAGCTTAAAAATACCAAATGAATTTGTAAAAATATGCAAAAATTATCTCAGCTATATTTTAGCATAAATATGAGAATCCAATAAATGAATCACCAAAAAATGATAATTTTGGTAATTATTATTGGTTTTTTATGAATAAAATAGGGAAATAAATTGGTTTAAAAATCTTTAAAAATTAAGAAAAAAGAAATATAAGATACTTGGACATGCTTATATATGCATACATGTGCTATTTTGAGAGTATATGCATAAAGAAATATATATAGGGAAAAATTAGGTATCAACAGCTGCCCCTCTTTACCCGGGAAGGATGAAAGAGTTGTCGGGTAAAGATATGATGGCCAAATATTGACCGAATGAAACAGTTTAAAGAAAATAGGCCGCGTCCGGGCTTCTAAGCTGCCTATATATCCCTGGTCTTACAGGAATCAGGCCATATGTAGTTCGGGATCCGTCGGCAGGTATGCAGACAGGTACTTTCCAAGAACAGACGCAATGTTTTGGTCAGGGCGAGGGGAAAGCTCACGGGAGTGTTCTGGTCTGATATGGTTGCGGGCACTGGAGCGGAAGCGCTCCTGCCGGGACGGCTGTTGCTTGCCGGTTTACTTGCAAATAAGTAATACAAGCATATATTGTGTGCAAATTTAAACATGATGCAAATTCCCATTGGACCATAAATGCTGTCTTTCGACGGTTATGATGACGTCTTTAGACCATGATGTCCAGGGCCATGAAGCGTATAATAAAGGATTCGCGGGCTATGAAATGATGCTCTCGGGCCATGAAAATGGTGCCTCCGAACCATGGTGCCTTTGAA
Organism: Nicotiana attenuata; assembly: GCF_001879085.1. Classification (NCBI taxonomy): domain Eukaryota; kingdom Viridiplantae; phylum Streptophyta; class Magnoliopsida; order Solanales; family Solanaceae; genus Nicotiana; species Nicotiana attenuata. Next base: position 3,515,992 of record NC_031997.1, on the reverse strand, counting down.
TAATGATATGCAAAATATTGAAAGGGATCCTCAAGCCATGACATGGTGTTCTCGGGCTATGAGGATGGTGCCTCCGAACGATGACGCCTTTGGATAATTTGGCGATCTTTCAGCCCATGAAATGCAATAGCATTTGGCGATCTTTCAGCCGTGCAATGTGGCGATCTTTCAGCCGTGCGGTATGGCGATGTTTCAGTCATGCAATGTGGCGATCTTTCAGCCGTGCAATGTGGCGATCTTTCAGCCGTGCAATGTGGATGGAGATAGAGCTTAATCTCAGAAGGCAAAATAGTAGCCTTATGCAATGCAGATGCAGATAGAGGCAAAGCATAACCTCGGAAGGCAGAATAGTAGCCTTATGCAAGTTGGAAGGAAGAATGGTAGCCTTATGCAGGTTGGAAGGCAGAATGGTAGCCCTATGCAAGTTGGAAGGCAGAATGGTAGCCTTATGCAGGTTGGAAGGCAGAATGGTAGCTTTATGCAAGTTGGAAGGCAGAATGGTAGCCTTATGCAATGCAAATGTAAATAGAGGTAGAACTTAAGCTCATAAGGCAGAATGGTAGCCTTATGCAATGCAAATGCAGATAGAGGTAGAGCTTAACCTCAGAAGGCAGAATGTAAGAAATAAAATGGCAAATGGTAACGGAGCTTTCTTAGCTGATAGTAGATTGCGATATTGTGACTGCTGGGGACATTTTGACACACAGAATATCGCCGGTATGCGTGGATAGCAAATGTGGGTAAGTGCAACGGTCTTGAGAGAATCGTGTTCTAAACAATGTTTGTTATATGGATGTACAGTGTGTTCAATGATTTCGCGATCCTGGTGCCTACATCCAAAGAAAAATCGTGAGTTTTTTAACGGGGAAGGTTAGTTCGCATCCCCTAGCTTTGCTTGATCTGCTCGTCTTTGATCTGGCGATATCGTCGGTATCATCGGGGTAGTATTGCTAAATGAAGCAGTTTCAATAATAAACATACGTGATTTTGTGAAAGTATGATGTAAATGTATAATTAAAATAGTTTTTAGATGAACCGACGACTGTGACGCAGTTCAAGACATTGCAACCTCTCCTGTTATAGAATGTTGAGGATCCTCCTCAAAATTCTGCCCCAGTTTGATGGGTTGACGTTTCTGACTGTTGCTCGTGCGGTGATCAGCTGAATTACTTTGGAATTTTGAGGGTCCTCCTCAAAATTCTACCCCAGTTTCCAATTTCGGGGGGAAATGAAAAATTTATTTAATTTTGACCGAACCCATAGAGCTGCCTACGTATGCCCTCTTAAACGGGAATTAGGTTAGGCGTAGTTCAATTACATCATGCAGGGAGAACATAAAGGTTACACATAGTAGCGTTTGACTGGATCTGAATTGATCGGCTTTGGCCAGACTTCTCCATCCATTTCTACAAGTATGAGGGCTCCTGCTGTCAGAACCCGGTGAACCATGTACGGACCCTACCAGTTGGGAGAGAACTTCCCTTTGGCCTCGTCTTGATGCGGAAAAATTTTCTTCAATACCAGCTGCCCTGGCATGAACCGTCTAGGCTTGACTCTCTTGTTGAAGGCTCTGGACATTCTGTTCTGATAAAGTTGACCATGACACACTGCGTTCATTCTTTTCCCATCTATGAGAGCTAGCTGCTCGTAACGACTCTTCACCCATTCTGCATCGTTGAGCTCGGCTTCCTGTATGATCCTTAAGGAAGGAATTTCTACTTCGACGGGAATGACGGCTTCTGTACCATAAACCAGCAAATAGGGGGTTGCCCTAGTTGATGTGCGGCCCGTGGTGCGATACCCTAACAGAGCAAATGATAACTTCTCGTGCCACTGTTTATGCCTCTCTATCATTTTCCTCAATATTTTCTTGATATTCTTGTTGGCGGCTCCCACAGCTCCATTCATTTGAGGCTTGTAGGCTGTAGAATTCTTGTGTCCGATCTTGAAGGTTTCACACATAGCTTTCATCAAGTTGTTGTTGAGGTTGGAGCCATTATCAATAATAATTGACTCTGGAATACCGAATCGGCAAACAATGTAGTCACGGACGAAGTCTGCCACGACTTTCTTAGTCACTGCCCTATAAGATGTTGCTTCGTCCACTTGGTGAAGTAGTCAATCGCCACTAGGATGAACATGTGTCTGTTGGAAGCGGCAGGTTCGATTGGTCCAATAACATCCATTCCCCAAGCGGTGAACGGCCATGGTGAGCTTGTTGTGTTAAGCTTTCTCGGAGGTACCTTTATCATGTGTGCATGTATTTGATAGCGGTGGCATTTCCGAACGTACTGGATGCATTCTGTTTCTATAGTCATCCAAAAGTAACCAGCCCGGAGTATCTTCTTTGCTAAGACAAAACCGTTCATATGTGGACCACAAGTCCCATCATGAATTTTTTCTAGCAGCTTGGACGCTTCCTTTGCGTCGACACACCTTAGCAATCCCAAATCAGGAGTCCTCCTATAAAGGATTCCTCCGCTGTGAAAGAAGTTGTTGGACAATCTCCGAAGTGTGCGTTTCTGAGTAGGATTTGCAAGCTTTGGGTATTCTCCCTTTGCTAGATATTCTTTGATATCATGAAACCAAGGGTTTCCGTCTTCTTCTTCTTCAACATGGGCACAGTAAGCTGGCTGATTGTGAATTTTCACTGGAATGGGATCAATGAAATTCTTGTCCGGATGCTGTATCATAGATGATAGGGTAGCTAATGCATCGGCGAACTCATTCTGGACTCTAGGGACATGTTGGAACTCCGTCCTTGTGAACCTCTTTCTTAATTCTTGTACATGATGTAGATACAAGAGTATCTTGGAGTTCTTGGTTGCCCATTCTTCTCGTACCTAATGTATAAGCAAGTCTGAATCTCCAATTACTAGCAACTCTTGAATGTTCATGTCAATGGCCATCTTTATCCCTAAGATGTAGGCTTCGTACTCGGCCATATTGTTGGTGCAGGGGAACCTGAGTTTGGCAGACACCGAATAATGCTGACCGGTTTCTGACACCAAGACTGCTCCTATGCCAACTCCTTTGAAATTTGTTGTTCCATCGAAAAACATTCTCCAACCATCATAGGACTGTGCAATGTCTTCTCCTATGAATGATACCTCTTCATCGGGAAAATATGTTTTCAAAGGTTCATATTCTCCATCCACGGGGTTTTCAGCAAGGTGGTCTGCCAATGCTTGTCCTTTGATCGCCTTCTGAGTTAAGTATACAATATCGAATTCACTTAGCAGGATTTGCCACTTGGCTAGCTTGCCAGTGGGCATGGGTTTCTGAAAGATGTACTTTAAAGGGTCCATCCTTGATATGAGATACGTGGTATAGGCACAGAAGTAATGTCTCAGCTTCTGAGCTACCCAAGTCAAAGCACAGGTGCGTTCCAAAGGAGAATACCGGGCTTCGTACGGAGTTAACTTCTTGCTGAGGTAGTAAATGGCCTGTTCCTTTCTCCCTGTTTCGTCATGCTACCCCAAAACGCAACCGAAGGCCCCCTCTAGTACTGCGATGTAGAGTAATAGGGGTCTACCTGGCTCTGGCGGGACCAAGACCGGTGGTGTTGATAGATATTCCTTGATTCTGTCGAAGGACTTCTGGCAATCATCGGTCCATTTGGTAGCGGCATCCTTCTTTAACATCTTAAAGATTGGCTCACAGATAACTATGGACTGTGCTATGAACCGGCTGATATAGTTAAGTCTTCCCAAGAAACTCATCACGTCCCTCTTGTTCTTTGGCGGTGGAAGTTCCTGAATGGCCTTGACCTTTGATGGATCCAATTCTATTCCTCGGCGGCTCACAATAAACCCAAGCAACTTTCCGGCAGGAACCCCAAATGCACATTTTGCGGGATTCTGTTTCAGGTTGTACCTTCGCAATCTGTTGAAGAACTTCCTCAAATTTTCCATGTGATCAATGGACTTCTTGGACTTGATGATGACATCATCCACATATACCTCAATTTCTTTGTGTATCTTATCGTGAAAAATGGTAGTCATGGCCCTCATGTAGGAGGCCCCTGCATTTTTTAGGCCGAACAACATCATTTTGTAACAATACATTCCCCACGGCGTAATGAAAGCCGTTTTCTTAGCATCTTCCTCATCCATCCAGATCTGATGATAACCGGCGAAGCAATCAATGAATGAGTGTAACTCGTGCCTTGGCGCAATTGTCGATCAAGATGCGTATATTTGGCAAGGGGAAGTCGTCTTTCGGACTGGCCCGGTTGAGATCCCGGTAGTCGACACAGACTCTTACCTTCCCGTCCTTCTTTGGTACTGGTACAATGTTGGCTAACCATGTCGGATATTCCACTACCCTGAGAACCTTAGTTTTGACTTGCTTAGTGACTTCTTCTTTGATTTTCAAACTCATATCTGGCTTGAACTTTCTGAGCTTCTGCTTTACCGGCGGACATGTTGGATCAGTTGGCAGTTTATGGGCCACAATAGATGTACTTAGAGCAGTCATGTCTTCATATGACCAGGCGAATATGTCCTCATATTCTTTTAGAAATTCTGTGTATTCCTTTTTTTTCTGACGGTGACAAGTGAACGCTGATTCGTGTTTCCTTGACATTCTCTGCATCTCCCAGGTTAACAATTTCCGTCTCGTCCAAGTTGGACATAGGTCTGTTTTCAAAGTTCTCAACTTCTTTGACGATCTCTTCTGGTATGTGTTGATACCCAATTTTTCCCTAAGTATTTTTATGTACTTAAAATATCCTCAAAATAGCATATGCATGCATATATAAGCATTCCCAAGAGTTTTGATATTTTTCCTTATTTTTAAATCAATTTATTGTCTATTTTAACAGTACAAAATCCAATACTTATTCCCAAAATTATCAATTTTTTTGTGAATAACTTATTTTATTCTCATATTTACACCAAATATAATTAAGGTAATTTTTTGTATATTTTTACAAATTTGTTTGGTATTTTTAAAGTTAATTGCATATAAAGGCAATTATAGCCTATTTTACGATTAATAGTGTTTTATAATTGTAAAATTAGTTCTAATATTTTTAAATTAATACATATGTATTATTAATTGGTTCAGCATCTTCAATTTTCTTTTAAAAATCATTCACTAATTTTATAAAATAAAAAGGGAAAAACTGGCTATTTAAAATGTAGTCCCATTTCGTTTCAATTGCAGCCCCAATTCCATTTCAATTTTAGCCTTAATTTTGGCCCAATCCGCCCCCAAATCAAAACGACCCAATTTGATTTCTCACCCGACCCCTGACCCAATTGCTAAACCCGCCCGGGGTTCTTTTAAATCCAGGTCGTTGATCCTTTTGATCAACGGCCACAAATGATTCTTTCCTTTTTAATTCCACATGACCTAACCCTAATCCCCATTTCTCTTCGACAGCCGCCTTCGAACTCTCTTCTCTCTCAAACGCTCTCAAACACTCAAACCCTAATCGCCTCCCTCGTCTTCTCCGACCATTATCTCGCCGAAGACCATGGCTTTTCAGGCAATGGACGACCTGTGCTCACCTTCCTTCACCCCTAAACCATGGGTGTTCGAGATTTCGAGGTCTGACCTCGACGGCGTCCGTTCAGATCCCCTACAGATCTGTGTTCTGTGGCCTCTCCGGCCCCATTCCGACGTATTCGAGCTTTAGAAGCCTAGTCATGGCCATCTCTGACTCAAGACCAGACCTCTTCCAAGCCTTCTCATTGTTTCACAGAAACCCTAAGGCTATTCGAGGTTCCTTCCTCTTTTATTTACTTAGATCTATGGTGGATCTGTGCTATATTCAATGTTTTAAAGCTTTTCCCCAATTTTCTTTTCAAAATTAGTCTATTTCAATTTAGGGTTTTCGGAAAATCTTAAAACGACTTCTGACTTTTCTTCTTCTTCTTCTCTTTGTGTGAATCTGTCTATGCCATGTTCTTGTGTTCTTTCCTCGCATGTCTGCTCCTATGTTCTTATGTTTTGCCATATTATGCATGTTCTTCTATTTTTTGTGTTCTGTTCTTTCTTCTACCGGGCTCTGTAAGCATGCTTTACATGTCTATCTCGTATGTTTCTTTACTGTATTTTACTAAGCTTCTAATCCTTGTTTGCCTTTACCGAACTTTTGTTTGAACTCTAAGCAGGTTCCGTCTACTGTTTCTCCTAAACCTGTATCGCTTTTTCTCTCCTGAACTTGTTTGAGTGCCATGTTTTGCCTAAATGTATTCCTTGTGTTTTAAACTTGCTGCTCTCTCTGTTTGTTTTCTCATAAGTCTCTGAAAGAGACTACTGAGCCTGTTCTATTTGTTGTTTTCTCGTCTATGCATCTGATTCGAGTCAGAAACCCTAGTATTTGGGGTTTTTGGCAGGCTTGACTTTGTGTTTGGTCTAGGGTTCCATTCAGAACCCTTGACTCTCTTTCAGGCTCATTCTGAGTCTACGAACCTAACCTTCTTGGTCACTCTGATTTCTTGCTAGTTTTACGACAACTCTCTCTTGTCTCACATGTCTGTATGCTTTTTATATGACAAATTCTCTTCTTTCAAAAGGCCTTTGGCCAGCTTGTGATTGATTCCGAGTTCCTTTTTAAAAGGTTTTGTACTGTTGATTTTCTTTAAATTAAACCCCTTCTCACCTTTTCTGGTTGGATTCATTCACACTAAGATTCGAACCCTGATTTTACTGGCTGTTGATTGATTGTCTTTCCTTGTTCTGCCCAAACCGTGTGCTACTAGACTATTTCCTTAAATAAACTGCTGTGTATTTGTCCCTATTACACTGCTTTAGAAAAGATTTTTAAAACGAATCCTTTCCTTATTTATTTTTGCCCGTTTGAATCAAATCCCTTAACCAAAGGGAAACAGCTTGTGATTGATTTCAAAACTATTCTCTTACCTTTTTCTTACTCATCTTCTGCACTATAAAAGGGCCTGCCCTTTTGCACTAAAGGAGGGTTTTACAGAGGCTTTTCACAGACTTTTCCTACACACACGAACACAGAACACCATCTGAGTTCACAATTCAATTTCACTTAAAACTCTCTCTTTTGATACTTGTGCTGCTGTGGACTGTGTTTACTTTACTTTCTTCTGCACTTCTTTTGCTTCTCTACTGGTATGTCTCAGTTAGTTTACATGCCTCAACAACAATGTGTTTAATTCTGCCTATTTCCTTTAGTTGATATTTGTTTCCCTCTCCTTTATATTTCTGTATTTAAGTTATGTGTGTAATCAATTGTTTGTCATGAATTTGATACTCTGTGAATCCCCTTTACCCTTTTACCCCTTTGTATGTGAGTTTATTGTTCAGGGCATAGCAGCACCCCAATATTGCTGTCTATGATCCTGAACTGGGTTCATTGAACTCCTTAACTCAATCAATTCCCACTTCCCATTCTCCCCATTATGTGCTTGAGCCTTGACTTAGGTCTGATAGTGTCCTAATCACTATCCAGACCTTTGTCTGACCATCAAAAGGTCTGCTCCTAACTTGTTCATCTAGCAAGTGGTCAGGGGTGTGCCAGCCTACCTTATGGCTAGGTATGACCACCACTTGTCATGGCCCCTTAATTCCCTTTCACTTTGCACTTACTCCTAGCTATAAGTTCTGCCCCTCTCTTGCAAGCCATGCTTTGGGACCCCTGAGCTCCCTCTGAACTTGGATGCCTGAGGGCTGGCTATTCCACACTGCACCATCCTGTTCATAATGGCATCCTGGGTGTAAGCAATGCCTGGAATCCCTGAGGTTCCTTGAAACTTTGAAACGCCCTGGATAATGAGAAGGCTTTGGAGATCTGGACCCCGGAGTTGGTTAAATACATATTATTGGACATTAAGATTGAATTAGGCTGCTTGGATCTAGCTGTTAGTTTTTGATGTATTTTTATTATTTCAGTTGATTCATTGGGTTGTAATAACTTGTATAGAACTCGGGGAATCTAGTAAGGGTATTGGGAGGGTTTTTACTTTCTTGCATCAATAAAGGGTAGATATCATGACTTTAAGACTTTAATTTTTCTACTAGAAATATTGCACATAAGATGGTTCGATGTTTCTGATTCAAGTCACCTAGATACCATGCCTATAGGGTTTAACGTTTAATTATGATATAAGTTATCTAGAAATCCTGCCTATAGGACCTTAACGTTCATATAATCAGTGCATATAGAAATCATGCCTATAGGGAATGCATATGCATTAGGCAAACTGTAGGGTAAGTAAATAATTACCTCTTCTTACCAGTTCTTAACAGACCTTTTTTTAATCAGATATAGATATCATAGGATTCCGCATCAAGTTCGTCCGATTCTTCTTAAGCAATAACAATCTGATAACTGGTCTCTAATGTCTTAATGTTTTCAGCCTCAATCTTTTGACGAAAACTCTTTTGAATCAGTATACATTTGAGTTCTTCAAATCAGCACCTCTTCCGAAATGGTTTCTTTCTAAAATTCGGTTTAAACATTTTCCAACTAAGTTTTGGTCTTCCTGAAATTGTCTTTAAAACAGTTCTGCAGTTTACTCTTTCCTTAAGTAATTCTGACTCTGGAACTCCTTTTATGGTTTATACTCATGATTCTCTTAAAACTTATTTTTAAACTGACTGCAGTCTGTACTTTCCGGCATTAGACTACTTTCCTAGAACCAGTACTTTCTAAATCACTCGCTTAAAATACCTTAAGGTCTGACAATTGGATCCAAGTTGCCTAATGTGGGCTTCCTGTCTAAACGTATGTATCGAACCAGTCCGCTCGCTGCTTAATTTTTAATTTTAAAAGACTAAACCAGTATGTGTAAAGGCATGCTAAACTATATGTTATTTGATTTACGGGGTTTATGTGAGCCTTACCTGTTTGTCTGTTCATTCCCCCTACTTGTTACTTGTTTTAGAATGTCGATTAGAATTTTTGTCCTTTAAACTCCATAAAGGCCCCCATCCCTTTCTTCCCCTTTTAGGATTAGAAGTCCTAATGCCCCGAGACTGATAGCTTGGGACGGGTAATAGCATGCAATAGGCAAACGATACCATTCCACGCTCCAATACCTTAACGGGGTGGGAAAGGGTAGACATGGAGATGATGATTACACGATAACACTATGCGTACAATTGAGTACCAGTGTTGTGCGAATGATCCATGTAATATATAAACCTAGGACCGCCCTCCCTCTTTATTAGTTTAACAATTTTCTGAATCTTAAAAAGCTGTTGCACTTTTGACTTCTGTTTTTCACATAATTTTCAGATTGTTCGCACTAAGTACTTGACTTCTTCCTACTTGCACTTCTAACTAAACTGCTCCTTCCCTAAAATTCAGCACTTTTTTTAACCTTTTGTGCTCCTTATTTGTAATAAATTTCTCGTATTTGCAATGCTTGCTTGTTCACTTGTTTGTTTGCATTCAAAGTCACAATTGTAACATGGCCGGGAACCACACTAGTGGATCTTGAGGGGTGCCTAGCACCTTCCCCTCGAGATAATTTCTAGCCCTTACCCAAACTCTGGTTCTTCATCTCAAATTCTTCCTTAAAGTGTCCTAATGCACTATAATCATTAGGTGGCGACTCTTCAAACTCCAAAAACCCAATTCTCACAAGGGAATAGAGTTGTCCTCCCGAATGTCGTGAACCCGATTCCGCGAGGAAAAAGGGGGCGTCGACAGTATGTCATCTTCTTCTGAGTCAATGTCTGTTTGTTGCGTTGTCTCATTGCATGTCACAGTCATTGGTTCATCAAGATATGTAATAGTAATGTTGTGCAAGTAAAATAATGAGAGAGAATAATAAGGTGTTGATTTATAAGAAAAATTGAAATGCTTTGATAAATTCCATAGCTGTTTTGAACATTGAAGATCTTATTGCAGAAATCAAAATGTGAAAAGAAAAGATTATCTAGTAAAGTAAAAACAGTGCATGATGCTTGTTTAGCCTTGCTACCCCGGGGCTCGCCGGGCTCTGGTGGTCCTGATGGTCCAATTGTTGAGGTATGCTCCTCTACTCACAGCTTGTATGGAAGGACCTTCCTCCCCCTCCTCCTCGAAAACAACACAGCAGTCCATGTCATTGTCTTCTAAGAACAAGTTCTTCACCGCAGCAAGTGCTTCCTCTTCGTCTGTCCCATAAACAATGTTAGACTGTTAGAGGTATTGGCTGTTCTAGCGGATAGTAAGGACCGCGCCATGGTGGTGACCAGTTGTTAAATTCCTCCCAAGTGTACTCGTATCCTAGACCGAAAGTAGTGCTGTGCTTCTTGAGCTTTATGGGTTTAGCAATCCCCTGGAGGTTCTTGCCGAGCCCTTTGCCAGGTTTCGTACCCACTCCAATTCAATATACTCTCGATCTTGTTGTCCCACCATTTATCTTTGTCAACAGCATTGACTCGCTCGATGTGGTGGTAGGTTTCTCCACCTAATTTTCTTCTTCCCCTATTGCCGGAATGGTCTGACGACTGTATATAGGATTGTTGCCGTCACCATGAGTGATCACTTCCTGGTGATTCCATTCAAATTTCACGGCCTAATGCAGTATTGAAGCCACAGCCCCCGCAAAATAAATCCAAGGGCGTCCTAACAGCAGGTTGTAGGATGCTGGCACATCTATCACTTGAAAGTCAACCTCGAACCAAGTTGGTCCCATTTGCAGACACATGCTAATCTCACTGATGGTGGACCTCTGGGACCCGTCAAAAGCTTTCATATTGATTGCTCCTTCTTTTATCTCATACAGTCCTTCACCAGCTTCTTGAGTGTTATCAATGGTCAAATATTAAGGCTGGAACCCCCATCAATCAGGATCCTAGTGATGAAGTAGTCTTCACATTGCACAGTGATATGCAATGCTTTGTTGTGATCCAACCCTTCAAGCGGCAGCTCGTCCTCATAGAAAGTGATTTTATGGCTTTCCAACACTTGTCCCACCATATTGGCCATTTCTCCGCCGGTGATGTTACTCGGCATGTATGCCTCACTCAGGACCTTCAACAGAGCATTTTTGTGTGCCTTGGAATTCTGCAGCAATGAGAGGATATCTGTGCTGGTGTTTCGTTTAGCTGGTCAACGACTTAATACTCCTTGGCGTGTATTTTCCTCCAAAGGTCATCTGGACCTGTTTCAATTATGAGTGGCCGGTTGGAGGCTTTCTTACTTGACTCGGCTAAGTGCTTCGAGGTATAGACTCTTCCAGTCCTTGTGATACCCTATGTTGTGATAGTCTCTTCGAACCTGACTTTGCCTTTCCTCCTAGCATCGGTCGTATAATCCCAAGGAATAGCTTCTGTGTGGAATGACGGTATGGTGGTCCTCTCCACTGGTCGGCTACCTTTACTTCAAATGGGACATGTTCCTTGGGTGGTAAAATTGTAACCTCGAACGGTGCCAGTGTTTTGGTTGATGGCACTGCCTCAAACTCAAGCAGGATTGACACGTCTACCTCAGTGACCTCAGATGGTTGAATATGGACCATGATGGGGTTGAGAGTAACTGCTGGCTTCTTTGGATCATCACCTTCCGCGATCAACTCGATGGATCCCTCGGGATCCCAATCATCCTCTATTTCAATCATGTGAACACCCCTGCCCTTGTGATCTGGTAAGGGGTTGTTGCGAACATTCGGAGTGGCTTCCTTTGCTACAATGACCTTGTTATCAATTAAGGACGGTATCTTGTCCTTTAGAGAGCGGCATTCGTCGATGGTGTGTCCCTTCATGCCAGAATGGTATGCACAATATTTGTTTGGGTTAACCCACTGAGAAGGGTTCTCAGGGGTTGAAGCAGGGATGGGGGTGACATAACCTGCGGTTTTGAGTCTCTCGTATAGCTGATCAATGGGTTCGGCAATGGTTGTGTATTGTTTTGGGGGCCTCCGATCAAAGTTAGGTCGAGGCCTAGGAAATTTTTGGCGTGTGGGGGGTGATTGGTAATGAGATGGTTGGGTATTGTAGGCTTGGTATACATGTGCGGGTTGGGAATATCTGGGCGAGGTAGGCTGATATGTGGGAGGTGGAGGTGACTGATAGGTTGGTGCTGGGGCTTGGTAGAAAGGTGCTTGGTAGTTTGGAGCTGAATGATATGTGAGTGGAGGTATAGGGTAGGTTTGGTATTTGAGGGGAGACTTGGTCCTTTGTGCAACCATTACGTCCCCCACATCTCTCTTCCTAGACACATCGCCAGACTGCAAGGCCTTATTTGTGGCTTGCAAGGCCTCAAAGTTAGTAACCATGCCGCTTTTGATACCTTCTTCAATTCGCACTCCCAGCTTGATGATGTCGGAAAACTTATCATTTTCAATCAACATTAGCCGTTCATAATACTGCGGGTCCTGGACCCGAACAAAGAATTTGTTCATATGTTCCTCCTCTAAGGCAGGTCTGACCTTAGCAGCTTCCGACCTCCAGCGAGTAGCATACTCGCGAAACGTTTCTGTAGGCTTCTTCTTCGGATTCTGAATGTAGAATACATCCGGTACATTTTTTGTGTTAAATATGAACCTGTCCACGAAATTCGAGGCCATACCTAACCAGCTCGACCATTTCTTAGGATCCTGGTTGATGTACCAGGATAGTGCATCTCCCTTCAGACTCCTTATGAATAGTTTCATGCGGATCCTTTCGTCCTTTCCTACCCCGACCAGCTTGTCGCAGTATGTTCTCAGATGGACCCTCGGATCACCTGTACCATCAAACATCTCGAACTTGGGAGGTTTGTACCCCTCTTGGCAGTTCAACATCTGGTTGTATGCAGAGATCTTCATAGTTCAACCCTTCAATACCTTTACTTCCTTCAACGCCTTGGATTCGGCTAGTTAGTTTCTTAAGCTCTTCAGCCAAGTTTCTGATGAGTAGATCCTTTTCCTCGGTTTTAGGGGTGTAAGATATAGGTTGGGTGGAGAGTGGCACGGTCTCTATGTAAATGGGATTGTTGTGGTGGCCGGGTGTGTGGGTGTGGAAGTGGTCATTTGCGGAGTTTTGTGGTTCGGGGATGAGTAATGGATTGTTATTTGGAGTGTGGCAAGTGTTGCATTGGTTATTTGTTGGGATAGTGGGATGATTTGGTTGATTTTGTGGAGGCGTGGGATTTTGGCCATTGGGGAAAATGGTGTCTGGGGTGCTGAGGGAGAAGGACAGGTTGGCCAGATTCTGAACCTGATCAAGCTCTTCTTGAAACTTCAACTATTTCTGCTCGAGTTGTGACACATTTTCGTTGGGAACCCGAATACCATGGCCATCAATGGCCTCTGCTGTTGTGATGTCCTTTCTAATGTTCAAATCTTCCATTTTGCACATGTTCTTGTTCTTAACAGGACTTGGAGGAGGAGTGGGTAGAGGGCCCTTGGATCTTGTGGAATAGGATGACGTTGCCAGAGTGCACGAACTAACCTTTGGGGAGGGGAATAAAACAAAGTAAAAACAAAAGGTAACCAAGTTAGTGAGGATCATAAAAAATGTTGCAATATTTAAGCACATAGTGCAGGATTATAAAGCGTGTCCTAATTTGGGAGCCTCGTTGTGCCCGAGGTAGGCCTAGCGACAAGTTGATTTGGAGAACTTAGGATGCTGAATGCCTCATTTCATTGATAAAAAATAGACAAATCCCAAATTGACACTAAATAAACAGGAAATGGAAATCAATAATGGCCATTGGCCTTATTACACTTTATAAAGCGACAAGAAAATTTCCTATCTACTTGGTCCCAGAAGGACCTTCCCCAGATTCGGCATCCCTGGCTCCATCAAACAACTTTCCCAACTCGTGAAGTCCCAACAATAGGTAGGCCCTGGCTAGGTGTCCGTCTTCGGTTCCTTCAGCATTTTGGAAATCTTCGACCCTTTTGAGAAACTTTTTCTCCAACTCCACTATGCCTCGCTCCAAGTATCCCAGTCGCTTGTTGGCACTGATAGCCATGTCCTTCCATTCCTCAATTAGTTTTTGGTTGGATTCTTGTATTTCGCGGTGCTCGCTTTCTTACTCCCGGATCCTTTTGCGCAGTTGATTGTATTTGACCTGTGTCTCGGCCCTTTCATCTATGATTCTGTGACCTCGGGCAAACCCTGGCTGGCCCAAACCACCATGATTATCTTCCAACCACCCTGAGTAAAAAGGAGTGCAACCAGCATGATACCTGTCTGGCTCGATGGTATCTCTCCCCATTATGATCTTGTAATGCTACATATGCTGAGCTTGGCATTTGTAAGGACTATCATCATCTTGGAAGTCAGCTCGGAAATGACTCATCTTATCGACCCTGGGTACAACTTGTTTTCTACCGGCTTGTCTCATAACTCGGAGAGGTACATAAGGATATGTTCCCCTCAGACCGATCAGTATCAGAAAAGGTGCATTTCTGGATCGGGTGATGAATTCCTTGGTCGGAAACCACTCGAACATTCACTGGACCTGTTCTTCGGTTAGTTTATCAAATAGCTCTACCCATCCCTTGGCATCTTCTGGCTAAGCGAACATATTGGGCATGTAATTCATTCGCTTTGGATAATGGAAAGCGATATGATCATCCCAGTCCCTTCGCTGGATCTCTTGTCGGTATTCACCCCTTTGGAGGTGCTCCATAAGCCAGAGTTGGAGTAGCAAATTGCAGCCCTCGAAGTGTTTTGCGCCTTGTTGACAATTCTCCAAGGCTCGGTATATGTCTGCAATTATCATGGGCACAATGCTGAATGGTTGCCCACCAATCCCTTCCATATGGGTTTTAGTTACCATGGCTAGCCTGGTGTGGATCCTTGCTTTCTTTGTCGGAAACACTATCAACCCCAGGAAACAAAACATAAATACAAAAACTCTTCGATGAATGTGCCCCAAGGATGTGATGGTAAACTCGTCAGGGTAGGTATGGTAGGATTTGCTGTGACCGCACCTCTCATATAAATAGTCAAAAGGGATGTAGGATTCCTTCAGACATGTCAACTCTGGATTCTTCTTTAGGCCCACCATTTTGAGGAAACCCCTGCCCTTGCGGTTCTCAGGCATCAGCAGACCCGGAGTCTCCCAGACTAGACCGGCTAATCCTCCTATCTCTTCTAACAAGGGTGTCATTTCAATGTTCCCAAAGCGAAATACAGCCCTTTCACGATCCCAGAACAGTGTAGCAGCTTCTATGATTTTGTTGTTAGGTTGGACCTCCAAAAGGGATGGTAGATTTCCCAGATATTTCCGGACGAGAGTTTGATCACTAGAGTGAAGATCCTTCCACCAGCTTAGCAACCTTGGATGGATGTTGGTGACCATGCCGAATCTAGGGACTTCGTGCCTCATATTTCTGCAAGGCAAATAAGGTTAGACCCTTACCCCCACCAGACTCGACTATTAAATACCAATAATTAGTATGACGCATTTTAGTTCTCCAAATAAATGCACAGAACGTGGTGATGTCCGTTTGGGTTTAGGGAAACCCAGTGGAATTTGGACAAGGCTATCTTAAAGGATCATTATGTGGACAACATAACTGACCCAGCTAGGTTTGACCATGATGTATGCACATTTGAACAGAGTAAGGTTTTTATGGAGTTTTAGACCGGTACCCTTGAGCGGACAACTCACGGGGGAAGGCAATGAACCATCGAGTACACCGTTGATCGACTGGTTTTACCGCAAATATGCCTTTCCGAATTTAGGGGGTAATAATATAGGAAGAGCGCAACCACTCATTATAAGCGTTGCTATAGTATTTGTTTGGCACGAGTGGAATATGATGTTGAGCATGATTATGCAATAATTAAAAGCATGTTGTCACGTATTTGTATGTTTAAGAAAGCAATAAATACAGCAGTAAAGTAGCAATAAAGAAAAGAAAAGAAGAAGATAAGTCAGTTTTGCCTTGTAAAAGAAATTAAATGCTTAAAGAAATTTAAACAAGTAATTGCATATAAAGGGAAAGTACAAATTCACAAGTACAATATGAAATGGTAAAAGCCTAATTATCCCCAGCAAAGTCGCCATGTTGTCGCGCCCCCTTTTTTCCCTCCTCACGTCGGGAGAATCGGGTTAATGACATTTTGGGTATAATACAACTCATTCCTTTTGGGAATTGGGTTTTGCGTTTTTTTTTTAAGAGTCGCCACCTAATGATTTATGGTGCATTAGGATACCTTCAAGGTTTATTTCTAAGTTTTGCTTGAAAACCAAAGATAGGGTAAGGGCTTGAAATTATCCTAAGGGGAAGGTGTTAGGCACCCCTCAAGATCCACTAGTGTGGTTCCCGGCTAGATAGTTCTTTGTGAATTTGGTTCAATCAACATATAAATAGATAAGGCTCAAATAAGAGGGGATTTAATACACAAAGGTTTGAAAGTAAACAATGTTTGAAAGAGCAATTATTAAAGGGCTGATTTTTGAAAAGAAGTCATAATACTTTAAAGACAAAGAAAGAGAAGGGAAGGAGGTCCTGGGTTTATTTAAAATATGGATCACATCAATACAATACCCGGTAATAACTCCTCAAAAGAGGGGCTACACGTGGTATTAGCGCACCAGTCATCATATCCATATCTACCCTTCCCACCCCGTTAAGGTACTAAAGCACGGATTGGTCTCGACCAGTATTGCATGCTATTACCCGTCCCATTCCTATCAGTCCCGGAGGCACTTAGGACTACTAATCCTAAAAGGGAGGGATATTAGGCTGACTTGGAGTTTCAAAGGTGAAAAATCTAAGGCGACATACAAAACATATAGGACAGCACAGTAACAGGGGAAGCACATAAACAACGAAGGCTCACATATACCTCCTCAAACAAGGCAATCAAATAGCATGACTCAAACAACAAGCAGGGTCTGGAAATATTAAGGCAAAAAGGGGGGTTTAGCTTGTTGAAGCAGACCAATTTATTACATAACTCAGATAAGAAGTCCGAATCAGGCCTACCTGCTGGTTGTAGCGATTATTAATTAACAGGAGCGAATTCAATTTTGTTGTTATTACCTAAGGCCTGCCTAAGTGTTTGGGGTAGAATCCTATGAGCATGGTATCTATTACTAATTCAGAATGAGGCAAAGCAGTAACAAACTTGAGAATGAGCGATCTAAAATCCTATAGGCATGCTTGCTAAAACGTGTTAAATAGGGAGATTAAGTTAAAAAAATGGTTCGGTATAGACTAATTTTAAATTAGACTAGTTTCAGATTCTGCAGTTGATGATATGCATTATTACTGGTCTTTACTCCTAGAGACATGATGTCTAATGTTGCTGATTTTCATTCCTATAGACATGATATCTAGTTGAACGTGAAATGGAAACAGGCAGGATTTTTTACTTGGGAATTCCTATAGGCATGATTTCTATACATTATACTGATTTTAACATTATAAACATGATACTCGCTTATAGCCGTTTAGATCCTAGAACATGATGTCTAAGTGGTAACAAGCGTGCAGATTTAAAATAAAGTCCTATGGGCAGGTTATCTAAGTGTGAAATTGAACATGCAGAATTTAAATGAACCCCTACAGGCATGGTGTCTAAAATACAGAATTGAACACACAGGATGTAAAACAGTCCTATAGGCATGCTTTCTAAATGCAGAATTGAATCATTCAAAACACAAATCCTATAGGCATGTTTTCTACACCTTTGAGCATGCATAATTACCCATCCCTTTTTTCACTAGCCAACCCCAAATGCTTGTTGCAAATTATTACAGACCAGTCGCTGAATTACATCAAGAAAATACATAAGAATAGGAAAGTACAACTATAGGAAGCCTGATTCTGACTTCCTCTCTGAGTTATGGAACAAAACGCCTCAAAAGCCACTTGTTTCAAAGCCTTTCTCAGATCTGGGTGTGTCAGAGTTCCCTAAGGGTCTCAAAGGACCCCGGGCAGTGCTTACACCCAGATTCATAGAACCAGATAGAGATGAGTGCAGTGTGGAGGGGCCAACCCTTATGTGTCCAGTTCAGAAGGAGCTCATGGGTCCCAAGGCAAGGCTTACACAAGAGGGGCAGAACTTAAGTCTAAGAATGATAGTGGAAGTGCAGGAATAGAGTTCTAAAAAAAAACTGAGGGGATAAAGGAGAGGGGTAGAGGGTATAGGGAAAAAGGAATTAGTAAAGCACAGAGTTAATAACTTCATACAAAGGGGGTCAGGGATTGGGAATCCATTGCAAGGAGCCTATGTACTTAGGCAGGGATCAGTTTGGGCATGCACAGCAATAGTAGGTGCTAGCATGCCTATGAACTAATCAGAACACACAACAATTAGAGGATACATGGAGGTTATGATCCCAGGGGGATCAGGTTTGGGCCATGCATAGCAATATTCAATGCTNCCTGCTGGTTGTAGCGATTATTAATTAACAGGAGCGAATTCAATTTTGTTGTTATTACCTAAGGCCTGCCTAAGTGTTTGGGGTAGAATCCTATGAGCATGGTATCTATTACTAATTCAGAATGAGGCAAAGCAGTAACAAACTTGAGAATGAGCGATCTAAAATCCTATAGGCATGCTTGCTAAAACGTGTTAAATAGGGAGATTAAGTTAAAAAAATGGTTCGGTATAGACTAATTTTAAATTAGACTAGTTTCAGATTCTGCAGTTGATGATATGCATTATTACTGGTCTTTACTCCTAGAGACATGATGTCTAATGTTGCTGATTTTCATTCCTATAGACATGATATCTAGTTGAACGTGAAATGGAAACAGGCAGGATTTTTTACTTGGGAATTCCTATAGGCATGATTTCTATACATTATACTGATTTTAACATTATAAACATGATACTCGCTTATAGCCGTTTAGATCCTAGAACATGATGTCTAAGTGGTAACAAGCGTGCAGAATTTAAAATAAAGTCCTATGGGCAGGTTATCTAAGTGTGAAGTTGAACATGCAGAATCTAAATGAACCCCTACAGGCATGGTGTCTAAAATGCAGAATTGAACACGCAGGATGTAAAACAGTCCTATAGGCATGCTTTCTAAATGCAGAATTGAATCATTCAAAACACAAATCCTATAGGCATATTTTTTACCCTTTTGAGCATGCATAATTACCCATCCTTTTTTCTTCACTAGCCAGCTCCAAATGTTTGTTACAAATTATTACAGACCAGTTGCTGAATTACATCAAGAAAATACATAAAAATAGGAAAGTACTACTATAGGAAGCCTGATTCTGACTTCCTCTCTGAGTTATGGAACAAAACGCCTCAAAAGCCACTTGTTTCAAAGCCTTTCTCAGATCTGGGTGTGTCAAAGTTACCTAAGGGTCTCAAAGGACCCCGGGCGTTGCTTACACCCAGATTCATAGAACCAGATAGAGATGAGTGCAGTGTGGAGGGGCCAACCCTTATGTGTCCCAGTTCAGAGAGAGCTCATGGGTCCCAAGGCAAGGCTCACACAAGAGGGGCAGAACCTAAGTGTAAGAGTAGAGTGGAAGTGCAAGAGCAGAAAGTAGTTTAAAACGGGATTAAGAGTAGTAGGGGATAAGGGTGGTTTGAAAAACAGTAGTTAAAATTATGCAGTATCAGCAAGTGCACAAAGGGGTAGGGGTGTGGGAATACATTACAGATGGCATGTGACCTTGAGAAGGATCAAAGTCTGGACATGCGCAGCAATAAGTGAAGTTGGCATGCCCATAAACCAGCCAAAACACACAGCATATAGAGGTTATGATCCCAGGGAATCAGGTTTGGGTCATGCACAGCAAAATCCAATGTTGTCATGCCCCAAACCAACCAAAGATACCAAATACACAGGGGGTGTGGGGTTTGGGATTCATAAGTGATTGATAGAGTTCATACATAAGGGAAACATAAAATTCAGAAAAAAGAAAAGTGGGACAGATTATAACATGCTTAGGAATGAAACTCGATTAAACACAAGCAGGGAACAGGCAAGAGTGTAGGAAATAGTAAATAAACATGTTTTGTTGATGCTGAAGATTAATCAGAACATACCAGTAAAGAAGCAAATGCAGAAAGAAAGTAAGCAAATTTTCCACAGCATAGCCTTGGCTTTCAGCCGACTAGGTAAGGCAGCAACACAAGTAATAACAGAGCCAAGAGAGAGAGAGTTTTTAGAGTGAAGTGTGTGTTCTGAACTCCAGTAGTTCGTGTCTTGAAAGAGGAGAAGTACAGGGTATTTATAGCTTTTCTGAAAACGAGTAAAAGAGAAGTAATAAGCTACAAACATGGAAACAATCACAATTCAAAATCAATTATACGAGTGATTGCCTTTAATTAAGGGATCACTTGCTTAACGGGCGGTGATAGGTTCAAAATAAGGAAAGAAATAAATTTGTAAGCAAGCTGATAGTTGCCATAAAAGAAGTAGTAAAACAATTGAATAAGTAATCAAGTAAGTACAGAAACATATTTATTTTGGGAAAGGATTCAGTAAGGAAAAACAAGTAAAGGAATCAATTAACCTTAGCAGTCGAGTGAAATCAGATTTACACAAAAGAAAAGTTTGAAATCAGTCACAAGATTGAAGACCAATCAAAGAGGGAATCTCAGCATATAAATAGAGTACACAAACACTATACATGCGAGGCCAAACCTATCGGCAAAAGAAATAGCGGACAATAGTAGCACAAGCAACATTCGAAACATGATAGTCAAGTAGGTCAAGTCACATTGAATCAGTAGTGAAGAAAACATAGAATATCAAAAGCATGCGAAGGTATCATATCAGCAAGTAAGGAAACCCCTTTGAAAAAATTTAGGGTTTCGATCATAGTCAAGTTTTGAAGATAATAGTGACCCAGAATCAGAGGGATCACACAAAGGAAAAGAGATTCTGAAACAAGGGACTTCAAATCGAGTCAAGTATTTAAACGAACTGTTTCAGACCCAAAGACATAGGGTTTTTTAACAATAGTAGTGTTTAAAAGATGATAAATAAATTTATCAAACAAAACAAGCATTCGTCTAACAAACAGCCAAAAGAAATTAGGGCTTTTATCACGCAAACTCAGATAGAAGAACAATACGAGCAAACATAGCAAGACATGTCAAAAGATCAGAGAAGAGAATTGAAATAACTTAACAGGAAAACCCTAATCGGAAAAGATACAGAGTTTTGAAGGCAAAATTTTAAAGAAACTTCGAGAAAATGCTTAGAAGTTCAAAGCAAGCACAGATCTGAAAGAACCTTAGAGATTAGGGTTTCAGAAGAACCCAAAAGCAACGAGAAAAGCCTTGAGAGCTATCGATCTAACCAGGAGAGTCAAAAATCTGACTCGAATGGCCATAGTTGGCCGGAGAAAAGCAAAAGATGACCGAAGAAGGGCCATGGACTAAACTCGAACGAAGGTTGGACCAGAGTTCTTCCTAGTCTGGCCTTGAAACCATAAGGACAAACACAAAGGAGCCATGAGAGGCTGGCACAGGTCTTCGATGACCTTGGAAGGCCATAGGTTAAGGCGGATTAGGGTGGTGGCGGCTCGGATTTGAGGGTGTTGTAGAGAGGATTTGGGAGAAGAGGGATTTCAGAGGCGGCGTATGGTGAATAATGAGAGGGTTTGGGGGGGTCTTTTGGGTTTAATTAGGAAAAGAGGAACGGGAGTCGTTGATCTAAGTGATCAACGGCTGGGATTAACGGGGCTAGGTGGGGATCCGGGTATGGGTCGATTTAATTGGGTTGGGGGTCGGGTATGAGTAAGAATTGGGCCGGGGTAATTGGTTTTAAATTGGGGTAGATTGGGCTTTGAAATGAAATCTGGCTAGATTTTGAATAGCCATTTTTCCCCATTTATTTTATAAGAAACAGTAAATTAAATTTTGGAAATAAATTAAAAGTGCTAAAATGGTTTATAACGTACAATTATCAATTTAAAAATACTGGATTTAATTTTATAAATATAAAATCAATTAAATCTTAAAAGGGGCTAATATTGCAATTATATGCAATTTAGCTTAAATTTACCAAATGGATTTGTAACAATATGCAAAAATTATCTTAGCTATATTTTAGCATAAATATGAGAATCCAATAAATGAATCACCAAAAAATGATAATTTTGGTAAATATTATTGGTTTTTTATGAATAAAAAAGGGAAATAAATTGGTTAAAAAATCTTTAAAAATTAAGAAAAAAGAAATATAAGATATTTGTACATGCTTATATATGCATATATGTGCTATTTTGAGAGTATATGCATAAAGAAATATATATAGGGAAAAATTGGGTATCAACAGCTTGTATTTTAGTGATCTGTTTCTTTTGTTGCCTCTCTTTTATGACAGCTGAAAAGAATTTATTATTGGAATCTCCCAATTTGATCCAAGTTGCTCGAGCCTTCTGTTATTGAACCCCTTCTTCCACAAGTGATCATGTCTCCAGTTTGTGTAGCCATTCCCTTTCCTGGTCTAATAATGTATCAGAGTAGTGTGTTTGCATTTGACTTTGGACTTGAGAGAGTGCTATCCGGGCTTGTTCTATCTTCTCGGTTACTCTTTTAAATTTTGTTGCATTTAGGTGCCTAAACTAACTTTTCAGCTCTTTAAGTTTGAACCAGATGTTCTTCATTTTCCTTGATGCTTTGTTCTTTCTACACCCTTCAGCTACCATCGACGAAAAGATGCATGATTTGCCCAAACATTGAAGAACCTGAATGGACATTGGTTTGAGTCTTAGGCTGCCTTATAGTAATAATCATAGGGTTATGATCTGAAATATAGGGCTCTCCATACTCTGTGACTATATGGCCATAATTCATCATCCAGACATCATTTCCCAATAGTCTATCTATGCGACTCCACACTCTGGCATCTCGTTAGTCCATGTGAAATAGTCCCCTCTCCAAGGAAGCTCCATAAGATAGATGTTGTTGCATAGTTCTGAGAAATCTCTAATGTCAGCATAGATCACAGGCACCTTAGACACTCTGTCTTGAGGAGCAAGCAGTGCATTGAAATCTCCCCCAATTATCCATGGTCTTGTAGTTGTTTGTGCTATCCTTTGAAGATGTTGCCATAGGTTCTTCCTATGTTCAACTACATTTTGCCCATACACCACTGTGAGATAGCATTGCATTCCATTATGTTTCCCTGTAACTTGGCAATGGATAAATTGATCTTGTTTATCAATTGGCAGCACTTCATACATTTGATCATCCCATATAATCCACACCCTGCCACTCGATACATGCTCATAATTAGTAATCCTGTTCCATCCAGGGGTAATTCTACTTATCACCCTTTCTGCTTTAGCTTTTTTCACCTTTGTTTCTACTAGACCAGCTTGTTTTATATGTTTTTCCTTTATGTACTGCTTTATTTCTTTTTGCTTATATCGCTTTTCAAACCCCTAATGTACCAAATCAACCAAGTCATTGTACTAGTGTATCTCCACCTCATCTATCAAGAGGCATAGGATTTTCAATTCTCTTATCTTCTCTCTGCAGGATTTGAAATCCATTATGAGTTGATACTGAAGTTGTTCCGTGTACAATTTTCCTGTTACTAGTCAGTGTTAGTCATTTTGTATTCAGTCATTGGTTTTGGCTTTCTTTTGCTTTCCCTTTGTCCTTTGTTGTTGCAGTTTCCACACTAGGATCATTAGTTGTTGTTACAGTAGCTTGATCATGTGCCTGTGCTTTGGTTGATGCATTGTTCTGCTCAACTAAAGGTTGTTGTTTTGATGACCCGACCCGTCGTCTCATGAGTTACCGCTCCGTTTCCCCCATTTTATGCTTCTTCATGTTTGTTATCGTATTTGGTGTGTTAGAGTTGATTTGGATTGGTTTTGATAAGAAATGAGACACTTAGTCTCTTTAAGGAAGGCTTAAGTTGGAAAAAGTCAACCGGACGTTGACTTATGAGTTAGAGTCTCGGAGGTGATTTCCGGTGATTCGGTTAGCTTCGAGAGGTGATTTGTGACTTAGGAGTGCGATCGGAATTGATTTTGGAGGTCCGGTGTAGAATTAGGCTCGAATTGGCGAAGTTAGTATTTTGGCGGATTCCGGTTGATAGGTGAGATTTTGATCCGAGGGTCGGAATGGAATTCCGAGAGTTGCTGTAGCTTTGATATGTGATTTGTGATGTGTGTGCAAAATTTTAGGTTATTTGGACACCGTTTGGTTGGGTTTTTGATCGAATGCGTATTTCGGAAGTTTTTAAGAAACTTAGGCTTGAATCCGATGTGATTTAATGGTTTTAGCGTTGTGTGATGTGTTTTGAAGATTGGAACAAGTTTGAATAATGTTATAAGATGTGTTGGTACCTTTGGTTGAGGTCCCAGGGGCCTCGGGGTGGTTTCGGATGGTCAACCGGACCATTTTTGGACTTAAAGATTGCAGGTTCAGCTATTTGTGTTGCAGAAGAAAATTGCTCTTCGCGTTCGCATGGGTGATGTCGCGAACGCGTAGAGGGAATTTGAGGGCATGGAAATTTGGTCTTCGCATTCGCGTGGCATAGGGTCGCGTTCGCGTAGTTCTGAAAGGCGAAGCATCGCGATCGCGAGGTTGTTTCCGCGATCGCGTAGAAGGAAGTTGGGCCCTAAGTTTTTTGTTCATCGCGTTCGCGTGCTTGGGGACGCGTTCGCGTAGTTGAGGCTCCTGAAGGTTCGCGTTCACGGGTTGGTCACCGTGTTCATGAAGAGTTAATATTGGTCAATGATTTTACTTTCATCGCGAACGCGGGGTGTTGACCGCGTTCGCATAGAGTAAAATTTACCTCGGCAGAAGGGTTTTTATATTATTTCATCCGCGAAGTTTGGTCCATTTTCCTCCATTGTTGGGCACCTTGAGAGCTTTTTGGAAGAAATTGAAGTGGGTTTCGACGGGAATTGATTGGAGGTAAGTCCTATAGCCTAGAAACATCATTTTATTGAAGAATCAACCTTTAAATTCATGGAAATTTGAGTGAAAATGGAAGAATTAGGGCTGGACTTTTGAAATGAAAATATGGGATTTGAAGGGCCAAATGGACTCCGATTTTGGTAAACTTGGTATGTATAAACTCGTGGCGAGATGAGGAATCCATTGATATGAATTTTATAATTTTTCGAGAAATGGGCCTGGGGCTCGGATTTTGCTAGTTTCGAGATTTTTGCTAATTTTCGATTGTTTTCGATTGGGTATTGTTCCTTTAGCATATTGTGATGTATTCGCTCTGATTTTGGTTAGATTCGACGCGCGTGGAAGCCGATTTGAGGGGCAAAGGCGTCGCGAGCTAGAAATTTCACCGGTTCGAGGTGAGTAATGATTGTAAATGATATCCTGAGGGTTTGAAACCCCGAATTTGCACCCATAGTGCTATATTGAAGTGACCTGCACGTCGGATATAGAGCGTGGGGTAGAGCACCGTTGGGGGATTGTGACTTGGTCCGTCCCGGTTGTTGATTTTACCGCGTAATTGACTGAAACTTATTTGATATTTTCATGATTTGCGTTGATTGTCATATTTGGGCTTCGTGCCGATTATTTGAATCCTTCAGGGATTGATATCACTGTTTTCGCATTACTTTGCATATCATTTGATCTCGGTCCAAGGTTTTAATATTGTTTTGCAAACTCAGCCGTTTTTCTAAGATTTGAAAACTCAAACAATATTTTATTGACATTTTGAGCTGAGAACTATTATTTTTATATTGCCCAAGTGGCTTATGTTCATTTCTGGACTGAGCATGGATCGGGCTGCGCGCCGCAGCAGTGTTATAATGATTTCTAGATATATGGATGGCTCGCGCTGCACGCCGCAGCGGTATTGTATTGATATTGAGGCCGAGGGCCTGGTTGGTGCCACGAGATGGCTTGATAATTTGCGCTTGGGCTGTAGGAGCCCCTCCGGAGTCTGTACACACCCCCAGTGAGCGCCGTCAATGTTAAATATGGATGGCTCGGGCTGCACGCCGCAGCGGTCATATGCATTGCATTGCACTCATGCATTGGTTCCTGTTTGTATTACGTGTCATGACATTCAGCGCTCGCATTTCATTGGCTTCTATGCTACTTCTTGCACTGCTTACCTGATACCCTGGTGTTATTTGTTGATGGAGTGTTGTGCCCGAGGGGCTGACTTATGTGCTGACTTGCACTATCTATTTTGCATTCATTTGCTTAACTGTTGAAAAAGACATTTTCAAAAGAGGTTTTAACTGAGCCCAGATAGATTTTCTAAAGGATTTCACG
Source organism: Nicotiana attenuata (assembly GCF_001879085.1). Taxonomy (NCBI): domain Eukaryota; kingdom Viridiplantae; phylum Streptophyta; class Magnoliopsida; order Solanales; family Solanaceae; genus Nicotiana; species Nicotiana attenuata. The sequence goes on along the minus strand of NC_031997.1, from coordinate 3,489,934 downwards.
GTTTTACTATTTTCTCAAAGGGTAGCACTATTCTATATAGCATGATGGAGTGCCTTTCGTGATTTCTTGCTGCTCAGTTATTATTTACCTTTATTACTCACTGAGTTGGAGTACTCACTTTACTCCCTGCACCTCGCGTGCAGATGCAGGTATTGGTTACCCGGTAGCGGGTTTGAGCTGGTTGAGGATTTGCTATCGTAGCTGAGCAAGGTGACCGCCGGCGTTAGCAGCACCGGACTTCGTCTTTTGATTCTAAACTTTATTCTGTATATTATTGACCTTGTGGTCGTGTTCAGACTTCCTTAGATGCTCGTGACTTGTGACACCACGGTCGGGTTGTGTTGGGTCGTATATATATCGATTGTTATTGTCATTAAGTTGTATTTATCTAATCATTTATGTTTAAAAATTTTTGAAAGAGGCGTTGTTGTTCTGTTGGCTGGCCTTGTCCTCACAAGAGGCGCCATCACGATCGGGTTGGGAATTGGGTCGTGACAAGTTGGTATCAGAGCCTAGGTTACTAGGTCTCACGAGTCATGAGCAGGTTTAGTAGAGTCTCGCGGATCGGTACGGAGACGTCTGTATTTATCCTCGAGAGGCTGCGGAACCTTTAGGAAAACTTCACATTCTTGAATTCTTATCGTGCGTCCTTGATTCAGCTTGAAAATAAATTCTTGAAATTCCTTCCACGCGATTGTATGCGCACGCGAGCGCTCAGTATTATATGTGCCTGGATGGTTTGTGATTCCCCGATCAAGGGGCGAGATGAAATCTCCGTGAGTTTGATGTTGGGCCAGTCTGGAGGACTTGAGGCCGGATCTTGCCTATGGCTTGAGCACTGAGGTGCTGATCGTGTGAGTAAGTGTTTCGAACTTATATGTTCGGTATTGTCCCTATTAGCCGGGAAGGCGGTTTGGTATTCATGTGATGAGTATGTTAATACTGCGAGATATATTTAGATGACTTGGTAGTGACGAAGAAGCCTGCTGGATAATAGATGAACTGTTAAGTGATTCGTTTCCTATTGTGATTTGATGTGTAGCCCAAATATGGGCGCGTGAAGAATATTTTCGTGTCTCCTAGTTGGAAAGTAAAGTGCAATACATGTGGCGGTATGAGTTCAGACTCAGGAAGACTAAGTTGACTGTGAAACGTATATGATGGTGGAAGGTATGCTGAAGTACTAAATTGAGGCGAAGCAGGTGGGTTATCCCCTGCGGAGTGTTCTTAAGTGGTATGATCCTTATGCGTATGTTAGAAGATCTCATGTGTAATTTAAGGGTACGTGTTGAAATTTGAGAATTCGGGTCGCTTAAGAGAGTGGACTCAACTGAGGTGGGAACGAATGCGAGGTTTGTAGAGGATTACAGTACTAGATGATCTGTGTTTTCACGAACTGGTAGATGATTTGATTTTAATCTCACTATGATATGGTGACATCATTAGAGTAAAAGTATTATGGGTTATTGAGTGTGTCCTGATATATGGCTTCGAGCCAAGTTGGGGAGGTTGCTGTTGATTAGTTGATTGCACGGTTATGTGCTATGTTGGTTCCGTTTCGAGGTACGCTGGCGAATCAGTTCTGGTTGCGGAAATTGAGCCGAGGATGGAACGAGCGAAGCAAAATTTTGACAAAGGTTATATGGTGCCTCGTAGATGTGTAAGAATCAGAGGATGTCTTAAGCTGTTGTTGGTAAAAATGCTCGGTGCATGGAGCAGGAAGATGTTTGTTTGTATTGGGATAAGGATTTCATTTTGCGTTATCGGAGTGCCAATAAGGCACGAGTCACTCTGTTCGTTGGGTCAGGTAATTTGCAGTTTGAATAAGAGTGAATGACTTTCGAGAATGGTTCTAATGTGTTCAAGATTCTACATGTGACAACCAGGTGTCTTAAGGTTGTGTATGTTGTTAGAGACTGTGTTTTCATTGGAAAATGTCAAGAATTGTGGTATTTTTATGTTAATTATGGGATTCTATGCATTAGTATCAGGAGAATAAAGGTAACGGATTTAGATTCGCAGGAAGTTCTTCATAGTAGATTATTTTGGGAATGTGGTGTTTCTGGGAACATTTGAGCGAGTATTCGGTGGCTTATGGGTCTTAGACAGTGTGGTCTCGTGCTTGGGTCTCGTGTGGTAAGCCTGGGTTGAGGCATTGTGGTGCTACAGCAAGAAGGAATGTCAAGTGGATGATGAATCACAAAGAAAATCAGATAGATGGAATAGTTTGATAGTGGACCGAATCGGTATGGTAAGGATATGATTAATTTCTTTGTATGTGTTCGAGGTAATGAGCCCTTACAGGTATTGTGCAGTAAATCTCTTGAGTGCTGACAGCTTGTCTAGTCTGGTCTAGTTAGAAGGATTCAGTCCTGACAGTTTAGCTTGTGCAAATGGAATTGGGGAAGAATTCTTGTTAGGTTTCACCGTGGTTTGGAGATGTATATATCTTCTATGGGCATGCGAAGCATGGAATGCGTAATGATTTTCTTCCAAATGGGATCAGTGGAAGTTGTTTGGCTAGGTGAGTTACAGTTCAGTTCTGAAAAGAAGTTCATAGAACTCTTAAGGAAAGAGTAGCCTCAGATAACGATGGAAATGATACTGCTAATTGGAAGTGATTTGACGAGAGTATTTGTCTCGCAAAGGGGTAATGTGACTTAACTAATGATACTTCGGTAGTATTGCGGCGCTTTCTTGTTAGATCGACTGCTGATGTCTGAGTTGTTTGATGGCACAGGGGAATTTTAAAAATATCTTTCGTGGAATGATTGGGTACTTGAGATGTAATATGTATTCATACGGCGGAATTTGGGATCAGGTACAGTGATTCGTGTGCTATATGGAGTTGGAGACTGGGAGTTCTCATGTTCAGGCTATGTAGTGGTTGTGGATCGTGTGTATTGGTACCGTTAGCGGCTATTGGGATTTGGAGGCTCGAGTGGATATTTCTTTGCTTGGTATATTAGATTTTGGATATGATATTGGGGTGTAGACTGGTTGTCTCAGTGTTGGGTTATTCTAGACTATTGTGCTATGGGCTATGTCGGAAAATGCCACAGGTTGCGTGGCGAGGTGCATCGGATTATGTTCTAGCAGAGTGATTTGTATTCCGAAGACCAGCGGACGGCTGGGAAGGATTGCTTTTCTTAATTTGGCCTTCGTGGCGAATGTCAATGCAGAGGTTTCTACCATTGATTCAGTTCCAGTATTAAGGGACTCCTTTCGGATGCGTTCTTATGGCCGGGCATGTCGCCGGGCGAGGTTGTGGATTTCGATATTGATTTGGTGCCGGGCACTGTATCGTACGGCTCCGGCAGGAGTTATAGTAGTGGAAGGAGCAGCTTCAGGCTTCTTGGTAATGAGGTCGTTGGTAAGCTGATTGGATACGTGTTTAGCTTGAGTTGGCTCGGTTGGCCCCGAATTGTGTTGTTGAGGGGTAGGTTGATTCGATCGTTATTGAACTTGCTAGTGATCTGGGGAGATCTATGAGTTGTTTTCTGTGTTGTGAGACGTTATGATTTGTCGGATATGGGCACATGTGGTGCGGTTCTATTAGGGATTCATAGAGGAAGTCGAGCGGGAAGAGTAATTGGGTGTTGATCGGTAAATGGAGTATCGGTTATGACCTATCGGGTTGCGTGTCGTATGTTATTTGTTTCACCGTGGGTGTAATGAATTGCTTTGGTTTCAGGCATCAAATTGTGCGTGGCTGTCGGTTTTGAGCATAGCGACTTGAGGTGTTTCATATGTAACAGTGTTTGGAATGGATCGTGCATTGTGGCGAGGCCACGTGGAGTTATGACCTTTCGAGGTAGATTCAGCTGTTCTATTTCGATGATGTGAGACGGGGTCTCAGCCTTGTGTTGTAATGATACTGATGAGCTTGAGGTACAGCTTTTTCGTTGAGTCATTTGTCATGATTTGAGTATGTTCAGACCGTTCCTCATTGGTGTGGGTATTATGCAAGTTGTGGTTTAGGTCTGTGTTGAGGTGTCATAGCACCAGAGTGGTGTGTTGGATTCGAGGTGATCGTGGAGTCATTAATGAATACGAACAAATTTGATTTCAGTTTGTTAGAAGGATAATATCGAGGTTCGGCTCGGAAATGTGTTGTGGTAATAGTCAAAGGGAAGGGATTTCATGAATGGTTGATCTGAGAAAATGGTTACGGTTTATCGCGTGTTTCATTTATCGTTGGCAGTATATGAAAGTGTTGGAATAAGACTTTAGCTAATAAGAAGTTTCCTACCGGTATTCTGGTGTTGTGGGCAACTGCTATGGATAGAAGTTATCGTTTCGAGTATTTGGGTTATGTAGTATATCATGTGATTGCACCTGAGGTTGTAGGTATGGGTCATTACAGCTGGTTCGGGCTTATTCTGAGTATAGAGGTGAGGTTCTGATCTTGTGTATGATTTCAGAAAAGTGCAATGCGGTTCTACGGTTTATGGTCTAGATGGATTGTGAGATTTCAGCTATATCACGTTATCGGGCCTATGCGAGATAGGGTGACGTGGGATCACCCCGGGTATATGCTTGGTAAGGTCATTCAGCTATTGGTTGGCTTCTAGTACAAGCTGGGTACGCTCGAGGACGAGCGTTGGTTTAAGTTGGGGAGGATGTGACGACACGACCCGTCGTCTCATGAGTTACCACTCCGTTTCCCCCATTTTATGCTTCTTCATGTTTCGTTATCGTATTTGGTGTGTTAGAGTTGATTTGGATTGGTTTTGATAAGAAATGAGACACTTAGTCTCTTTAAGGAAGACTTAAGTTGGAAAAAGTCAACCGGACGTTGACTTATGAGTTAGAGGGCTCGGAGGTGATTTCCGGTGATTCGCTTAGCTTCGGGAGGTGATTTGTGACTTAGGAGTGTGATCGGAATCGATTTTGGAGGTCCGGTGTAGAATTAGGCTTGAATTGGCGAAGTTAGTATTTTGGCGAATTCCGGTTGATAGGTGAGATTTTGATCCGAGGGTCGGAATGGAATTCCGAGAGTTGCTGTAGCTTCGTTATGTCATTTTGGACTTGTCTGCAAAATTTCATGTCATTCGGACGTGGTTTGGTTGGGTTTTTGATAAAAAATGGAATTTGGAAGTTCTTGAAATTGTTAGGCTTGAATCCGATGCAAATTTTGTGTTTTAATGTTGTTTTGAGCAATCCGAAGGTTGGAACAATTTTGAATAATGTTATGGGATATGTTGGCGTGTTTGGTTGAGGTCCTGAGGGCCTCGGGTGTGTTTCGGGGTAGTTTCGGATCATTTCAGGCTGTTTTGCAATGGCTAAACTGGTATCTGGTATTGTTCTTCGCGTTCGCGAAGAAGGATTTGGCTTCTGGGGTTTTGTTCTTCGCGTTCGCGTAGAGAGCCTCGCGTTCGCGAAGAAGAGGCAATTCTGTTGCACAGGTCTTACTTTGGAGGCTCGTATCTCTCAATCTGCAATGAATTTGGAGATGATTCAAAAACGAAAGTTGTAGCTCGTTGAATCTAGTTTCCAGAAACATATTATAATAGTCATCTGGAGTTGTGTGTAAAAAGTTATGACCATTACACTAGAGGCTGTCCGAGCAGAGTTTGGAAAATGAATTTTTGGAACTTTGTTCTTCGCGAACGCGAGAGGAGGACCGCGAACGCGAAGAACAAATCCCTGGGCAGCAGAATAAAGTCCAAACTTCGTCCCATTTGCCATTTTTGACGATTTGGAGCTCGGATAAGGCGATTTTTTGGGAGATTTTTGGAGAGAACAACGGGGTAAGTATTCTTAACTCAATTTTGGTTGTATAACTTGAATCTATCACTAGTTTTGGTGTTTAATCCGCGAATTTTGTTGGAAAGTATAGAAAACCCTCTTGGATAGAATCATGGACTTGAGGGTCGAAATGTTATGGGAATTGGATAATTTTTGTATGGTTAGACTCGTGGCGAGATAAGGAATCCGATGATGTGAATTTTGTAATTTTTCGAGAAGTGGGCCCGGGGCTCGGGTTTTGCTAGTTTCGAGATCTTTGCTATTTTTGGATTGTTTTCGATTGGGTATTGTTCCCTTAGCATATTGTGATGTATTCGCTCTGATTTTGGTTAGATTCGACGCGCGTGGAGGCCGATTTGAGGGGCAAAGGCGTAGCGAGCTTGAGATTTCACCGGTTCAAGGTGAGTAATGATTGTAAATGATATCCTGAGGGTTTGAAACCCCGGATTTGCACATCATAGTGCTGTATTGAGGTGACTTGCACGCCGGATAGCGGGCGTGGGGTAGAGCACCGTTGGGGATTGTGACTTGGTCCGTCCCGATTGATGAAATTACTACGTATTTGACTGAAACTACTTGTTATCATCATAATTTGGGCTGATTGCCATGTTTGGGCTTCGTGCCAACTATGTGAATCCTTCAGGGATTGATATCACTATTTTCGCATTACTTTGCATATTACTTGATCTCGGTCCAGGGTTTTACTACTGTTTTGCAAACTCAGCCATTTTTCTAAGATTTGAAAACTTAAACAATATTTTATTGACGTTTTGAGCTGAGAACTATTATTTTAATATTGCCCAAGTGGCTTATGTGCATTTCTGGACTGAGCATGGATCGGGCTACGCGCCGCAGCAGTGTTATAGTGATTTCTGGATATATGGATGGCTCGAGTTGCGCGCCGCAGCGGTATTGTATTGATATTGAGGCTGAGGGCCTGGTTGGTGCCACGAGATGGCTTGATTATTTGCGCTTGGGCTGTAGGAGCCCCTCAGGAGTCTGTACACACCCCCAGTGAGCGCCGTCGACGTTAAATATGGATGGCTCGGGCTGCACGCCGCAGCGGTCATATGCATTACATTGCACTCATGCATTGGTTCCTGTTTGTATTACGTGTCATGACATTCAGCACTCGCATTTCATTGGCTTCTATGCTACTTCTTGCACTGCTTACCTGATACCCTGGTGTTATTTGTTGATGGAGTGCTATGCCCGAGGGGCTGACTTATGTGCTGACTTGCACTATCTGTTTCGCATTCATTTGCTTAACTGTTGAAAAAGACATTTTCAAAAGAGGTTTTAACTGAGCCTAGATAGACCTTCTAAAGGATTTCACGGTTTTACTGTTTTCTCAAAGGGTAGCACTGTTCTATATAGCATGATGGAGTGCCTTTCGTGATTTCTTGCTGCTCAGTTATTATTTACCTTTATTACTCACTGAGTTGGAGTACTCACTTTACTCCCTGCACCTCGCGTGCAGATGCAGGTATTGGTTACCCGCTAGCGGGTTTGAGCTGGTTGAGGATTTGCTATCGTAGCTGAGCAAGGTGACCGCCGGCGTTCGCGGCACCGGACTTCGTCTTTTGATTCTAAACTTTATTCTGTATATTATTGACCCTGTGGTCGTGTTCAGACTTCCTTAGACGCTCGTGACTTGTGACACCCCGGTCGGGCTGTGTTGGGTCGTATATATATTGATTGTTATTGTCATTAAGTTGTATTTATCTAATCATTTACGTTTAAAAATTTTTGAAATAGGCGTTGTTGTTCTGTTGGCTGGCCTTGTCTTCACGAGAGGCGCCATCACGACCGGGTTGGGAATTGGGTCGTGACAGTTGTCCTTGCCCTTTAACTTGCCACCTTGTAGTGACTTTCCCTTGTCTTTTCCTTCCTCTAGGGTACTCTTCTTTGTTTTCTCGTTTAGTCAGTTCACAATCACGGCCAATATTCATACACTCAGCACAATAGTGTGGTTTCCATTTGTATATCACCTATTGTTGGAACATTCTTCTAGATGGATCTTATAGTGTCAACTCAGTTGGAAGCTTTTTAGTGACATTTGCTTCCACCAGAATTCTTGCATAGGATATGCGCATGTGCTTTGTTGTGCATTTATCCGCAAAGAGTGGCTTTCCTATGGAACTTGCCATTTACTTAGAGCCTTATTTCCCCAGCAACTCATTGGCAACTTTGGTAGTGTGATGCACAGGGGAATTTCAATCAAGAATTCAGCCGTAAGGTCAAATTCAGGGGACCATTGTTTTAAGATCATTGGTCTACCATTAATCGTGTATGGACCTCCATATAGAATATCCTTCAAATCATCAAGTGTATGAAATTTAGCGATGTAATACTCTTCCTCATGAAGAAACAGATCTGGAGCAGTCATTCGACTCCAATTTTGAGCTATGTATCTCTGCATGAATTTATAACCAGGTGCATCCCCAATTACATAGACAATTAGGGCACGCTTCCACTTCTTAGTTTGACTGTCAATTTCATCCTTATCCAGTTTCACCATAATATTATCATCAATAATCTCTGGCGGGATATAAGAGAGTGTCATACCATTTTCAGATGATTTGTTACCTGCGAATATATTGACCCATGGTTTTCCCAGTGGTGGTGGCTCTGCATGCACCGGCTGTGGTCTGGTAGCCTCCTTCGCTTGTACTGTTCCATAGGTTTTTGGCTCTATCTCTGTAGTTTTCCCATTAGCCTCTATATTTTCCACTACTTTGTTCACTGGCGTGCCTTCACAGGATGACGATGCCACATACATCAGGATTGCACTTAGGTTTAGCCATTTTGTTGGTCCTGTTGTTGTGCTTGAAGATCCCAATTTCTGCGAGTTAGGTTGAAATTGACTGCCAATCGGAGTAGTTATTTGTTGTGTATTACCTTTAGCTAGTGTATTTGCTATTACTGTTGCGCTTACTGCTTCTCCGACCGTCACGAGTGGATCTAGTTTTGGTCGGCCTCGCTTCTCGCCATGGCTAATTCTCATACGGCGTACGTCAGCATAACGTGTGCCGAGAGCCTAGTAAAATGGTATCTTAAATATACATTATCGCAATTTAATTCCTTCGAACTTCATGAAATTTTTAAGGCCACTACACTATATTATCTATTTTTAATCATAAGAATATTTTTCTAAACATCTTTTATTTCTCTCTTAAATGTTTCGCTTATTAAACATTCCACAAATTAGAGCTATGGGGGTCGATGAATTTGCAACAACAACAAAAAGCAATAAATACTTCTTATATTTTTCCAAAACGCCAAATATGTAAAAATTAATTAGCGCATGTTATATTCTCTAATTCACATGCCATAGCTCCCTCAAACATTGCTGGGATTTTCAGACTATAGACAGAAACAACCAGAGTAACAGCTAATGAGACGAAATCATTGAACAGGCTAAAATAGAAATGAGAAAGATGTCCCATTACTTTGTTTTCAACATAATAATAATGTGAACTATATGAGCAAGTCACAAACTAAAACATGAAAATAAAATCATGCAATATAAGTTCGTGAAGAAACTTTGTCTTCCATTTTTGGGCAAAGGACGGCCCGATGCAGAAAGTACCCTGCGTTCATGTAGGGTCTGGAGAAGGGCCGCATCCCAAATGAGCAGTGGCGGATTCAAAATTTATAAGTCGTGGGTGCTTCAGTGATTTTTGTGTAAATTTTAAATGGTCAAACATGATCATAGAGGGTGCTCATGGTCATTTTTAGGTATTATCTATGAATATATTACACAATTTTACCAAAGCCAATGGGTATACGGATTATGCATATTACTTAAACTTTGAATACATATATATAGTATATATAATATTTAATGAGGATAAGTGTTTGACAAAATAGGCAAGTGAGTATGAGGAATGAAAAAAGAAACAATTTGGTTTTACTAAAAAAAATTTAAAAAAAAAATTAAGCATTGCAAACTTTGTTTGTTGCGACACTTGCGCGTTTGAGTGCATCACAACCGAAATGAGAGAACGTCTAATTTATGTGAGAAAAAATAAATGATAAGTTGGATTATTATTAAATAAAGTTAGGTGACTAATTATTGAATAGAGAAAAAGGACTCAACAACAAAAGTAAAATAAAATTGGTTGAAAATTAGTTAGGTTGTGCTAATTAGTGATAGAAAGAAATTAAGTTATTAAACATTGATATAAAGATCAAAGAAGAAATGTATCAATGATAAGAATGTTATGAAATACTTGATTATGGTGGATGTCCATAACTCTTAAGGGAGTAACACCCACTACTCTTCTCCATTAACCTCCCACTACTTCTTACTATTATGGATGTAACTCCCACACCTCCATGATCTTCCCCCATGTTCTCAATAGTTAATACCATGTTTATGGAGTCCCTTTGTGTTACCTATATCATCCTATAAATAGAGGGTTTGGGCATCACATTGTACACACTTGAATACATGGAAGAAATAGATTCTCTCCTCTCTTTCTCTCTACATTGTTGTCTATCTTCTTGTTTTATATTATTACTTTGAGCTAAGTTTCATAACACGTTATCAGCACGAAGCTTTAATCAACCTAGAAGATATGAATGGTCGACAACCTTGAACCAATTTGGTTGAACCAATGGAAATATGGGCATTATTACGTATGCCATATTAATGTTTAGTTTGACTCTATTGTCCAGGGAGTATTATTTTTCAAATTATACCATAAATTGTGTATTTAGCTTATGTTAAAATTTAAGATTTGTAGTTGCTTTGTTTAGAAAAAACTAAGCTTTGATTTTAAGTTTTCGTGCTCGTATGGCTGTATATGTCCACTACCTTTGTTCCTAGTTCTAAAATTGATCTTATACAATTATAACATCATGCTATCATTGATTTTCTATGATATTAAAAAATCTTTGTGAAACATTAAAAAGCATTATGGTCATGTTATGTATTAACGAGGACTTTTAAGATCGATAGCCTAATCTAATTAGATGCAACATTTTTATGCTGATAATTGACAAAGTGATATCATTATGTTTTACTAGCCTATTTTGACATCATCTGTATTAAAACAGTATATGCTAGCAGTAGTTACTACTTAAGATTATTTGTTTTTTTAAGTTAAGTATATTTAGTTATGTGTTTCAATTGTTGTGTGCATTTTATTTAATTGGCATGCATTAGTTTGCAGTAATACATCACATAGTAATAACGCTACATGGTGACTCTCTTATTGACATGTTTATATATAGGATACTAGTACACGAGTTTGTACTTTATCATATTTTTATTGATAATAGTTCTTATCATTTCTATTTTGCTTATTTTTATGATATATTTTACTATGTGGCGAGATAAAATTATATTCCATTCCTGATGTGAATCAGACCATTTGTGATAAATATTATATAAGGATAAGACGGTGGGTTCAAGTCCCAACGCACCATGAGGGTAAGACATCAGATTTTGAGTCCTGATGATCCATGATTGTAAAAGTTGGGTTCGAGTCCCAACTCATTATGGCCTAACATTTTTTATATGGGTCAGGCATTGGGTTTGAGCTCCAATGCACCATATGGATGACATAGTGATGACTAAAGAAAAATAATATATTTTGTCCCACTTGATTTGCACCATTCTTGAAGTGAATGTGGTAACAATGCATAATAAGTAAATGAAGACATGTGGTTGATCAATGAACATGGGCGTGCCATTGATCAAATAATAATAGTCATCATTATGGTAATTGTAAAAAATGAGAACAATAAGGGTTCTCGAAGTAATCCTTCAATAGGTGAAGGAAATATTTACCATCAAATTGGTATGAAATTTATAAAGCACGTATAATTATACTCCATTCTTTGAAGAGAATGTGACTTGTGCATTGAGAATGCAGATTCATTCCTGAAAGTAAATGTAACAATATGTGATAAAAGAAATGAATAAAGACGTGTAATGCATGATTGGATACACACCACTACTCACCTCTAAGGGAGGTTTGAGAGAAAGAGAGATAATGAATATTATTGTGTGATTACATGAATATGTCATTGATCGCGTACATGTGGTACGCCAAAAATAATTTGACATGCCTTATAAAAAGTTATTAAAGGCAAAAGTAAAGCAAGAAATAATTTTGCTTATGATGATTTTGACCATGACAATTATTATGATATGATTTTCTCCGTGAAGGAGACATTCACCATATGGATGGTGTGACAAAAGATCTTATAGTACAAAATCAATTACGAGCTCCGGAAGAGCTAATTTGTTACTACCCGGATGAATAAAATTGTTCATGACATTGATATTGTAGTAAGTCTCAAAAGAAACTTTTTGACTTTCAAATGTATTAGCCAAAGTGGTTGCCATATTGAGACTATAAATTAAAGGAAGATAGAATATCTTCTATATTACTATAACATACCGGGTAAATATAAAGGTTACTCGATTTTTCTTCTATTTGTACTACACAAATATAAGCATGATGATGGAATCGCATGCCATAGTAAATTAGATGTTTACTGAAATAAATATCAGTTGGCATGACCGGTTGGCCATCCCGGTTCATTTATGATGTGAAAATTGATTGAGAATTCACATTGGCATATATTAAAGAAATAGAAGATTCTTTAAGTATTCTCTTGTGATGTTTTTTTTTCTCATGATATACCAGTCAAGGTTGGGATTCAATCCCTTAAAATCTGAAATGAATAAAAGGTGATATATATGGGCCCAGTCACCTGCCATGTGGACTATTTACTATTATATGATTTTAAACGATGCATTTATTGTATGGTCACATGTGCGTTTGTTGTTAACTTGCAGTTTGGCTTTTGCAAGGTTGCTTGCTCAAGTTATTAGATCACAGTTCCAGAATATAAATTATGATAATTTATTTTGATAATGCTAGTTTAAATCAAAGTTGGTTTAGCAGAAATTGTATGCCTCCAATTAGGCTAAACCATTGGTTATGAGAATAAAACTCCCAAATCGAAATTTGGTATCATGAGGTATATTATTTAATATACAACATCACTTGTACGCATCTAGCCAACAATTTATGATAAATTCTCCCTGTCACAATTGGTTCAGAGTCAGGAACCAAATAACATCCATCTAGAAATATGGATGTGCGATATGATTTAATTATCCCATTACAATGCACAAATATGGGTTCCCAAAGAAGGTTGGAAAATGTGTTGGTGATCCCAAATTAGGGGGAGAAAATAGGCAGCTGAAAAAGTAATACATGGAATGAATTATTATGAGTACATCTAGATCCTCGTACAAGAAAATGTGAACTTGAAGTTCAAGTGATAATTCAGTTGCAAAATATTGCCAAGGGCATCTGCTGACCCAAAGCTAAATGTCATATTTCAGCTGCTAATGCTCCAACTAAAATAAAGTCTAAGATGGACAGAGTCTATGACACGTTGGTTCCAAAGATAAAACTCCTTGAAGAAGGAGTGGAGCAAATGATCTAGATGGTCATTATAAAGAGGCAAGTGCTCTAGAAGAGCACCACGACATAAAACTCTATAAGACCTCATGGAAGAGGCACAGGTACCTGAAAATAATGAGATCTCGATAAGTTATGTATTTATTGTGCGATGATGGAACCGATGTAAATTGATTGTCGACGATGTTGTTAATATAATGTAGCGCTCAAAATTATTAATATTGACGAGGATCTTGAGCTCAAATCTGTCATGTAATTTGGACAGATAAATGATTGGCCAAATAAAAAATATGCAATGAAAATTGATTTCATCTGAAAAATATGAAGTTGGACGGATAGTTCCAACAGCTGAAAGTATAAAGGCTATATGGAGATATCGAAATACGATTAGTGTTATATTGCGAAAGGAATCTTTGATATAGATTTGTTTATTCTAACAATTATTGTCAAGGTTTTGTTGGTTATGAAAATGCAGGCATTTTCTGAAATTCATTCTTGAAACAATCTATTTGTATATGAGGGTAATGCCATATTGTGATATTCAACAAGGTTACAATTACATTGAAGATGATACTGCATGCATAGCTCAATTGAAAGAAGGACCATCGAAGGAGACAAAATAAAGGACATTCACCAAAGTTCTTCAACAAATTTGTTCAAGTGATAATTTGACAAACTTCGTCACATGCATTGCGGATCTCAATATTAGAGAAGTTGTTATACAAGGTTGGAATTCATCATCTTCGAAGAATAAAGTGATGTTTTCATCAGGGGGAGGCAAATACGAGCTGCACTCTTTTTCCCTTAGCTAAAATTTTATCCCACTGGGTTTTTCTAGCAAGGTTTTTAATAAGGCAGCAAATAATGCGTATTACAAGATATGTGTACTCTTTTTTCTTCACTAAGATTTTTTCCCACAGGGTTTTTTCTTAGTAAGGTTTTAACGAGGCACATTATCTTTGGACATCCAAGGGGGAGTGTTATGAAATACTTGATTATGGTGGATGTCCATAACTCCTAAGGGAGTAACACCCACTACTCTTCTCCATTAACCTCCCACTACTTCTTACTATTATGGATGACACTCTCACACCTCCATGATCTTCCCCCATGTTCTCAATAGTTAATACCATGTTTGTGGAGTCCCTTTGTATTACCTATATCATCCTATAAATAAAGGGTTTGGGCATCACATTGTACACACTTGAATACATGGAAGAAATAGATTCTCTCCTCTCTTTCTCTCTACATTGTTGTCTATCTTCTTGTTTTATATTATTACTTTGAGCTAAGTTTCGTAACAAAGAAATAATTATATAAATTAAATATTATATATAGAAATAGTAATTTTGGAGCCCTGAAAAGAACATAAATACAGGAAACTAAGGCTTTCAAAATAAAATTAAGTTATAAAAGTCAATAGAAGTGATCAATGGAGTGGGTACTTTCATGTTCTATGAATGAGAATGGATAACAGAAGGAGCTTAGGACCAGTATTAATTAAGGAATACAAAAAGGCATCTTCTTATAGTGATCACCAATTAAATTTTGAATAAGCACGTGAATAAAATTGTATTCGAAATTTTAAGTCAATATACTCAATAGATGTGGGTACCATTACATTTATTAATGTTTTGCTACGATAGGTGCAGAATTTATAGAAATGTATATTAATGTTGTTCCACTCTATATAAAATCCAAGTCGAAAAGTCGTGGGTGTGTTTGTATTGGAAAAAATTGAGTTTACATATTAAAAAAGTATGAAGATGACGTGTCATGACACGTAGGTTGGTCAAACAGTCAAAGAGTTGCAGTTAGTCAAAAGGCACGAGTAGTGATAGATGCGAGCAAAAGCAAAGGAAGAGGCACGGGCGGTTATTTAAAGGATTCAGCGCCCGTACCTATTCAAGAAATTTAAGTTCAATAATCAAGAAGAGTCAAGGGAATGAATCTGAAAGCATACGAGGGTCCAAATACAGTATTTGTTAAGCATTATATGCTGAAAATGTTAGAGAATCTGTCTTAAATATAATGATTATGTAACGCAGCATTCAATGTCATTTATTGCTCATAATAACCTTATTATGACCAAAGCAAGGCACTTACATCCTAAATAGCTATAAAAGGAGAGGACTGAACAGTTCTAGAGAAAAAAAAGATCATCTGAATATACTTTGGTTTACTTGCTTTATTCAATTATATTCTGGCTATTCAAATTACTTTCTTTTATACATTCTTGCGATTATCAGTAACCCGTGTTCTTCTAAATTATAGCTTTAGTCAAAATTCTATTTTTTTGGTTAAACAAATTTGTTCCGTTACCGGAAATCTGATAATCCACTTTATTTTAGCCTAACTTCCCTTGTTGCATCAACCATGTCGAACAATAATGACAACATTCAGGGAAACCAAGAAAATCAAACAACCCAGCAACTTCAGGGAGATCCACAGAACAATAACGTAATAATTACTTCTCCACGAGGCTCTCAACGGCGGCCTCGTGAAGGCACTCCTGATGGGTCTCATACAGATGGACAAGTTCAATTCGAAAATGTTGAAACTATGGATGAGGCTTTGCAAAAACTTATTGCCTCACAAGTCAATAAAGCTCTTCAGGCTTTTGTTAGCCAATTACCTGCTGCACCACCAACACCCACACCAAATAACAACACTCTAGAGAACCCTCGTTCCGGGCTCGTTAATTCAGGTAGTGGTGGAACCCCCAGCGAATCACAGGAGGGAGAACTAGGTAATTTCGTTAATTCTGATTTACAGAATTTAGTACTAACATTGTAGAAGCAGCACAAGGACCAAAGTGACCTCATAGAGAAAATACCCGAGGTGCCACCCGTGATCAAAGGGGTAGATATGGATAAATATTCACAACAACCCTGGATGCAGTGCTGCTCCCCTTCCAATCCCAAAGAAATTCAAAATGCCTGAGATGCCAAAATACGATGGAACGACAGACCCGCGAGACCACGTGACTGCATTCACAACAGGCGTAAAAGGCAATGATTTGACTAAGCAGGAGATTGAATCTGTATTAGTCAAAAAATTTGGTGGAACACTCACCAAAGGTGCACTAACATGGTATTCTCTTTTACCCAAAAATTCTATAAATTCTTTTGTTAAGCTTGCGGATTCTTTCATCTAAGCACACTCGGGAGCCCAAAAGGTCGAAAAAAGAATGGAGGATATTTTCAAGATCAAACAAGGGGACTCAGAATTGCTTAGGGAGTTTGTGGACAGATTCCAGCGTGAAAGAATGACATTGCCACGTGTACCGGATAACTGTGCAGCCATAGCATTCGCGAGCAATTTGAATGAAAAAAGCTCAGAAGCTACAAGGCGACTCAAGGAAAGCCTTCGTGAATTCCCAGCTACAACATGGAATGATATTTACAACCGTTATAGCACAAAACTAAGGATTGAAGAAGATATTATTTCACGACATCAAAAAGAAGAAAAGGTAAGCTCAAGACGGGCTGAAAACGAAAAAAGGTCCGGCAAAAACAGGTACGAGCCATACATGGGACCTGCTGGAAGAGACTCACGGTCAAAACAGGACAAACAGAGGTACGATCACAGATCAAGGAATAGAGAGTCAGGCTCATCATTAAGATTTGGGAGTGACCAAAGCGCATGTGAGCCACGAGACAATGATGGAGGTCTAAAGGCAAGGTTTGGTGGTTATAATTTCAACGTGAGCACTTCTGAACTCGTGGCTGTTTTAAGAAGCATGGGAGATAAGGTACGGTGGCCAAAGGAGATGAGATCAAATCCAAACAGACGAAACCCTGATCATTGGTGCGAATTTCATAACGATCACGGGCATAGAACAGCAGATTGCAGGTTTTTGCAGGGTGAAGTTGATCATTTGTTAAAACAAGGGTATCTCACTAAGTTATTCAGTGAGAAAGATAAACAAGCATACATGAAGAACAGGCAGGAGCCTCCAAAACCACATTCTCCCAAAAGAACTGTCAACGTTATAAGTGGGGGTGAAGAGATCAATGGCGTATCATATAAAAAGGTTTCCAAAGTAACAATTACCCACGGGAAGCGGCCTCGACATGTCTTGGAGGAAGAAAATATTACGTTCGATGATGCAAATGCCGAGGGTCTATTAACTCCACATAACGACGCACTGGTAATATCTTTACTTGTACATGACACTAACGTGAAACGAGTTTTAATTGATCCAGGTAGTTCCGTGAACATTATTTTGGTAAGAGTATTACGTGAGATGCAAGCTGAAGATAAAGTGATACCAAAGGCGCATACTCTATCTGGATTTGATAATTCTAGTGTTGTCACAAAAGGAGAGGTAACACTCACCACGTTCTCTGAAGGAGTCGTCAAAGATACAAAGTTCCAGGTGGTAGATATGGAGATGGCTTACAACATGATTCTTGGAAGACCATGGATCCACGAAATGGATGTTGTTCCTTCAACCTTGCATCAAGTTATTAAATTTCCAGCGCCATGGGGAATATGTCAAATCAGGGGAGATCAACAAACATCCAGGAGCATCAACTCCGTGGTAGATTCAAGTGTTAAGGGTGAAGAAAAATAGCAATTACAGAATTCAGTTGAGGATAACATAGCGTCAACCTTAACTGAACAAGCGCAAACAGATGTAGATTCAAGGCCTGATTCCATTCAAGAACCAGAAGAAAATGAAAACATCAAAACGACGATAGAAGAGCTGGAAGCTGTGGTTTTGTTTATAAACTAGCTGGAGAGAAAAGTGTATATAGGAGCCAATCTTAGCCCGGATATGAAACATAAGTTGATTAAATTTTTAAAAGCTAACGCAGATTGTTTTGCTTGGTCCCATTCTGATATGACAGGTATACCACCGGAGGTAATGACCCATAAGTTGAATGAAGACCCATCTCATCCACCTATCAAACAAAAGAAGAGAAAGCAGGGCACTTTCAAAAATCAAGTGATTCAGGATGAGGTACACAAATTGTTAAAGAATGGGTCTATTCGCGAGGTAAAGTATCTTGAGTGGCTAGCCAACACTGTTGTGGTACCTAAAAAGAACGGTTAATGGCGAGTATGTGTTGACTATACAGATCTTAACAAAGCTTGTCCTAAAGACTCTTTTCCATTACCTCATATAGATCAACTAATTGATGCTACTGCAGGGCATGAGTTGTTAAGTTTTTTAGATGCATATTCAGGTTATAATCAGATTAAAATGGATCCGGGAGATGAAGAAAAAACTTCATTCATAACAGACAAGGAGACTTACTGTTATAAAGTAATGCCTTTTGGTCTAAAGAATGCAGGAGCAACGTATCAGAGGTTAGTTACCAAAATGTTTCAAGAGCATTTGGGAAAAACTATGGAGGTCTATATTGATGATATGCTCGTTAAAACTCAGCACTCAGGAGATCATATATCGCATCT
>NC_031997.1:3451444-3468194 GCF_001879085.1 Nicotiana attenuata | reverse complement strand
GTGTTTTTATTCTGAAACGGGTTATGAAGAAAAACCTCGTGTTTGTAATCTAGTTATAAATCTGTTACGAGAAAAACAGTTACGAGAAAGTTATAGATGTAATTCAAATACATGTAGAGAATTATTCAAAAACTAGACAAAGTTCAAATAAAAACTTGTCAATGTTATTTCAAAAGAAACATGTGCGTTCCTATTTCTTTATCGTATGTTAACACCATTATGAAGTTGAGACGTCTTCTTCATTAAGTGTCGAAATATAAAAGGGCCCTCTTTTATAAAACTCATATTTACTTTAGTTATTCATGAAGTTAACAAAAGCATTTTCTAAAGAATAAAAATGCAGATTATTCTATAAGTCCTTAGAAATAAAGGCAAGAATAAACTAAATAGAAGTTCAAGATTGTAATGAGAAAACTTCTAAAATATTAAAAAGCTTAAGACTAAGTAAGAACTTAGTCGAAAAACTACGAATTGTTTATACAGATTGCCCCATAAAAAGACTTGGGGACTTGCGTTTCAAAAACTCAACCCTCAAATGAAGCTAAGGGTTTGATTACAATTTTCCAAAGTAAACCCTCAAATGAAACCAAGGGTTTTAAACATAACCTTCCAAAAAGGTACCTGCAAAAAAGAATTCAAAAAGTTCAAATTTATCACTAGGAAGATGAGGGAACTGAAGAAGGTGCATCAACGGCAACGGGCTCAACTGAGGCAGGTGCATCAACAGTTGCGGATTGATCTTGACTCGCAGCAACAGGCTCGATAAGGCTTGGAAGAGCTGCGATACCCGTATCAACTTCAACATTCACGAAAGCTTCGGCCATAAGAGAAGGAAAATCTTGAGTTTGTTGAGCCTTCTCAATGGTTTCATTAACCTTAGCCAATTCAGACTCTAAGTTGAAATTTTCTTGGCCAACTTCAATCAGGGTATCACGGCGTGAATTCAGAAATGCCCAACTTGTCTCAATAGCAGATTTCTTTTCAAGGGTCCCATAATCCCTTTCCCAATCAGCAATCTCATTCTTTAGTTCTTCATTTTTAGTCAGGGCAGAGTTGTAAGAAATTTGAAGAGAGGCATGAGAGCTTTCCAAAGCACGCACCTTATTAGAAGAGACTCGAAGATCTTCTTGTGCTTGAGTTAATCTTTGCACGAGCTCCCCAGAGTAAGTCTCTTTTTGACTCAAGAGAACCTTCAACTCTCTGATCTCTTCATTGGCCTTGGATAGTTGTTCTGAGAAAGAAGACTCGAGACGCTCTTTTTCTTTTCCTGTTTGGCTTAAGGAAGCTTTTGCCACTGCTAACTCCGAGGTTAAAGCTCGCACCTGCTGCTCTAAGGTATTCCTGCTCTCTAGTAAATCTTCCATATCAATTTGTGCACACTCAAATTGTTCCTTCCAATTGATCGTCTCCAACTGAGAATCATGTGCTACCTTCTCCAAGAGGGGGATTCTGTTCATAATTTTTGTGCCGATAAGATTGGCCTAAAAAAACAGGAAAAGGAATAAGAATCCCAAAGATAAAATTTTGTACAAAGTAAAGAAAGGAAAGAAGGAAAATACCTTCAATGTGGCATGCACGATATCATTCATTAGGGTCAAGGAACTATGGCTCTCCAACTTAGCTTTTTCAATTGGGCCAATTAAAGGCTCTAGCCATACATCCGCATGACCTGACTTCCTCAAAAGGCTGCAATCAATAGGAACTTCAATAGTTACCCTCCTCATGGCGGCACTTCTACTTGAAGAGCCCACTTCCATATGATGAACGATAGGAGGGGGAATTGTCAAAGGAGGAGCGGTAGAAGAAGTAAAAATAGTAGAAGCAGGAACAGAAACATCTGGGGTTGGTAAAGAAGAAATCATAGGCACGGGAGTTGAAAAAGAGGCTAGAGGAGTTTCATCTAAAACGGGCCCTAAACTTCCACTACCGAAGCCACTGATGAAAAGTTGTTCAATGGATTCACGAGTATCTGGGAGAGCTATGTCATCATCAGATACGGGAATTACAATCGGGCTTCAGTAGGCTCAGTGAGAGACATAGATTGGCGGGGGGATGCTTCAGCCTCGTCATCAGAAATGATGCGTCTTCGAGCTCGAGGTCGTCTCACTAAAGAGCCCCCGTCATCCTCCTCTTCTTCGGAATCTTCTTCTTCAATGGCTTTTCTCTTTGTAGAACCCAAGACTATTTCTTGAGCCCTTTCCAAAGAGATACGGGTTCCAGAAGAAGCACGAGAAGTCGCAACTACCTCGGTAGTAACTCCTCGAATAGCAAATCCTGATAAAAAGATGGATTGAAATTAGAGCCATAAAGAGAAACATATGTATGAAAGGTGAAACAAATAAGAAGTTCTTACCATGAGTCTTTACTTTCCAACCAAAACGATTAGAAAGTGTCTTTCAAGACCTCCCATCCATTGGTGCGGTCTTCAATAATCTGTCTACCCAGCCACGGAAATTGGGAACATCTCCCACAACTCCCATGGTTGCTAGAAAAAAGAGAAAAAGGGAGCAAAATTAGAAAAGTTGATAAACTTGAAGGAAAAAGTCACGAACATGATAAAAGACTTACGTGCAAAGTTCCACTTCTCAGGGAAGGGAACGTTATCTTCACTCACTAAACCAGCAGTGGGGGCGCAACAAACCGGGCATACCAGCCACGGTCCTTGTCATCTTCAGGGCTTACCAAAACCCTCTTACTCCTGGCTACTAGTGTGAAAACACCATTGCGAAAAAGCCTAGGGGAGTAAAGATGAATTAAGTGAGGGAAAGTGAAGGGAACACCAGCAAAATTGGTTAAATGCCTTAAACAGGCAACAACCCTCCATTTGATTGGGCCAAGTTGACCCAAACAAACGTCGAAGAAACAACAAAAATCAAGAATAACTGGGTCAATAGCTGGTTGGAATCCTAAGGTGAAAGGGTATGTATAAACAAAAGAAAACCCCATCAAGTAAGAAGTGATTCTCTTATTTGGGTTAGGAATAATGATAGGAAAGTCATCACTCCAATGGCAATCTCTGCGAACTACAGGAGCCAAAATATCTGTAATCTAAGTGGGAAAAGCATCAGCACGATCTAAAGTAAAAACTTGATTCCTAAGAGATTCCCTGTCATGATAAAAAGACAATTCCATAGGGACTATCTCTTCTACCAAAGGTTCACGTAATGGTTCAGAAGGTTCTTTACCCCTAGAGGAAGATTTTTGGAAAGGGAACCTCTGGTTCTGGAAGAAGGGCCGGAACCAGGAGATAAAACAGAAGGGCCTCGTGCAGATCCCGAACTACGGTGCCTACCTCCCCTTCTGCCCCTGCTAGGAGCACTAGGGAAGGTATCAACAATGGAAGCCCTTCTATGGTTAGGGTTCGAAGAAGACATAATGAAAAAAGATGATACGAGGAGGAAATAAATAGAGATTTGAAAAATAAAGTGTTCAATAAACTTTATGAGACAAAGACCAAGAAAGAAGTTATATTTATATTGATGATCAAACCGTCAAAGGAAAAAGTGCAATGATGAAGGGCCATAATAATGATAACTGACACTTCGTGAACAGGGAAGCCGAAAAGAAAGCATAGAAAAGTGCTGCAAAATTGCAGAACCAATAGGAAGGTGACACGTGTGAAACGCATTAAATGGAAGTAACAATTGAAGTGTCAATTCTGTCACAACATTAATGGAGACAAAAATTCCCGTTTTAATGAAATCCACTTCCCAAATATTCAATTTATGAATAAATGGCAAGTGGGGGGACTATCGATATTGGAAAAAATTGAGTTTACATATTAAAAAGTGTGAAGATGACGTGTCATGACACGTAGGCTGGTCAAACAGTCAAAGAGTTGTAGTTAGTCAAAAGGCACGAGTAGTGATAGATGCGAGCAAAAGCAAAGGAAGAGGCACGGTCGGTTATTTAAAGGATTCAGCGCCCGTACCTATTCAAGATATTTAAGTTCAACAATCAAGAAGAGTCAAGGGAATGAATCTGACAGCATACGAGGGTCCAAATACAGTATTTATTAAGCATTAAATGTTGAAAACGTTAGAGAATATGTCTTATATATAATGATTATGTAACGTAGCATTCAATATCATTTATTGCTTATAATAACCTTATTATGACCAAAGCAACACTTACATCCGAAATAGCTATAAAAGGAGAGGACTGAACAGTTGTAGGGACACGAAAAATCATTTGAATATACTTTGGTTTACTTGTTTTATCAATTATATTCTGGCTATTCAAATTACTTTCTTTTATACATTCTTGCAATTATCAGTAACCCACCCGTGTTCTTCTAAATTATAGCTTTAGTCAAAATTCTATTTTTTGGTTAAACAGTGTTTGCAATTGTGTTTGCAATTTTAGTCTGTCGTATAGTTTCCAACTTTGAACCTATATCACTTTTAATATACCTTGTATGATTATTATTATTACGTCCAAATGATACTGTACTAGTCCTAAGCCATCTTCCATATGTAAAACGATATTTTAAATATAAGTTATCGCACTTTAATGCCTTCAAACTTTGAGAAAATTTTAAGATCACTACAACATATTTATTTTAAGATCTCCTTCCACCCCTTCTTCCTCATCCCTACCCAAAAATTGATAAACCTTTGCCAAGAAACACATTAAATCTCGGCCAATTCCATTCAAAACCTCAGCATCTCCTTGACACAAATATATGCCACTTCTATTTCATAATCAAGGAACTTGCTGGGGGCAACCATGATGAAATGTTAATCGATCATTTCCCAAAAAGAAATACAAATTCGAACATAAAATCTTAATATTTATTGAAAGCAAAGAAACTCAGAAACTCAAAATGGGAAGATCCAACTAAAATTCCTAAAAGTTATTGATAAAAAAAATTATGCAAAACTAGATTCTTCCATGAATCTTGGATTAGGGTAATAGAAAGCAACAACAACCAAAAAAAATAAATAAATAAATAAATTAGATTCTTAAGCCTTTTGAATAATTGAAAATCAATCAGCGCTTCGTAGTTCGTGAAAGGATAAGAGAGAGAACATGAGAGATGGGGAGAGGAAAAGTTGATGCATTTAGCCGAAAATATAAACGCATAGGTAAGGCGGGCATGTGGGCCGGTTAGGCCCAGGCTCGGCCCAGGCCCGCGAGCCCATATGGGTAGTGGGCCCAAACGGGCCTAACCGTTTAGGACCGGGACCAGGTGGGGTGGGATGCTAGAGTGGGCTGGATCCATGAAAAAGCCCGTGAGACCAGGACCGTTTGGGCCCGGGACCGGCTACTAAGTGGGCCGGTTCAACCGGTCCTAAACGGGCTCAAACGGGCCCAACGGCTATTTTAAAAAAAAAATTATTCCAAAATTTTTTTTACCCGTTAGAAAAGTTTAAAAAATGGTCGTTGGCCTGCAAAAATAGCCATTTGCTATTTCTAAAATAGCCATTTAACCTCCCCCCCCCCCCCAACTTTGTTTTAACCCCAAACTTTTTATAATTATACTTTTTTCTTATTTTCAACTATAAATACCCTCTCATTCTTTCATTTTTCTCACAAAATCATCAATCTCTCAATCTCTCTCTCTAATTTTCTTCTATAATTGCTTACTTTATTGTTGCAATTTGTGAAAAATTGTGAAGTTGGTGAATTGAAGTATTCAAGTCTTCAACGATATATAAATTTCAACAAGTTGTTCGTCAATTCGGTAAACCCGTTCCAACTCTTAAGTTTTAGTATTATAGTTTTGTTTTGTTTTATTTACTTATGTATTGTTTGATTAATTAAGATGGATTTTTCGTTAAAAAAAATATTTAGTAAAAATAAGTGAAAATCCAAGAGTGGTGAATCTAGTGGCCAATCTATTCCTCCTCCAATTCTCCGGGCACCCTTACCCAAACCCCATACCCGCCCTCCACCTGCTCCTATTCTTGATAGTGATAATACTTTATTACAATTTACTGAGAGTCAATATTTGCATAATGTTGGAGGTGGTGAACACTTAGACCATGAATATATGAATGTTCTTTATGGTAATCCAACTATTGATGAAGATAATGAGCAGGAAATAGATTTGGATGAAACGCAACCGGATGACGATACACCCACTAGTCATGTTGCTGAAGTTAACCCAACTAATCCAAATGATGCCCCGTCTGACCCCCCCTGTTACTACCCCTACTTTTTCTAGACAACCTTCTAAACGGGCCGAAACATCTCTTGTTTAGCCATTTTTAATTCAAATAAGAGAAAAAAATAAAGCTAAGTGTAAAACTTGTGGCAAAGAGTTAACTTTTAACTATGTTGATCGGGGGGGACGAGAAGTTTGAGGAGACACATAATGCTACACCCTCAAGATAAAGTTAAATATCTTCATATGAAAGCTTCGGCCGCGGGGACAAGTGTACCTAGTTAGCCTGACCCTAGTACCGGGTCAAATCAATTTCAACCGGGAATTAACACTGTTACCGGTGGTATTTTATATTATGATCCAAGAAAAGATAGGGAAGAATTGACAAAAATGATTACTATTATGTGCTTACCCTACAGTTTTCCTTCTAACCCTCACTTTGTGCATTATATTAGAAAAGTTTTTAATCCTACTTATAAAGGATGGCCTCGCACAACCGTAAAGAGCGATATTTATAAATATAAACATGAATATGAACAATATTTGCGTTATTTATTTACTCATATTAATTGTCGTGTTGCTATTACTACTGATATTGGTAGAAGTGGTAATGACTGTGATTATCTTACTGTTACCAGTCATTGGATTGATGAGGATTGGATAATGCAAAAGCGCATTATCGCTTATAGAGTAATTAATTCACGTCACACAGGGCAGTTTATTGCTAGCACGGTTACAGATATTTTTGCATTAGTGATAAAATAATGTCAATTTCAATGGATAATGCTACTAGTAAAACTAATGTTGTAGCCTTGCTTACCACTACACTAAATCCTGCATTTAGTAACATTTTTCATGTTAGATGTATTTGTCATATTTACCATTTAATTGTGGGTGATGGTGTGAGAAGTTTTAAAAGTTGAAATTGAAAAGGTTAAAATGGCTCTTCATTGTCTTTTTTATTCAAACCGTAGAAGTAGACTTACAGAATATTTTAAAAGATGCGATGAATTTGGCCTAAGAGAAAGAAAGGTTCCTAAACCTTGTCCAACTAGATGGAATTACATGTATGAAAGTTTAGTTGTTGCATATGAATATAGAAACCCCATAAACGCAACGTTTAATGGTCATGTAAGTGATGATGATGAGCACTTACAAATGCGAATTGGGCTAATGTTAAAATGCTTGTAGATTTTTTAGAAAAAATTCATATTGCTACAAATGAATTTTCTGGGCAATATTATCCTACTATTTCGAACTGTTTAGTTTATCTTGCAGAACTTGCAAATTTGTTTGCTTATTTTTCAGAGGGTGGGGAAATTTATGAACAAGCTATTGATTCTATGAGAAAGAAATTTAAAAAATATTTTTTCCCTATTCCCCCTATTTATGGTGTTGCTGGCTTGTTAAATCCTACTATGAAATTAGGAGGTCCTCAATATTGGTATCAATCTATTTATAATGGTTTAGCACTTGAAGATGAGGAGTTGTCTACACTTTCGGACGCACAAGCCTCAATTAAAATTAATACTCAAACTATTTATAGTGCTTATCAAATTGCAATAGATAATGCTAGACCAAATGTTCCAACTCCTTCTTCTTCTAGTTCTCAATCATCTAAAAGAACTGCGGGAGTAAGAGCACTTACTGCTTGAGCCGGGTTCAGGAGTTCTCAAGGTTCTAGTACTAGTGATTGTTCACAACTAAATGAGCTTGAAGTTTATTTGTCACAGGGAATTGAGGAAGTGAATCCCGACGGCTCATTTAATCTTTTGGAATGGTGGAAGGACAAAGAAAAACACTTTCCGATTCTTTCAAGGTTGCTCGAGATATTTTAACCATTCAAGCTTCAGCAGTGGCATCGGAGAGTGTTTTCAGTCAAGCAAGACTTCAACTCGGTGATTATAGAGCGTCTATGAGGGAGAGCTTGGAAAAATCAGTACTTTTCAGAGATTGGATCCATTCGGAACGAAGAAATTTTGGACCTGCTGAATCACAACCAGAGGTAGACGAAGCTTACGAAGAAATGCTAGCTGAACTTGCGGAGGATGTAGCTTCGCCCAGAAGCGGTGATGAACAAGCTTCTTTTCCGCCACCACCAACGGAAATTCCTCCGAACCTTGAAGGATTTATGAAATTTGTAAGAGATACCATGTAAAATTAATATGTAACTTGTATTTTGGCACATCTTGATTAATTTCTTTTTCTTCTTAATGGTGGTATTAACACCTTATTGTGCTCATTCCATGAGGGGGGAAGGGGGGAAGACTAAGAAAGATATTGCCATGTTTTGTTGATGCTATAATAAAAATTATAATGCATTGCTTTGAATATCTCTTTACAATTATTCTGTGTTTAAATTTGAATTCACAATTCTATAATGTAGTTTTTGCAAGGAATTGCCTTAGATGACAAATCCGTTGGGCCCACTTATGCCCACATAGGCCCACTTAGGCCCGGGACCGGCCCACTTAGCCCGGGATCATTAGTTCGTGGTCCCGGTCCCGGTCCTACCAAAAGCCCACGAAATCCGGGACCGTTTAAGCCCGACCCACGAGGCCCGTTTAGGCCCGGGCCCCGCCCACATTACACCCTTACGCATAGATATGGGAAAGTGGGAAGAAAAAAATATTCTTTTTTCAGACCGGGTAAATAGGTAGGCAATTTTGGATTTGAGTTAGCTATTTAATTGGGTATCAATAGATTTTTGCCACGTGTCAGTTTAGAATGGAGTCTGAGTTGTCCGTTAAAAGGAGCGACAAAAATATTAAAAAGGGTAACGGCAAGGGAAAATACCTTCGAATAGTATAACGGAGGATAAATATAACTAATATTTGATAGTAGAGAGACAACTATGACCCTTTTCCGAAATAGAAATGAGAAAGATGTCCCATTAATTTGTTTCCAACATAATAATAATGTGAACTATATGAACAAGTCACAAACTAAGACATGACACTAAAATCATGCAATATATGTACATTACAACAATTCAAGTCAGATTTGACAGCTCGGTGCAAAAAGTATCTTGCAGCAGAATTTGGAGAAGGACCGCACATCCCTAATTGATGTGATGTAAGCAGCCTAGCATATTTGGCAAACAGACCATATATTAAACCGACCGGGTGAAATTCTTCTATATATTAGAATCGAACTTACATAACTATATCCTATATATACGTGGCAGAATATACATTTTGTCCTTGTCCAGAAAATACCTTTTTACCTTATCCACAACATAGAGAAAAGGGATGAAAGGAACTCTACTATATGGTTAAGGGAGATTAATTTTGACAGTGATGTGGAGATACTAAAGGAGATGAGCTTGTCAACATGTACGAGAAGACATCAACAAAAAGAAAAAGGGCAGTCCGGTGCATTAAGCTCCCGCTATTCGCAGGATCCGGAGAAAGGCGAGATCATATGGATCAATAGTATGCAGTATTACTCTGCATTTTTGCAAGAGACTCGTGACCTCCTAGTCACGTGACAGCAACTTTACCAGTTACGCCAAAGCTCCCCTTCACAAGAAGACATCACATGTTCTTAATTTATTTGACAAACATTTATGAAATTATCTACGCGCTCTAATCGGACTCCAAGTTTTAATTAATGTCTGCCTTGACTCATCCCTCACGCTCAACTACCCAAAAGCTTTCTAAGATACAATAATGCAACTATGGCTACAAGCCTACAACGTGAAAATTGAGTAGATAACCTTAATTAAAGAGGTTGTGGCAGACACGTAAACCATACAAAAGAAAAGAAAAATAGTAAGGAGACTGTGATAGCCCTGGGCGGATACAGCTTAGGACAGTTACATGATATCGCTTCGTCGAAATTTTTATTAAAAATATTATATATAAATAGTATACAAAATAAAATAATGGGTATAAATATATGAAAATGGCACCGCTTGTTATTATAGTAATTTATTCATTCGTTCATTTCTTCAAATGATGACATTGCTTTGCAAAAATTCTGCGTACGCCCACTGGCGATAGCAAGTTGTATGTTGGGCTAACTAGTGTGCAACTTGACTATCTCACAGGGCGCATGTTGCTTTTTATATGTATAGATATGAGAAATTTTCAGAAATCACTACTGTTTAGTGATTATTAACTTCCTATAGCTACCATATATTTAATTACTTCGTATAGCTACTATTCAATTGTTACGATAGTGTATTCGTTGTATTCGCGCTGCTGTATTCATGAATATAGCAATAAAAAGCGCCTAAAATCAGGGCAGTCCAACTATACGCGCATGTATTCATCACATGTATTCGCGCCATGTATTCATGAATACAACAGCAAAAAGCGCCTAAAATCAGGGCAGTCCAACTGTACGCGCATGTATTCACATGTATTCGGCGCTGTTGTATTCATAAATACAGTATTAAAAAGCGCCTAAAATCAGGGCAATCCAGCTGTACGCGCATGTATTTGCATGTATTCGCGCCATGTATTCATGAATACAATACCAAATCGAGAAGTCGAATTCTCATCTGTGCAAATGCAAAATCTTCGCGCCATGTATTCATGTATACACTATTCAGGTCAACTATAAGTCGTTTTTTTTTAACGAACTACAGCCGTCTCCTTTAGAATGTGTCACAACAAAAAAAAAATGCTTTATTTGCATTAAGGGTGGCAAGTGGGCCGGTTAGGTCCGGGTCCAGGCCCGGCCCAGGCCCGCGAGCCCATATGTATGGTGAGCCTAAACGGGCCTACCCGTTTAAGCCCGGGACCAGGGGGCTTGAGGCCCAAGTGGGTCGGTTCATTAAAGAAGCCCGTTAGGACCGGGACCGGGACCTAAGTGGGTCGGTTCTACCGTTCCTAAATAGGCTCAAACGGGCCCAACGGCTACTTTTTTTAAAAAAAAAAACAAATTCCAATAATTTTTTAGCCGTTGGCCAGCAAAAATAGCCGTTTGGGCAATCTAAAATAGCCATTTAACCCCCCTCCCCCCTCCTCCCCAACTTTGTTTTAACCCCAAACTTTTTGTAATTACACTTTTTCCCTATTTTCAACTATAAATACCCCCTCATTCTTTCATTTTTCTCACAAAATCATCAATGTATCTCATTTCTCAAACTCAAATTGAAGTATTCAAGTCTTCACTCATCTCTCATTTATCAAACTCAAATTCTTAATTCAAGTTAAATCATGCCCGTTGATTCTAGATTGCGTCCATTTGTTTTGGAACACTTTAATGTGGTAGAAGAAAATGAAGAAGTTTACATAATAAAATGCAAGAACTGTGATCGAGTCTACACGGATCGTCCGAGTATATATATATATATATATATATATGGGGGCCTAAGTGGGCCTGGCCTATTTTTTTAATTTTTTTTTATCTAAGGCAATTTCTTGTAAATTATATAGCTTTTATATATATATATATATATATNATATATATATATATATATATATATAAAAGCTATATAATTTACAAGATATTGCCTTAGATAAAAAAAAAAATAGGCCAGGCCCACTTAGGCCCGTTTGGGCCCGGGACCATTAGTTCGTGGTCCCGGTCCCGGTTCGGTTACATTCAAAAGCCCACGAAGCCCGGGACCGTTTAAGCCGGCCCACGAAGCCCGAGCCCACATACAATCGGCCCACTTAGGACCAGCCCACGAGGCCCGTTTAGGCCCGGACCCGGACCGTTTGCCACCCTTAATTTGCATTTGGGAGGCACAATGTGTTTGCTGAGCCTTTACGAGTTCATTTATTTGAAATAGGAATTTTTACATTCCTATCCCACTTATGAAACCTTTTTACCCTACATGTTTAAGGTTTCACTTAATTACACTTAGCATACCAAATTACCATTTACATACCATATCTAATTAAGGTTATAATTAATGTGATATTTTATACTCCTTAAATTAAGCACTTCCGTTATTTGACAGTACTAAGTACTAATCCTCACTTTCTCTCTCCTAACCCCTCATCCCCATACCCCTCCACGTTCTTTGTTTTAGGGAAGAAGTTGAGTTGAATCTTTGAGATGACAAACTGAGGAGAGAATGAAACGGGATTGAAGAAAGTCAAAGACTCCGATTTCGTTGATCTATTTTCTTCTTCTTTTCTGTTTTGCACTTTCATTTGGCTTATTTTGTTATTGATTTTTAATTACTTTCTCATGTCGATCGAAATCAGTTTTTTTTTAAAGTATTTTTATAAAAAATACTTTAGGTGAAAAATAATTATTTTTTAA
Organism: Nicotiana attenuata; assembly: GCF_001879085.1. Classification (NCBI taxonomy): domain Eukaryota; kingdom Viridiplantae; phylum Streptophyta; class Magnoliopsida; order Solanales; family Solanaceae; genus Nicotiana; species Nicotiana attenuata. The sequence goes on along the minus strand of NC_031997.1, from coordinate 3,455,860 downwards.
TTAATTAATTTGAAAAGCATTTTGACTATCAATTAGTATTTGGGCAGGCTTTTAAAAACTATTTCTAATTATTTTTCGGAAAGCTATTTTTTCTGTTCCAGAATTGCTTCTGCTTCTCCTCAAAAATATTTTTTTTTCTTCTAAAACCTTGGCCAAATACTTCAACTTTGAAAAAAATATAATCACCCAAAAAACTAGGTAAATATTTGTAGTTTCTTGTAGAAATTTTGTAGATGAAGAGCAAATTGTAGAAATGTGACATCCACAATTAATTTGCAAATTGTCTGCAAAATTTTACAAAAAGTATAAATTAACTACATTTAACCTACATTATAACTACAATCTGGAAACAATTTACACATGGAAGTTCTTCAAGTTGGAATTGGTCACAGCTACATTTTTTGTTTTCTAGACACACAATGTACCGCTTCACACCATCCAACACAGTATGTATATGATCTGTTGAAGCCCTCACCTACATTTTCAGAACAAACACAAAGAAAAAAAAATTACAATATTAAAAATATAGTATCTACAATATATCTACATTTTATCTACAAATTAACTACAAACTATAAGTAAACTACAATTTGCCTACAATTTATCTACAATCTGGAGACACTGAATATTAAAATATTTTTTTCCTGCACCAAATAAAGAAATTATAGTCAAATTGTAGTAAATTTGTAGATAATATCATAAAACTAAGAAGACCTATTGCTGTTATTTTTTTCTTCTCATTTTTGTTTTTTTCTCCCTTCTTTAAGTTATTGTCAATGATCTGCCTTTGAACTCTCCACTTTATATCCATTTAATTGGTAAATCTTAGAAGCTGTTAGTAGTTGAATATTTTCGTAGTTTTTGTAGCTGTTAGTAGTTCAATATCTGTTCGGTTTTTTTTTTTTCAGAATTTGAATTATAGTTCTGGAGAAAACATATATGAAATCTCCTTTCCCTTTTTAAAGATTGAATTTAATGCAGAATCAATTATCACCAAGAATCTCTCCTTAATTTTAGCGCGTTTTTAAGGAATATTCTGATCCATTAATGCCTGATTTTCGAATAATACAAATTTTGTAGGTAAAATGTGGACTGGGCGGGTAATATACAAAATATGCACATTTTTGGTAATAAACTTTCATATATGGTATAGGAAGAAAAAAATCCCTTTAAAATACGGATCACTTGCACAAGGTAGCTGCTAATGTCTGCTGTTATGAAACAGGATTGTTATATAGAAGTCAATAGTAGGCAATCAAAAAAATTAATTATCTAAATAATAGTATTAGATAATTTAAATTAATATTATTCTTTATCAGTTATGCTAGAGGTAAAAGTGGTAGTGCTGATACCTACAGACTGACCCTAGCTGCGTGTGGCTATGCTATTTGGCAAGAGAGGAACCTTATAGTATTTCAGAGCAAGAAGAGAGATGTTGAATTGTCCAAGATATACATGCGCGATGTGCAAGCAAGGCGAAGATTGCGAGCAAACGGGGAACAATGAATTGGTACCCGTGACTATTGTAATAGGTAGAGGTGTCAATATATGGGCGGGGCCGGGCTAGCCCAGCCCAGCCCAGCCCACATGGGCTTTAGCAATTGACGAGATGGGTTGGGCTAGCCCACCATTTTGATGGGCCTTATAATGGTCAGCCCACCCCAGCCCTATGTGGGCTGCGGGCCCCCACGGGCCGACCCATTATTTTTTAATATTTTTTCTTTAAGTTCTAACCTAAAAAAAATATTTGAAAGTTAGAAAAATTTATTGGAAAAGTCTCCCAAAACTTAATAACTTTTATATTGTTCCAATATATCACAATAAACACTAAAAACTAAAAGGCAAGACTATTTTTTATTCACTAAAAGTCAAAACTCAAATCAAACTCTTCAAGAGAACGTCCATACGCTTATGGAATATCCAACACATCGTTATCATCAACACACATTTGAATCCGCTTGTGAGAAGATTGTTTTAACATCATCACTTTCATCTACATCTACAATTCGTATGCAATATTAATTAGTGAAATATTAAGAATAATTAAATTTGTAAAACTAATTAACGTTTTAAGACTTTGATCTTTTAATATGATGAGCTTAATAAACTTTAAGTTTGAGATACTCTTCATGTTATTTTTTGTGTCATATACTTTTTATATTTTATATATTTTAAATATGTATTTTTATTAGGCCCACGGGCTGGCCCAACCTAGCCTCAGTCAAGTCTCACGGGTCACGGGCCACGGGCTTACTCGGGCCAGGCTTAAAAGCCTCATTTTCAAATGGGCTCCAAAAATTCTAGCTCAGCCCTGCTAAATTACGGGCTGGGCTGGCCCAAGCCCATATTAACGGCTCTAGTAATAGGAGATACAAAGCTAAACAATAGATAGATATCAGTAGTTAAGTTGTTTTTGAGTAGTTTACTACAGCTTGAGTCTATTGATCATGATGTAGGGGTTTTTGTTTCGACTTGTATAATAACATCTTTCCCTGATAATAAAAATTTATTTACCAACAAAAAAAGTTACTTGTGATTTATGTATTGAAGAAGAATGCATCTTCACTTCTGCACAACATCTCATCAACAGTTGCCTGCTTACACAATTTGGTATTATCCTCTCTCTTTTTTTCCTTATATAACAGTGGCGGCCAATCAACTTGCTTGCACACTCTAAAACTCATATATGCGAGGTAGCTGCTGCCTCTCACCAAAATAGGTACACAGTACCTCTAAACATTAAGTAATAGGCAGATGCGAAAAATCACCTATCGTGTTTTTTGTTTTTGCTACAATTTGAATCCTGCTCTCCCATAGTTTTCACCCACTTTATTAACGGTTAGGCCACATCCTTGAGTGTACACTAGGTAGTAAACTATTTCCTTTAACTAAAAGCATATTTCAAGAAAAGGCAAGAAGTAAAAGAGAAGACACCTAACATGGCGCAACATAGTTTTCCATCAAATTCAAGAGTAAATTGCATCTAGTTAGTTGAATTACTTCACCTAATGAGCAAATACAACACAACTATGGTTGCAGGTTCCTCTCAAAGAAGCATGCATAGAATACAAGATTTTATGGAATTCAACCCTTGTGACAGCCTTTTTACAAAGGCCACAAAAGGGACAAAGGTTGTAAGCAGAATATTTATTACTTATAAGCATTCAGTGCCATAACCTTGCATTGTTCATTCATGGCCAAGAGTTGTGCCTCTTTCTTGTCAAGAAGAGCTGTCAACCTCACATTTTCTTCCATAAGCTTTTGGACCTCAACCTCTTTCTGCATCTTCTCGCTCTCCAATTGGGTTGTTTTCGCAGTTAACCTGGTTCACATAAAACAGAGCACATAAAGAATTCCCAGATAGGAAGCCGGAAATCAACAAAAACCAACGAAGCCAGTTGTAAGAGCAGGTAGTCCAATTGCAGCAGAAAGTAAGGAGCACAAATTCCGCTCAAATACAGCAAGAGCCAAAGACATGCTATGCTCTTCGGGATCTTCCCAATGGTGCTTCAGAACACAGTGCTAAGCCAGCCCATATACACTCTTATCATGGTGTTATATTGTCTGATTTGGATCACGTCCATACAATTTTTTCCAAAAGGCCTCACACCATTAAAGAGTATTCCTATACCTCTTTTGTAGTTTATTTTCTTATCAACGTTCGTGGGACAGTTGGCACACCTAGCAATCTCCTACTCGAACTAAGTACCGCATGGCACATCACCGAGATATATGGGATTATCTGGAGAATGCCACCCACATTATAAGTACTACCAGAATCCACAAGCTTCTTGTGTGTGCATCTCCAACTATGGGCAAATGCAGTTATTCGGCCTGTAGACAAGCAAAGGCAAGAAGCTGGCCGTTCCATGCCATCACTTCGCCATCTCTATACTTGTAACAATGAGTCGTCGACTCTAATACTAGATGTTGGTCTAAGCCAAACCTAAACCCACACAGTTTTTCTAAAACGCTTCACACCATTTAGAATATCTTATGCCTTATATGTAGCTTATTTTTCTTATCAACCTCCAACATAGGACTTTGTTCGCACATCAACACACAACAGCGGAATTTTGTCAAATAGCTTATAGAAATCCTGATTTTCATGTCAAATGCTTTCCCTTTGTACTGCTGTTCCTAATTTTCATGACACACTCTTCTATTCTATATTGCTCGGTAACTTCAACTTACAGGAACGTAAAACAGGAATGACAGACGGGCATTAGTCCGTTACAAGCCTATAGAACTTCAACATTCAGTTTACACCAGTCTAGATAATTCAACAATACATCCCCCGTAAATTGCAGGACCAACCTGAACTTTTAGCTCAGTCAGAAAAGTATATCCAGATTTAAAAAATGGATAAAACACCAAGCAGAGAATAAGTAATCACTCACACACACACACACACCC
>NC_031997.1:3427873-3451424 GCF_001879085.1 Nicotiana attenuata | reverse complement strand
TTTAACTACCAGTACCTAGTACTAAAGTTCAACAATAACATACCCCGTAACTAGTCAGGACCAACCTAGACTTTAGACTCAGTACACGAAAGTATATACACGATTAAAATAGAGTAAACACCAAGCAGAGAATAAGTAATCACTCACACACACACACACACCCCGACCCGACCCCCCCCCCCCCCCAGCAGGGAAAATCAATCACATTGTGAGAAGCAAAAAGGAAAACTCTAGGTCTCCTAAGAAAGAACATTATCTAACATAAACCAGCATTAACATCATTTGGAAACTTTAAGAGTCAGGATGATGTTAGACTTTTCATCGCAATTACTTTTAAGGAATGGGTGAAGACAAATTAGAGAGACCAAGTGGAGATGGAATGACATGACAATTGTATAATTTACCCACAGACAGTGTATATGAAGGATAAAGTTCGATAGAGAGAGAGAAAGAGAACTGGGAAAGGAACAGAAGGCGATAGAGACCCTATACAAGATAATCACTTAGGGGTCGTTTGGTTTGACTACGGCTTATGCTGGGATTAGTTATGCTGGTATTGTTTTTTATCCACTGTTTGGTATGTTGTATTAAAAATGACAATTGCATAATTTCTAAGAAGAAGGTATAAGTTATACCGGCACTAATTACCCCATCCCCTACAAGGTATAAGTTATCTCGGTACTAATTTTAATCCCGGGAAAACTTATACCAGGTTTGCCAACCAAACAAAGTATTAAGGTGGTATTAAATTTTTATATCAGCACTATATCTACTTATACCTCATACCAAACGACCCCTTACTGTATTAAGTTACGAGAAAAGTAATACAGTACTTATATGATCATTACCACTTCAATCTAAACAAAGTGAATGTTTATTAAATTATACATGAATAAAACTATAATTTCAAATACATCATAGAGTAAGTGGAAAAAGACAAGATATACTACACTTTGTAGTTAATTCTTTTTTGGATAACCGAGAAATCCCTGAGACCTAATGGCGTAAGTATTGAAACTCGGGGGATAATGAGCCCACCCCTCTATCCTTCCCCACTTGAATACCATGCCTTTGTTTGCGGCAAAATTTGAACCCGTGACTTGCGCCTAGTCCACAAACCACGCGTTGCGCTCATACTACTATACCATAGCCCTACGGCCACTACACTTTACTATTAACAGATCAACTTAGTTCCAAATTTCAGTTAAAAATCACTTAGAAGGATAATCTGACTTTTTGTAGAGGTCGAAGATATATAACATAAACTTAATTTGAACAAAAATACAGTAATTTGAATTGTTCACAATGCAAGTTCCAATCTTTTGTCTTAGTGATCAATTCAGTTTTTATATAAACTGTTAGTCCAGCATCTTAATTTGCGGGAAGCAAGGCTCAGATGGTTCGGGCACGTTCAGAGGAGAAGCCCAGATGAGCCGGTAAGGAGGTGTGAGCGGCTGGCTTTGGTGGGTATGAGGAGAGGTTGAGGGCGGCCTATGAAGAATTGGAGAGAGGTGATCAGGCAGGACATGGCGTGGCTTCAGATTACCGAGGACATGGCCCTAGATAGGAAGTTGTGGAGGTCGAGCATTAAGGTTTTAGGGTAGGAGGTAGTTGTGCATATTTCAGATTCTATTGTTTCTGTATCTATCGGAAACAGTCTCTCTACCTCCCCAGGTAGGGGTAAGGTCTGCGTACACACTACCCTCCCCAGACCCCACCTATGGGATTATACTGGGCATGTTGTTGTTGTTGTTGTTGTATTCTATTGTTTCTGTACATATCAGTAAAACCGAGAACAAACAACCTAGTGCCCTGATACATGGTATGAATCATATTACCAACACTCAAAGACCTAAAGAATTATTAATTTATTATAACCAACTCCACCAAAGAACTCTCTGGTGCCGTGGGAGGAACATGGCTGGAAAAGATGCTTAAGGGTTTTTGATCTGTTGACATAAATTCAAAGTCTAAGTGAATTGGTAAGCAACTTGTTTTTTATGTTAGTAGTAGTACACTAGCAGTCTCTTCTCATATCACTCGCACACTGACCAGAAGCACTCAAAGAACATAATTACACAGATGTACCATCATTTTATGATAACGGAAATTATGTTCGAGTGAAAGAGTTATACTGACCGTTCAAAAAGCCTTTCAATTGTCTGGAATTGCTTTTCTGATGACAGAAGAGTTTCTCTGACACTAACGAGACTACTGACATAGGATTTCAGAGACTCAAAATCTCTTTTAACACGAGAAAGCTCCTGCTCATTTTCTGCAGCTCGCTGCCTCTGTCTAGAAGTTTCTTCGACCAAATCTTCAACTCTCTGGCGCATCTCATTCAAGATACAATTTGTACCCAAAGCAAACCTTTCCATCTCTTCTAACTTACCTGACATGTTTTCAATCTGAAGCGCCTTTCTTTGAATCTCTTCACGACCTATTGTTACTTTCTCCTTCTCTAAAGCAGTTTCAGATTCAGCCATTATAGCCCTCTTGACAAGATTTTCCATGACATCTGTAACCATTTGTACACTGGTGAGTAATTCGCTCGTATAAGATCCATCTTGTTCATCAAAGGAATCTTGTTTACTCGTAAGTTTAATCCATGTCTCATCATCAGCATCACTAAAAGACGAGAGATCTATGTCCCTTGACCAACTAGACAATGGTACACCATTTTTATCAATAATTCCTACTCCATCTAGTTCTTTTATACCGCAGGATGTAAGGGCCAAATCAGGAACAGCCATGACTCTAGCTTTAGCTTTCAAATACGTCATTAATGTTGCAGCAGTTCTGACTCTACGCCAAAGTACATCTAACTCCTTTTTTGCATCTTCTTCTGACCCCTGCATACAAGCTCTTATATCCAATATTTTCGCTTGCAAAGCGTCCACTTGAGACTGGCCTTTCTCCATCTCTTGCTTCCAACTAACTTGTGTTTGGCTCAGTTGGCACTTTAAATCTGAAAGATCAATATCTTCCTCAGCCGACATCACCTGTTATAAATTCAAATTAGGAACTTAGATCATTAAGATCTAACAAAATAGGAAGTAGCAAAACGTACAGCACACATGGAGAACGAATCTCACTTAAATCATCTCAGAAGTCTAAGGTGTTTTTTGGCTAAGTCAAAAAGAAAAAGAATCAAATGCAAATAATGAATATGACAGTAAATTGTGACTAACAACATAATATTTTTCTCATCCACTCCCTTCCTGTCTTTCTTCTTCCTTCTAACCAATCAACTCCCAATTTCAATCACTACGATACAACTCTTGATATACAGATAATGCATTATCAATACATGAACAAGTTCTTTGCAGCGCAACGCACTTCCAATTTTGTCCAAAAAAATACAAAACACATTCTTAAACAACAACGACATACCCAATGTAATCCCACAAGTGGTGTCTGGGGAAGGTAGTGCATATGCAGACCTTACCAGTTACCCCTACCTTGACATGGTAGAGAGGTTGTTTCAATAGACCCTCGGCAAAACACATTCTAAAACAAACATTGATAATGTTTTCTGTAAGATGAGAAGGAAGATTTACATATTCCCCTAGCAAACAGAATACTTCAATCAGAAACTACACTAAGAAGATAGTGCCCCTTATGCTCAACTTCTATCAGTGTTTCTTTGATATCAAATTTACAAAAATTCATATTTTGTATCCATCAGATATAGTTATATATTTAAGTTCATATCCCGACGAGGAAAAAAAACACTAGGTGATTTATTCCCATTTACCTAAAGCCTTGTTGGGCAAAGTTACACAGTATCTGTGTGGAATAGTCAGGTGCGTCCAAGCAGACACCACCAAAAACAAAAAATAAATATAATGAAGTTCAAGATAAACTCTTAGTAAGAGGCACACTGAAATCATACCGATTTGTTGCCAAATCCATCAGTTGCATACCCAAGATAAGAAACTAAATATGTCCCCCTTTTTACAGATAAATCAAAAGAATTCACTAATAAAGTACAAAATGTTACTTCTGGCAGTGAGTTCAAGAAAATGCTAAAGACAGCATTTTTAGTCCAACCCAACTTTCAATTTGGCTTCTTTAACAAATCTAATACAACCCCAAGACAGAATCTTTACAATTTGTCCCTCCCTAAAAAATATCAAAAGCCACCAAGAATATCAAAATCAGACTTTTACCCAATAAAGCAAACACGATTATCACAAAAATAAATCCTACTAATACTCAATAATTTATCTTTTAATGAAATAAAGGAACCAAAATAAACACAAGATCAAAACATCAGCAAGGAAGAAAACATTAGCAGGTATAATCCGAGCAAAAAAAGAACATACATTTTGTTAGAAAAATATCCAAAGGCATAGAAAAAGAGGCACCTTGTAAATTTAATTAAAAAAACAATTGAGAGCTTTCGATATTTGGCAGGTGATGATGATGATACTGCTCGAACACGCGTTGTGTGGAGGATGGGTATTGAAGGAATTTGGTAAAGACAGCTTCAAGTTCTTGTTTGTCCGTCTTTTTCAGTTTATCTTTACTGGAATTGTATTTGTTTCCCTAAACTTTCATAAATTATAGATTGGGTATCACTTCCATTTGAGCCTTTGCATCTTATACCCTGTTTGGCCAAGCTTATTTTGATAAGTGCTTTCAAAAAAAGTATTTTGATGAGAAGCAGTTTGTATTTGACTAATTAAATTGAAAAAATACTTTTGAACAGTAATTAGTATTTGTTCAAGCTTATAAAAAATATTTCTAAGTGTATTTTTATCAAAAGTTTCTCGAAAAAAGTGTTCTTGGGGAGAAGTTATTTTTTTCTATTTTTCAAAAACCGGTTCTGCTTCTAATCAAAAGTATTTTTTTTTTCCTTCTAAAAGTTTAGCTAAACATCTTAACTTTATGCCAAAAAAGAGCTTGGCCAAACAAACTATTTTTTTCACAAAATCTAATTTTCAAATTAAATAATTATGAGAGTCAAATAATATTCTAAACGTCTAAAAATATTAAAAGTACTTTTTCTCTTAAATTTTGATTTTATGATAGTTTTATTTATATTGTATTCATTGAATTATCTTTTTTGATTGGATTTTCATATAATATTTGATGTTAGAGGTGAAAAAGGTTAAAATTAAATTTAAACATGCAGTTATTTATCAAAGAAACATTAACGATTTGTTGGTGAAACTAATATTTCATATGATACACCATCAAATTTTATATATTTCAATATTGAACTTCACTATTCAATATACCCATGACCCTATAAGTATAGTCAAACTTCTATATAATATCTTTATTTATTGTGAATTTTTTTTTTTTTTGTTATAGCTAAGTGTTGTTATAGAGAACATATATTATAAATAGTATAAAAGTTGGTTTCATAAAATCTTGACTTTTATAATGAATGGTTATTATACAATAATGTTGTTATAAAAAGGTACGGTTTATTTGTATGTATTGCATTTCATTATTATGTAAATAAATGAACAAAAATAATTATGCTGGGATGAATAAGACTATTTCACTCTTGATCAGTATTATCAAGTTCGAACTTTAAAAATAAAAAGATTATGTTACGGAAACTTTCTCCTTTAATCCGAATAATCGGGATATTTAATTTTTTTTTTCAAAAGGGAACGGAATATAAAAGGACGTGAGTCACGTGACCCCGGCACTCGCAAAAACAAAATAGGGCATCCATATAGGCTAATACCAAGCGGGAAGTACAAAAGGTGTTGCGCAATAACAACAGCACAATCTCAGAGAGAAATGGGACGAGAAGGAGATTGGGCGTGTAGTGGTTGCGGCAATAGGAATTATGCATTCAGATGTTTCTGCAACAGATGTAAACAGCCTCGTCTCCTTGTTGATAACAACACTCCTCCTGATTCCAAGTGGCTTCCTCGTATTGGCGATTGGATCTGCACCGGTAATTTCCATTTCGAATTGTTTTTGTTTTTATGTTTGCTTTTTGTCTGTTCTTTCATTGATACTTCCAGTGGAAAAAATTGATTCTTCCCATGTGTTTAACTGTGCTAAGTCGCCAATTACAGTGAAGTTATTGATAGCTAGTTTGGTTTAGCTAATTGAAAGTAGTTTGTAAGCATCAAAGCCCTAAAAAAGACATTTTAAGTGGTGAACCTGATGTAATATGTTAAATGTGCCGTAAATTCAGGGGCGTAGCTAGAAGCCTATCTATGGGTTCGGTCGAACCAGTAGCTTTTGCTCAAATAGTGATTTGTGTCAAGAAATTCATTAAATATGTATGAATATTAAATTTAGGACCCGGTTATTAGCACTTTAAGTCGTGAAAGTTGAAATCCTGGCTCCGCCCCGTAATACGCCAGTACTTCTTTGGAAACTAATACCCAAGTAAATATGATTGAAGTTTTGTACCTTCTACGTACAAAGTGTCAACTATCTTATACAACGATAAAAGATTATTGTCAACTATCTTGTACATACATCTCTTTACAAGTATTTTGATAGTTTGTATGGTATTCTGCATATCCTCCGGCGTCGACTTCCTTGCCACTTTAAGAGAAGCTTTTCTTCAAATTGGATGCGTGGTATAAAAAATTGATTTACTCTATCTTTTCATTTGAAAACAGCTTGTTGAAACTGGTTTCTAGTTTAAGAATAAACACCTGTATCTCTATTTGCCTCGTATAAAAAAAAAAAATTCTTTCCTTTAAGTAGCAATATTTTGGGGATAACCACTCTAAGTAGCATTCTCGAACTGATTAAAATTGTGTTTCTCTTTATACTGCTGCCAAACTGACAGTTTATTCTTTGCATCAAGTTGGATTTTCCCCTTGTTGCTCTAGCTACTTGCCAATTTGTTTGGTGCAACTTATTGCATTATTGGTTTGCTGGCTTTCGTGCTCTATGCACTTCCTGTTTATTTATTTTATAGCTTCCTTAGTTTCTTGACAGGAATTAATTACCGATCCAGACAAGCCAAACAATGAGATTGGCTATAAAGTGAATTATGATATTCTTAAATGTTGTCAATTGGCATACTATGGAATTTCTCATATTCTAAGGGAGATTGATTTTCTATGTTAAACTGTATTAGAAACCTGATTTTAGTAGGTTGAGTTTTTTATGTTTTCTTCTGTCTGTCTTCATCTTGGATGGCGGGTTGGCGTGCGTATACTCGGCTTATTTCCTCTTCCTGGGTGCGTTGTGTATTGTGTGTGTGGAATGCTCCATTAGGTTGCACTAACAACAATTATGCTTCGAGAGAAAAGTGCAAAAAATGTGGACAACCAAAGGAGGTAGCAGCAATGCCAGCTATTGCAATCCCTGGAGCATCTCTCCCAACTCATCCAAATTATTTTGCCAGGGCACAAGGAATCGAGCAAAAGTTGAACTTTGGGTTGTTAGGAAATGGAGCTCTCCAGCAGCAACTTCCCTTGAGCTCTAACTGGTCTTTAGGGGAGGCTGGTAATTACGAAAGCCAGCCTGCTGATCGGTATAGGCTGCTGCAAGCTTCTACTTGGACTTCCGTTGGTAACAGCACTCCTGGAGTTCCATACCGAAGCCAAGCGCATCAATTGCTTCCAGTTCCAAATGGATGGCGTAATGGTGACTGGCTCTGCAGTTGTGGCTTTCACAACTACTCTTCTCGAGCTCAGGTATTACCAAACAGAATATTAAATACTTTCAATATATGAAAAGACATTTTCGAGTGGTGGTTTCATATGGGACGTACATCTGCTCTTGTAGTGCAAAAAATGCAGTGCTTCTGCACCTCCAGCTTCATCATCTTCTCTTGTCAGCATCCCTATGACAGGTTTGCGTAGCATAAATCTTTTTTTTTGTCTTCCATTAAATGAGTATAGATCACAAGGTACCATAATGCTTCGGTCACTGTCCTTGCAGAACTCTTTTTTAGTATTTCGACTTTGTAGCTTGCTAATTTTCCCCGGTTGTTTTTGAGTTCCTACCAAATCCTTGGAACCTATATGTTCAAAACATGTATTGAGCAAGGGCTTCCAATTTAATTTACCTCTTACTTTTGAAGGAAAAATCTGATGTGGACATTTCGCTGTTTCTGGGCAGAACTTTTATTATAAGAGAAAATTGCTTGTGTCGTAGCATAATGGGATGAAAGATATTTTTGTGAATAGTATCTTATCTTCTGCTGAAATCCTTTCTGAATTGATCATTACTTGATCATCATCCAATCCTCTAATCGTTTCACATATCAAATGTTGCCTTATCTTTTTTAATTGTTACTTTTAATCATCAGAAGAAATACTTGTGTATATGTTTTGATGACAAAGGTTCTCTCTCATACCCTAGAATTTAGGCAATTAGAACGTCTGGTCTTAGGTACTATGTACCCTATACCACTATAAGTGCTCATTTGGTTTGGTGGTTGGATGGATTAGTCAGGATATAAAATCCAGCATAGATTTATACATTGTTTGATTGGTCTTTTAAGAAAAACTAATCTTGGTATAAAATCCAGCATAGCTTATACAATGTTTGGGTAGGTTTTTCTTTTTCTTCTACATAATAAACGTATAAAATTATGAGGAAATCTATGTATTATTTTATGCATGGTAGAATATGGAATAAGAATACGTGTATTAACTAATACATGGATTAAACTATAAAATGTCAATACCCTCATCACTTTTTTTAGCATGGACGTGATCACAATTTAAAGAATCTTGAAAACTTCTTCATTCAACGTTAACTGTTGACCACTCAAAGTAAACTAAAAGTGAGCAAAGTGAATTTCTATAATCCTTCAATGCAATTGGTTGTCTTTAACCATTATATCTTCATCGGAGATCTGAATTTCTCTCATTTGCTGATTACTTTTTCATGAAGATTCTCTCTGTTTCTGACTGTTCCTTCAAATTATATAATGTGTACTAATTCTAATACCAGCCAAACATTCAAAAGGAACTATTCACTGCATAGTAATCCCTGCATAACTTATCTCCGAACAAAATGACCCCTAAATGTTTAGGTAACTTTGGAATGATTGCATAATGTAGTCAATTGCTTGGACTTACCCAGTTACCATGCTATCCTACACTTACAGCCCGAGTTCATCAAGTTGTCGAACTAGAGCCCAAAAATGGCAAGAATCATTGTTTAGGATATATGGAACCATCTAAAATGGTATGCAATGGCAAGAAGGATTCACAAAACCTACAGGTCTTACTATCTTCACCAAGCCTTCCCAATTAACCAGTTTTACTTTACAAATTCCAGCAATATTTCACCTTTTAGACAAGAAATACTATGCCTCATCAATAAGCCACTTAGTCATTGCCTTTAGTTTTCTTTTTCTATTTGTCTGAAAATTTCTACATTTTTACTCATTAAGAAAAGAAAGGAAAATTTCTAAAAACTTATCTCAGAGTTTTTTGTTGTGAGTTGCTGTATATTTTAAGCTACTCTTTCATAGTTGGGGTTTAATACAGATTCATACTGGACTGGAGGAGTTATTCAAGTTGAATGGTCATTGTTTTTTTTTTAAGTTAGGATCATGCTATCCCGCAATCTGATATTAATAACCCCTGAGATCCTAATTTGGGTCATGATTCTCAAAACATTGGTTGTTAGAGCCTCTAATATTTTTGAATGTACTCATAACTTATCTCATTCTTCCTTTCCGTTTTGCTACCTCTTTTTGGGAAGAAAATTGTGTTTCACTCTTTTTACCTGCTCATGTTTGCTTTTAGTCCAGTAATCTGAATGTGTAACTGAACTAGTGTGTTCTCCTCTGTCTTCCCTCTCACAATGAAGCTCTTGGGACAAAGCGATTAGCATCTGAGGAACTTGTTCATGACTGGGATAACAAGAGGCTGAATGCTGGGCATGTATGGATCCATCTTCTTGTATTGATGTCTAGAAAGTTCTTGTTGTGAATTTTCGGTTTACACTCACACACCCTCTTATTTGAACCTTCAGAAGTTTGGGTATCAGCAAGCCTATCCAGGAGCAGCAGAGAGAATGGTGGGTTCAGTTGGAAATCAACTAAATGGTATATCAACAACCTTCCCTAGTGGAAACTCAATGGTGCTTCCTTTGCAAGTCAACCTGCAGGTTCCTCATGTACCAGCAGCGCCCACACTTCTTGGCAAAGGGTAATTTATTTTTTATTATAAACTCTTGCTTCTGGGTTATTAGACTGACTAGTGGAGGCAACAGAAGATGCTGCCCATTTATCCTGTAAAACGACTATCACCTAGGATTATTTACTTTGGAAATTAGTAATGTGACATTCATAAGATAATATCCCTCTCTCCTTTATCCAAAAAAAAAAAGAAGAAGATAATATCCCTCTCTTTCAATGTTCAGGAAGTGACAGCAGGACTTTGAGGATTAAGGAACTATAACATTGAAAACCCTTTGTTGTACATTTTCGCCGGTGCATTACTGTCACTAAGAACCTTTTGTATGGCTGACCTTAATATCACTACTGTATATACAGTCGTGGCAATTACCCATAAAAAATAAAGGTGACTGGAAAAAATGAGGATTACAGTCGTGGCAGTTACCCATTAAAAATACATCAAACTTTTGTTTACACAACGTCATCAAACGTTTATCTGAATCTGTGTTGTCACACTTGAACTGCCAAACCAACTACAAACTGATAACACAATACGAAGAGCTCTGGGACGAAATAAGTCATGGTCTACATCTAAGCTATGTTGCTCGGACACAGGCGCGGGTATCCGATCCGGGTGCTGAATAGAGGTCATCCTTCGTAATCTAAATTTTAAGATTTGGGAGTACGGATTCAGGTACGGATACGAGTGCGGAGATTCGGCTAAAAATAATTCAAAATTCTAAAAATAGATCTATAAAAATATCCTATATTATGAAAAGTATTCTGTGGAAAATTGATAGGTTGTGGAGTGCAGCCAATAATTCAATCTTTCATTTTGGGAATTTCTCAAGTTGTAGGCACTAGACACTAGCAAGCAGAGGCTAAAATTCAATTTTTCATTTTTCCTCAAATTTGTCCATAGATTGTGGTCAAAGTACCCGATTTCGATTGACCACACCCGATACGAATCCCACATCCTTACCAGTAGTAGTATCGTGTTGACACGGGTGTGGCAGCTAAAATAAAGAGTCCGCACAACATAGCATCTAAGTACAGTGCTAGCAATCATTCTTTACAACATTTTTAAGAAGTTGTGTTGTTGCATGTGTTTATCAGGGCAAAGCAATGGCGTGATGGGGACTGGATGTGCACAAATTGCAATAATCATAATTATGCTTCTCGATCAAATTGTAATAGGTATGCTCCTGGTACTTTATTCAGATTCTTTTTGTAAAGCAGAAATCTCCAAGTGGAGACCACTGGCACACTGTTTGAAACTCGATGGATAATGGGCCCGCCCCTCTACCCGTTTTCTCTTAAATAGCTGGCTTTTGTCTGCCGCAAGGTCGAATCTGTGATATGTGCCTATGCACACATCATGTGTTGCACTCTTATCACTGGGCCCTAGGGACTACTTTATTCAGAATTTTGTGAACCAGTAGTGAGCAAATGTTGGTAAACCCTCAGCGGAGCACCTTAAATTGACTTTGAAGTGTTCATTCCAAAAGGTCTCTTTCACTTTCTTGCCAAATTTCTCTCTATTCTGGCACATAAATGAAAGGATCCTAGTTAGTGTCTTTTTTAATTAAGGGACCTAAGCATTTAAAGAAAACTGCATTTGGCATTTCATATTGCCTTGTATTCTCATTGTGATGATGGTCTTTTCAATCACATTTTCTTTTTCTGAATAAATATAGGTTTTTTAATCACATAAAAAGTTAATGCTCGAAAAGGGTCACTGCTCTCGGAGTAGAGGGAGGGAAGCGGTTGAGGGTTGTTGGCTTAACTACATCAGTTGAGCTATGTAGGCAGAGAGGCAAATGGAGCTTAGAAAACTTGACGGGAAATATTGATTTTATTCCCAATCTTGATCTCCAATCATCTGATTTTCAATATATTATATGTATGTCGTGACATCTTTGTACTTTTGCCTGTGCAGGTGCAAGACTGAGAGAGACGTGCCAGCTCTACCTGTTAGTGTTGCATAGCACTTTAGTTATAACTGGCTTGAACTTGTTGTAGCTTCACAAGATACATTGGTATCCTCCTTAACTTTTTATCATGTTGTGTGTAGTTTTGGGCAATCAAATGAGGTAGATTAATCAATATGGTGTAAATTGATCGTTTCTCCGGTTTTGCTTCAGGAGACCGAGTACATGAGAGAATACTATCAGTATGTTATCTATTTTCTCGTTAACCATTTCTTCCAAATACACATAAAAGATTTATATTGCAATCTGTATTAACATGGGACTTGTTTGGGGCAGCCTGGTTTCACAGCTTATTCTGGGGTGCTAGCAGCATCTGATATATAACATTGAAGTGTGTTTTCCTGGTTAAAGCAAATGTCATCGTTTTCTGAAAGATTTTGTAGTATGATCCTACATTGCCCCGATTCTCCAAAATAATGATGCACCCGTGTCGGATTCTCCAAAAATAAACTATTTTTGGAGTTTATTTTTGGAGAATCTAACACGCACCCGGTGACATTTTCTGAGAGTCCAAGCAACATAAGTATGATCTACTTAGCCTTCTTTGGTTTCAAGTAACAACAACAACAACAACTACCCAGTAAAATCCCACATAGTGGGGTCTGGGGAGGGTAATGTGTACGCAGATCTTACCCCTGCCCCGATAGGGCAGAGAGGCTGTTTCCGATAGACCCTCGGCTCATAAAGACGGAAATAAAAGAACAAGAAAAGAGAATTCATTAGTAACTCCAGTAGAAACCGTTATAGTAACAGAAGCATAAAAACCAAAAGATGAATGACATGCAATAACAGTAGCCATAGTCTAAGGCATCTAAGATAAACAGCAAGAATAGTGTGGGTTCAACATAAACTGCAAGCCATCTAAGGTCAAACCTAATCCAACCCCGATTCACCCCCGTATGAAGTAAGGAAAGCTCTACTACTCCTATCCTACAACCCTAATGCTTAACCTCCAGGCCTTGCTATCAAGGGTCATGTCCTCGGAAATCTGCAGTCGAACCATGTCCTACCTGATCACCTCTCCCCAATACTTCTTAGGTCTCCCTCTACCTCTTCTCGTACCCACCACGACCAACCGCTCACACTGGTGCATCAAGGCTTTCTCCTCAACACGTGCCAGAACCATCTGAGCCTCGCTTCCCGCATCTTGTCATCCACAGGGGCGACACCCACCTTCTTCCGAATATCTTCATTCCTAATCTTGTCTATCCTAGTGTGCCCGCATATCTACCTCAGCATCCGCATCTCTGCTACTTTCATTCTCTGGATATGGGAGTTCTTAACCGGCCAACACTCTGCCCATACAACATGGCCGGTCTAACCACAGCTCTATAAAACTTACCTTTAAGTGTCGGTGGCACTTTCTTGTCACACAAGACTCCAGATGCAAGCCTCCATTTAATCCAGCCCGCCCGTATGCGGTGAGTGACGTCCTCGTCGATCTCTCCGTCCCCCTGAATCACCGACCCAAGGTACTTGATCTCTCTTGGGGATGACGTGTGACCCAAGCCTCACGTCCCCGCCTACTTCCCTCGACTCAGCGCTAAACTTGCACTCCAGGTACTCTGTCTTAGACCTGCTCAATTTGAAACCCTTAGACTCGAGAGTCTGTCTCCAAACCTCCAATCTCTCGTTAACACCGGCCCTCGTCTCGTCAATTAGAACTATGTCATCAACAAATAACATACACCATGGCACCTCCCCTTGAATATGGTGTGTCAAAGCATCCATCACCAAGGCAAATAAGAACGGGCTAAGCGCAGAGCCTTGGTGTAATCCCATAACAACCGGGAAATGCTCCGAGTCGCCTCCCACAGTCCTAACCTTAGTCTTAGCTCCATCATACATGTCCTTGATCGCTCTTATGTAGGCTACCGGCACGCCCTTCGCCTCAA
This sequence comes from Nicotiana attenuata, assembly GCF_001879085.1. NCBI lineage: Eukaryota > Viridiplantae > Streptophyta > Magnoliopsida > Solanales > Solanaceae > Nicotiana > Nicotiana attenuata. The sequence continues at coordinate 3,437,460 of NC_031997.1, read as the reverse complement.
GACATCTCCAGAGCACCTCCCTAGGGACCTTGTCATACGCTACCAAAACTTTCACCTGAGGGTTGGATTCTCCACCTTCTATTCCCTTCCCCTATTTCTCCTTCCGCTACCCCCCTATGTAATTAAAAAAATTAAACTAAAGAATAATAAATTCTCACCATTTTGTGTCTTCTATCCTAATCCCCAACTAAGGAGAGTCGATATCCGTAGGTTACCTTTTCCAAATTTTTTACATTGCGTTAAGGCAGAGTGAGTTATAAAGGGTAAAATTTACTCCATCCGGTGCTCACATCAAATATGCTAACACCATGGTTCAATGATAAATTAATGCGAGAATATATATTAATTAATTATACTTTTCCTTTGTATGCAGTACAAATGTGTCATAAAATCATTGGGTTTGGGTTGGTGTAAACACTTGGTGGTTAGTTTTAGCCGATAAGGGTGTGTGATAGTTGTCTCATTGGCGCCATCTTTCTCATTAAAAGGGGGCAAAGTGCAGCAATAGCCATTTTAAGCGCGCTATTCAAAATATATCCATAATTTATAATATATTTAAAGATTAGCCAATTCACTCAAATTTTAGAAATAAGTGTCCTAAATCTGGAAATTCAGGACTTATAGTCCTGAGTTTTTGAGCTGCTAATTTGAAATTCAGGACTAAGGGGTCGTTTGGTAGGGTGCATAAAAATAATGCTAAATATGGTGTATTAGTAATGTTGGTATTAGTTATGCTTGCATTAGTTATGTTGGTATTAGTTATGCTGACATATTTCTTATCCATTGTTTGGTTTGATGTATTAAAGCATTGCACAATTTCTAAAAGAATTGCTTGTTTACAAAAATATCCTCAAAACCAGTCCATCACTCTAAATTTTTAAAAGAACATATGTTGAGAGATGTTTTTATATGAAAAAGTTTAAAAAAATTATTTGATTTGTCTACCTATATTGTAATATAGAATTAAATATTTATTTATAAATATATATATATATATATATGCTAAGTATTTATTTATTTATTTACTAGAGATATAATTTTATTTCTCACTATTTGGATTATTTTAAACTTGCGTTAATATAATAACTAGCATATTCTAATCAAGCATAAACTTTGAAGGACAATTTTGTCTTTAACTAAGCTAATGCATGCATTAAAACCCATTGCATTGCTAATACCATGGTTTTCTATGCATTAGTTATGCATAGGATAATACCAAATAGGATGTATAACTAATGCTTGAATAACTAATGCATAGGTTCAAAATGTCTACCAAGCAAGGTATTATTAATACACAAAGCTAATGCATGCATTAGATTATCTAATGCATCCTACCAAACGACCCCTAAGTGTCTTGAATTTCTGAACTACTAATATAAAATTCAGGACATAAGATTCAAACTTCTGGACACAATTTTCGAACTTTAGGACACGATGTCCTGAAGTTTGAATTTTGAGGTTAAAACTCTAGGACGTAGTGTCCTCAAGTATGAGCGAAATTGGCTACCTTTTAAATACGTTATAAACTATGGATACTATGTTTTGCATATCTAAGAATATTGAGCTAATTACAGGCACTCTCTTTCTAGATTAAAGTAATAAACCAACAATGATTCGCTAATAAGAAGAAAACTTATTTGATTAACAGCCAAATGCTATGGTAAAAAATCTTATTGAGACCTCTACCATTCTCCTTATTCAAAAGGGCCACAAAATTTAAAACTTAAAATAGGTTTTCATGAATATTGGTTTACTTGATTTCCTTTCTTCTTGGAAAACAATCCACCAAACAAAGGAATTAAAGATTTCTTCTTCAATTTTTTCTTAAGTTGTGAAGGGCTAGTTTCTACATTAATGATCTTAGTAAGTAGAGGAGTACTAGCAAACTTAACAGATCTTTTTTTCTGAAATTCAATCTCATCATCATACTCTTGAAATTGTGTTCTTAATTCAACTTTGGTTGACGCGTTTTCGATGAATTTGAGCTCTTCAATCTCAGGATCTGCGCCTAACGCTACTTTCTGCTTCAGTTCTCTTGTCTTCAATTGTTGTATCTCTCTTTTTGTCAGTTCTAACTCTTCTTTTAGAGATTGAAGACAATGTGCCATAAAAGTTCCTTCTTCTTTAGATTTTTGGAGGTTTTGTTTTGTCTCTTCAAGCTCAATTGTCACTGGTAATTCAATTTTAGGCTGGTTCTGTTCACAACTTGCCTTGGTCTGCACCTGACAGATATGAAATAATTAATTAAGTACATGTACACAAATAATAAATTAAAGCTCAGCCAAATCTGCTTAATTAGCAATTATATGGCGTGAAATATTCATATATATATGCTACATTAATAGAGTTGAATGAGGGTTTAAGCAGTTTACTCCAATAGCAAACTTCATTTTCTTCCATATGGATCTATGTTGCCTTATTTAGTCTTCTTCGTACAATAACTACGCCTCAATCTCTAGGTTTAGCAAGTTGGAATCGACTATATGAATCTTTCATTGACTATGTCGCTCATCTACATTCCTTGCAGCGTTCTTCATATAACTCGAAATCATTTACTGCTAATTTAGTCTCATAGATAAGTTTTTTATGCCTTCCTTGGTTCGTTCGGAAATCATGGTATAGAGATTATTCGGAACGGAAATGTGCCTAGAGTACTTAAGAACAACGACAAAACTGCCTTTTGTGTGTGGCCTTGAATCAGTGAATCTTTGGGAGAGAGACCAAAAGGGAAAGTCTTGGAGCAGTGGTAAAGTTGTCTCTGTGTGACTTATAGGTCACGGGTTTGAGCCGTGGAAGCATCCATTAATGCTTGCATTAGGGTAGGCTCTCTACATCACACTTGTTGGGGTGCGGCCATTTCCCAGACCCTACGTGAATGCTAGATGCCTTGTGTACCAAACTTTCCTTTCGGGGAGAAAAATCTAACTCATACTTAAAAAAAAAAAGACATTTTTGGTAGGTTTAATTTCTCAAATGACCTGATAATACGTGCAAATCATGCATGAAAGCTAATTCTTTAAACTAAAAGGAAAAGAAAAGAACCTCTTTAAACTGTTTGGCATAAATTTGTTCAGCCAAAAACTTTTCTCCGAATAACATGACTGCCTCCTTCACAGATCGAAAAGGCTGTCTCGTGTCAATCTCTACACGTCCCCGCACCACCACTTCTCCTTCTCTTTCCATTTTGCTCGTCAAGCAGAAAAATACTTAGCTTCTCTTCACTATTGTAGAGTAAATATAGAAACTATGATTAAACCAACTGCAACTAATATCAAGTTAATGAAATCTGGTCTTGTCATTTAATGGTTTGATGTTTGGATTTAATTTTATATATGAAAGGAAGAAGTTAGAAGGAGGGACCATGTTTGTTAGTATTAAGTAATTGGTAGAATAATTATTTGGAGGAGTACCTAAAAAGAACGTTAAAAAAATCATTTGAGAAGATAAGAGGGATTGGGGCAATTCATATCTTGGCGTTCACTTCACTAGAATTTATCATCAGTTTGTTAATTGATGCTGATATTTGCTGCTCGGTAGTTGCTCCATCCTATTCCAAATGCCTACTAATTAAACATTGGAGTATCACTTATTTTTCCAAAACAAAAAAAAAAAAAAATAGTTTTAGAACGAGATTTTGCAAAGTTCTGTCGCCGCCATTGGTAGGGGTGTTCAAAACCGAACCGAAACCGAAAACCGAAGCCTAGTGGCTTATTGGTATCGGGTTAGCGGTTTAACGGACGGGGAACAGATTGAATTTTTTTATTAACGGCTTATCGGTTTGGGAGCGGATTATTCAATTTTCTTAACGGATAATACGTTAACCCCTTAAGAATATATATATATATATATATATATATATATATATATATATNATATATATATTAAATAATCAAAAACTCTTCTTCCACTTCCAGTACTCTATCTCTATTCTCTATTATTTATTAACTACTAGAAAAATTTTAATTGCTTGCTTCGTGCATTCTTTTCAATCCTATCAAACCAAAAACAATTTACTTGATTGCTTCACGTATTCTTACCACCTCCAGTAGGCGCAGTGGAAGTACCAAAACTTAACAAACAAGAGATAATTTAACGAGTAGAATTTGCTGTTAAATTGGGTTTAACACATACATCTGCAGGTTTGCTTGCATGGCAGGTGTTCTTGGATTGTTTAGAAATTAGAGCGACATCTAAAGAAAATTGGAGCAGATATAAAACAAGAGCAAGAAATCCCATTCTTTGACCAACATCAGCATACATTTGAAGCACGGCGAAGCAAATTTTGGACCCTTGCTAAATTTGGTAAATTGCGTCATGTGCAATATAGATTGAATTAGGCCGATAAACCGCCCGATAACCGGCCGATAAGAGCTAAACCGATACCAATCCGTCCGACATCTTATCGGGTGGCTAGCGGATTAATACATCTAAAAGTCGATAACCGATAAGCAAAACCGTTAAGAGTAAATAACCGCCCAATCCGCCCGATAAGCAGCCCTAGCCATTGGCACCAGAAATGGACCCTACTTAATACATTACTTTGGGGAGAAATTCAAAAATAGCCACAATTTCAAAAGTATCGAAATTTAGCCACTTTTTATGTAAAGATACATCTGAACAAAAACACTGTTTAAAATCCGGAAAATACTCCAGCATAATTATACTGGAACTCCAGTATATTATAATGGAGTTCCAGCACAAGTATACTAGAGTTCCAGTATAAGTATACGAGAACTCCAGCATAATATGCTGGAAGTTCATACACAGGTGCTCCAATCTCCAGTATATTATGCTGGAACATTCCGCGTTTCGGAGTTCCAGCATAATATGATGGAAGTTCATATACAAGTGCACCGATCTCCAGTATATTATGCTGGACCGGTCCCTGTTACAGCAAAATAGTGACTCTTTTACAGTGACTTTACAAACGTTGACTATTTCTGAATGACCAGTCCGAGTCTGGCTAGCCCGTGCTATTTTAACATTACTTTGTGTACAATTGGGGAAGAAGAAGTGAGAGAAAAAATAGAGAAGATTAGAGCCTAATACATTACTTTGTGTATAATTGATAATTATGTATATAAAAATATAATTAAGGATAATCCTCCTCGTAGGGGTACATAAGTTTATGTTGTAGCATATATAAGTATTCACCCAACCGCTGAAATTAAAAGTAGCCTACAGATATATAATAAGATGTATAATTCATCTATATAAAATATGGGTAAAATTATGTATAACTAGTGAATAATTTATGTATACAGACTAAAAAAGTAAACAGTCAATTTGGTCGGCTATTTGTATAAAGATCCAAACATTAATTAACTTTAAGAGCCATGTGCTAAATTTCTTTTTGTAATGGGTGTTCACTGTCCAATCCAACAGACAAGGTATTAAAAATCAAATGGGGGCAAGTGCACAAATAGTCATTTTCAGGGATGCTATTTAGAGACTAGTCAATACCTATTTTGTCATGAAATTTTAAATTAAAAAATTTAACTTCAGAACATTTTTGTCCTGAAAGTTTGAACTGAAAAACTAAAATTTAGGACATACTGGCTAATTCCTAAATAGCAATCCTTTAGAGTGGCTATCTGGTGCCATTCTACAACTATATTTGAGACCAAAAAATTATGGCCCAATACCCTTCTCCTTAATAACTAGGAAAAATTTCATTCCTATACACTATGTGAAACTTTATTACAAGCCCTGGACACGTTTTTTCTACAAAATCTATATAAATCATTTAAAAAAGAATCCTTTCTGTTGTAACATTCCTTTTTTAGGAGCGAGAATTTGGGATAGTAAAGGATTCTACCGAGATTTTTTGCAACGCATTAGTCGTCATTAATTAAGCCTGAAATTATTCCGTTTCTCTCACAATTTTGATACTCTATTTTTCGTATACTCAGTTTTTTACTGTATATTCTGGTTTCACAAGCAAAATCGAATCAATTATCTACAATTGTACTGAATCACGCGCAATAATATCGAAAATAGCTATTATGCTTCAGCTAAATGGTAATTGGGATAGCTTTGGGAGATACACAAATTTTCATATCGACGGAATTGTACTCAGCGAAGATGCAAGCTATAGCCAATTGATTTCTACAATCGCAGAGCATCTAATGATCGATACATCAGAAAAAATAATCGAAATCAAATACATTATCAACGAACATTATCCGCTAATGGAAATTAGGAACGATATGGGAGTTTATACATGGAGACGAAAAAGGAAAACAAAAGCTTAGGAATGTATCCGTTATGTATAACAGTGCGGGATTTCGATTTGGAATGCTATCTCTAATTCGAACGCAATTGCAAGTTTGATCTGTTATACCAGTGGTGAAATTTGTTTATATCTCATGTGTTCTACAATTTTTCTACATTATTTTTACAAAAAAAACTACTTAACATGTGTAGATCAAAATAAATATTGAATTTCATTTGTTCTACAACTTTTCTAAATAAGAACTACATAACATGTGTATATCAATTGTTATGAATATGTAAGTCTTGAATTTTATTGTTCTACAATTTTACTACAAAATATCTACAATATATATCATAACTGTATTTAGCTTTAGTTGATTGCAGGTTCATCTGGAACACTGAAGTTGATTGGTATGCCAACATCTCTGGTGATAGTGGAATATGAAAGTAAATCATAACAGAAAATACACCAACTGTTATTGAAGTAGGCCAAGTATACAAAGACAAGCAAGCAATTGCTAGTGAACTGAAGCACTATTCTGTCATGAACAAATTTCAATTTAGGGTAAAAAAAGTCTAGTGCTAGAAGGTACGAACAGTTCAATGGTCAAAAATCATGTCTTTGTTTAATTTGTAGTTTATTTGTATTTTTTTGTTCTTCAGTGTTTGTAATATATTTGTATACAAATTGTAGATAATTTATAGTTTTTTTGTATATAAATTATTAAATATAAGATTTTCATGATTAAACAGCCTATTTTTTGTGTATCTACACTCACACCATTGTTTAAATTGTTTTTATTCTGTAGCTACTGCTTGGTATGTGTTGGGAAAGATTGTACATGGCACTCAAGTCCACCAGCATAAATGATTCAGCAATGTTCAAGGTTCGAAAATTCAACAGCTTGCACACATGCTCTTTGATGGACAATACATACATACAACGCAAACCTACTGCCATGGTAGTGGGTAGCATGGTTATACCAAAATATGCTGATCCTAAAACAATTTACACACCAAAAGATATACAAACTGTTAGCTTGTATGGGTCCACCAAATCGTAGAGTACCTGGTCCTCTACAAGTTTCTGCTGAGAGCACTTAGTAAGGCAGTAAGTAAATGAGGCAGAGGATTTTTACGTGGAAAAATCCCACACAAGGGGATCAAAAAACCACGACCTACCTTGTAGGATTTTAACTTCACTAACTTGTAATCTTACATATTACAAGCCACTTTACAATGCTTCCGATTGTAAAGACTTCAAACTAACTTGTGGCACCTTTACTACAAGCCACTTTGTGACTATCCTAGTTACAAAGGCTCTTTCTAACTTGTGGTGCTATCACCACAAGCCACTTTGCAATACTACGATTACAAAGACTTTTCTTTATGACTAAATCTGGCCACAACCTAAACTCAACGAGTCTGAGGATTTACAAGAGAATTCCTAATCAGTAAACTTCTAAGTAAGCAATTTAGGAGATATTGTAAGTGCAATAACAAGGTTACAACTCAACTAAGACAGCAATAATCAATCGTTTTGGAACTGGTCCGTAGTGGCGTTCAACCTTGTTCTTCAAGCTTGAGAGAATGATCTTTTCTGTTTTTTGTTGAAGGCTTGAATGATGAAACTGAAACCATTCAGTGATGCTTTGTATAAAAACCCCTTTGGTAAATCTTGGTCACATCACTTGAAATGATGTGAGTACTTTGTTTGGTTAGAGAATGAGTGGGCTGACAGTGTGGTGCAGTGCGGCAGAAACAGTGCCGCCAGTCACTTCAGTTCCAGCTGTGTCCAAATGACTTTGTGTTGCTATATAGGAACCACAGGAGCATCAGGTCTTTGTTTGGTTCATAGCTCCTATATGTGTAGCAATTCATCTTTTACTGGAGTCCGTTGAAGTTTGCAGCAATCCAAAGTAGATCAGGTTCCCTAACTGGTTCTTATCAGAAAGTTTGTTAGATCATCAAAACATAAGGTAAGAATATTTAAGATCTATCAGTTTCCCCCTTTTTGATGATGACAAACGTAAACAGTTATAAGTTCAGAATAAAGGCATCAGAGAGCAGTGTCAAAGAATTCCCCCTGAGACGATGCCTTCAGTTACACAAGAACCAGTTCCCCCAATGTGGTTCCCCCTGAGTCTTTTTTCCCCCTTTTGGCATCATTAAAAAGAATAAAAGTGCAGAGAAGTCCAGCCAAGCTAACCCATGCCACATATGTGCACACAATCATTAGGAAAAATAGAAGATAAAGAGAAAGCACTAGACAAAATAAAAGAGGATTTATAGTAATAAATTGTTTAATATGCCTCTTCCTCCGAAAGAAGGAACATGCAGCATTGGACTTGAACACGGGAGCAGTAGTAGTAGTACATCCCAACCACAGCAAAAAAAAAAGCAAAAAAACATCCACCAACCATCAACATAAACAGAAGAAGAAAGAAAAAAAATCATATCCAGAACACTGGTCACTGAAGGGAAACTTAGGGGGCACTAGGAGGAAAAGGCTTGGACGCTGCAGCAAGTATTTAGAGAACAAGGTCTATTCGGGCGTTTCCCGACTTTTGCTCGTTGAGCAGTTCAGCCTTCAGGTTCTCAACTTGTGCCCTGAGGTCAGCATTTTCTTGGGTCAAACGGATCACCTCATCGTTCGAAATGGGAACCGCTCGAGCTTGCTAGCCTTCTAGGATAGCATTCCTGGCCTTCAATCGACGTATCTCCTCAGCTGCACTATTTTGGGCATTGATGAGCTGAGACACAGTTGAAGTGCTTCCTACAACCCCCCCCCCCCCATACTTTTCAATACACTCACACTCTTCCAAGGTTGTCTGTGAGAATGTCTGCTTACAGGTCCCTACTTTACCTGTTCCCAGTGGAACCTCAAAGTATTTGAATACATGGGTGAGAAAGAATCCATAGGGAAGCCCGTGATTGCCATCCTTGAAATCAGCCACTTTCTGTATATGCTCAATCATTATGGCAGGCAAACTCACAGGGTGGAAACCATCCAATTGCTCCATTAAGAATAAATCAGATTTGGAAGTGACAGATCGCCATTCTGCTCGAGGCAACAGGACTTTGTTAACCAGCTCAAACAACAACTGGTAGACAGGAAGTAGTGCTTTCTTATGGATCTGGTCCCCTTTCTAATTGGAATTATCTTTCACTACTGCATTGCGGAAGTTGTACTGGCAAACATCTCGAACACTTGTCACTCCAACTGTAGGAACTTGCAAAATTTCCCCAAGCACTTTCACATCAAATACAATGTCCACACCATTGACCAAGCCACAAACATGGTCAGTATCCACTGGAAACAAGCTGGCAAAGAAACTTTGGACCTCCTCCTCATACACTTTGGGAGCATC